>NC_066584.1:262415881-262790881 GCF_024323335.1 Lathyrus oleraceus
AGATATCTCCGTACCGCCCAACAAAACTCTTCAGTCGGTCATCTATCACGAGGCTACCCAACTCAACTAGCGGAGTCAACGGCTCACGGTGGAAACTGTAGGAACAGGTCTTCCGCTTCGGCTCGGGGACCGTTGTCATCTCTATCAGTAGACAGACTCTGGAATGTACCTGAGAAATGATATGCATGCAGGGATTAGTTTTTTCTTTTTCTCTCTTTTTTTTTGATGATTTTTTTGATTTTTTTTTCAATGCGTTTCTTTTGAGAAATAAATATGCTATGATGCACATGATGCAGACTGGACTGGCTGGTTGTGCAAACTCTGATACTAGGTCGATGCTTCAGTCAAAATCGGAACATAAATCCCACTTAAGGTTAACTGAACACTGTCTGAACACAAAGTCACCATCAGAACCAAGTCACCAACAGAACCGAGTCACCAACGGTACCTGTAATGAAATAACCCTTCCCCACTCGCGGGTGTAGTCTAGGCCAGGGTAAAGCTGAGAGAAACGCAGCATAAATAACCTTTCGCAGAAATACTATCATATACACACCCGAAGTATGTAACGACAGTATCCCACCAGGGTCTGAACTGCTCGTGATATCAATGTAAAAGCAAATAAGGATGAAGATAAAGGTTTACAGGGAAAAAGGAACAATGTCAGGGGAGGTGTATGATTTATTCCTGTAACAGCTCTGAGTTACTATTGCATCAACAAATATCAATTACTACCAGTTCTCAAGGGTATTTTCTCCCAAGTCATTGGTGAGAAAACCTTTAATCAATCTACCCTAATTTCTATGTCCATAAGCAATTAAGGTGAAGTTAAGCTTTATAATATCAAGAATACTCTGGTTCATACAGGGTATCCCTATTCCTAGGTGATATCTACTGTTGAATAACCTCACGAAAACCTTATCAATGGCGGTCCAGCCTAATTGATAACCACAAATCAATCTCGATTGGTCCGAAAGAAAAAGCAATAAACAATCAAAAGGTTACCGTAAAAACAATATTATAAATGCAAATGTAAACTCAAATTCGTTACAATTCTAAATCAGGGACACCCCCTAGCATTTGGGGGTTTAGCTACTCATATTGTTTAAAACAATTGCAAGATAAAAATTACACATTATAAGTAATTGGATGACTTTGATCTTCAATCGCTCCCGCTCATGAAAACCTTCAGCTCTCCAAAGTCTTTGTTCTCTGTAATACTTGATTGCTTCACAATACTGTATTTTGCCGTGTTCCAAGATGATCTTTTCTTTGGTAGAAGGTTCTCTTATACAGTGAAAATTCCAAGCAATAGGTGGACATGTCCAAAAATCTCTTTGCAAGCCCGATAATTAAAAGCCCGATGAAAATGGAAAATTTTGGGCTTGGGCTGACACGGTCTGTGTCAGCTGATACGGGTGGTCGTGTCAGCTCACTGCTTCACTTGACACGCCCATGGGGGCTTGACACGGTATAGGATAAGGCCTGACACGGGCCGTGTCAACTGACACGGCCGACCGTGTCAGGCTACTGTTTTTTGCTTCATTCTCCTTCTTCCTGACACGGCCCGTGTCAGGCCTCATGTATCGGGATTTTTCCATTCCTTTGCTTGCCGGAATTCCGCACTGTCTCGCTCCGAGTTCCTCGGTTCTTCCACCTAGACCTGTTGGACAAAAACACAGACATCCTACGCGTAAAATCACGAAAATATAAAATAAAACTGACAATTAATAAAATTGCTTAAATAAATTACGGGAATGAAAATTAACTTTAAAGGTACCATAATGCGTAAATAGTGTCTCAAAATCCTTGGTTTCTTGTCGGATAAGGAACAAAAATATAGTGAAAATGGTGACTGATCAACACTCAAAATATATAATGGTGCAAAAGAATGCAAGGGTAGCCTGAAGGAAAAATATAAAGTTTCATGCATTTCAATTACATAAATCAATACAATAATTACTCAACAACACCAGAAAAAACTCATTTGCACATCCTTTATTTAATGCAATGCAACAAAGACTCAACTCATGCTTGTGGTACCAACTCAACAAAGGTTCTTCGTATGAATCGGGTCCCAACATCTAAACCCCAAGCCCACTCATCTGAGCTCCAAGCCTCCTCATCTGAGCTTGAGACAAGTCACTAGTTCCAACATCTGAACTCGTGACTTCCTCTTTCACAATAATGACAACATATGATGTATGCCATATAATAACGCAACGACAACAACACAACAATGATTACAACCCCACGTATGATTGTAAACAATCATGCATTTAAATGCATCAACATTAGTTATCACTCCGAACTACGTATCACAATATAACACACACAATTACATTCATAACACATAATTGTATTCGCACCACCACAACTCATAAACAGAATCATAATTCACCACTCATACTTATGAAATTAATCATATCACTTCACATAATCCCAAATAGTACATGACATCATCCATTAATTTCCAAAACATCACATTGTCACACAAATTAACTCGAAATGATTCAATTTTGCACTGTCACCCTTGTTAGGAGACTTATAGACCGCTGGGCGAGCCCTCTCTAGGAGATCTCTTCCCTTCATGGGCACATATCATAGAACCCAAAAATTATACACTATGCATGTTTCTCTAAGCGAGAAATTGCTCACTGATCGAGATGTCACCGGGCAATGAATCGCTCGCTAAGCGCGACTCACAGAAAACCAGAACACTCACTATGTCACGCTCACTAAGCGAATACAGTAGCTCTTTGAGAGCGATATCTCTAAGCGAAGCTCATCCTTGGTGAGTGAGGTCGCTCTGACAGAACCTGGAAAACATGATTTCCACCATTGGAGCCCCACCAAAGCTCCAATTTCGCACCTAATCGATCCTAAACACACGAAATTAAATCATACATGTTAATACAGTATTTAAACACTCAATTAGGCACACATTTTTTTCCTCATAGTTTCTATCCCCCCCCCCTTACACACACACACACAAACATCTATTTTCTATTAAATTTTAATATTATTTAATTATTTAATTAAAGAACTAAACACTTCTCTACCAATCACAGCCTAACATAAACATGTCAAAACACAAAATAAATAATCCAATGCATACAAATTTCATTTAAATAAATAATCAAAGCATAAATTTAATTAAATAAATAATTTAAAGAAAATGGGGTGTTACAACTCTCCCCCAGTTATAGAATTTTCGCCCTTGAAAATCATCTACACTAAACAACTACAGATAAGAGTCTCTCATCTGACCCTCCAACTCCCACATCATGCTTCCACCAGTAGGTCCTCCTTTCACCACCTCCACCAGCGCAATCTCCTTGCCTCTCAAGTGCTTCACTTCACGATCCTCTATTCTCAAGGGGGATGCCTCAACGATCAAGTTCTCTCTAACTTGCACATCGTACACCTGAATCACATGAGACGAATTAGGAATATACTTCCTCAACTGAGATAGATGAAATACATTATGAAGATTCAAAAGAAATGACGTTAATGCAACTCTGTAAACCACTTCTCCTACTCGCTTCATAATCTGATGAGCTTTCAAGATTGCAAAGCTCGACCATACCAATTATCGGAGTAACTCTCAAAATCACATGATCTCACTCTTAGAACTCAAATGTTTTCATTCTCTTATCATAATAACTCTTCTGGATACTCCGCGAAGCTTTCATATTCTCTTAGATCATCTTGATCTTCTCGATAGTCTGTTGAACAATCTCAGTTCTAAGCACAACAACCTCACCAAAATCATACCAATACAAAAGTGTCCCACACCTTCTATCATACAAAGCTTTGAACAGTTCCATCCCAATACCAGAATGGAAACTATTGTTGTAAATGAACTCAATCAACGCTAAGTAATTGTCTCAGTTACCTCCCTGCTCCAAAACAAAAGCTCTCAACAAATCCTCCAAAGACTCAATAGTCCTTTATGTCTGACCGTCCATCTGTGGATGATAAGCCAAACTCAACTACAACTTAGTACACATGGCTCCCTACAAACTCCCCCAGAACCTCAATGTGAATCTCTGATCTCTATCAGAAACAATACTCGAAGGAATACCATGCAAACTAACAACCTTTTAGATATACACCCCATCCAACTTCTACAATGAATAACTTATCTTAATCAGGATGAAATGAGTCGCTTTAGTTAATCTATGCACTATAACCCAAACTAAATCATATCTTTTAGAAGTCTTATGCAAACTCGTCACAAAATTCATGGAAATACCATCCCACTTCCATTCAGGAATATATAATGGTTGCATCAAACACAACAGTTTCTGATGTTCAATATTTGACTTCTAGAAAGTAAAACACGGATAAACGAACTCAGTTATATCCTTCTTCATTCATATCCACCAAAACATTGTCTTCAAGTCTTGATACATTTTAATAGCACCAGGATGAATACTCAAACTACTTCCGTGACCTTCTTAAAAAATACTCTTCGTAAGTTCTGACACATTTGATACACAAACTCTGTCATGGAAACGCATAACACCATTATCATATATTCTGAAATCACCTCTTTTACCTTGATGATTAACACTAGTCAGTCAATCAACTCCAAATCTAATTTCTGACCTTCTCCGATTTCTTTGAGAACACCACCAGTCAGATTCAACATACCCAACTTGACACTGTTAAAAGTCATTTCACATAACAGACTCAGATCTCTGAATTGCTTGATTAACTTCAATTCTCGAACCATAAGCATTGCATATGCAACGACTTTTTGCTCAAAGCATCAGCTACGACATTGGATTTACTAGGATGGCAACTCAAACCAAAATCATAATCCTTTAGAAATTCGAGGCATCTCCCCTGCCTCATATTCAACTCTTTCTGATCAAACAAGTACTTAAAAATCTCATGTTCACTGAACACTTCAAATCTGGAACCAAACAGATAACGCCTCCAAATTTCTAACGCAAACACAAAGAATACCAACTCTAGATTATGCGTATGATAATTCCTCTCATGAACTTTCAACTATCTAGAAGCATAAGCTATAACTTGACCATTCTGCATCAACACACCATCTAGACCCATCTTTACAATACATAACAAAGGATTCACTTGGACTTGGCAAAATCAAATCTGGAGCTGATGTCAACTTCTTCTTGAGTTCTTGAACTTTTCACACTGAACACTCCACACATAAGCTTGACCTTTTCGAGTAAACTAAGTCAAAGGCAATGCTAATTTTGAAAAGCCTTTGATAAACCCTCTGTAATAACCAGCCAAACCAAGAAAACTTCTGATCTTAGTAACATACTTCAAAGTTTCCCGTTGCAACACTGCATCTATCTTTGATGGATCCACTATGATACCACCACTAGATATCACATGACCAAGGAAAATCGCTTCTTTCAACTAGAACTCGCACTTAGATAACTTCACATATAACATATTTTCTTTTAAGGTCTGCAACATAATTTTCAGATGCTCCGTATGCTCTTCATCAAACTTAGAATATATCAAAATATTGTCGATGAACATAACTATAAACTGATCTAGATAAGGATGGAAAATCCTATTCATATACTCCATAAACATAACTAGCGTATTATACACACCAAAATTCATCACAGAATACACATAGTGACCATATCTCATTTTGAAACCCAACCACAAATCAATTTTACTGAATATACAAGCACCAACCAACTAACCCATCAAATATTCAATTCTCGTTAGAGGATAATTATTCTTTATAGTAACCTTGTTCAGCTGTTGATAGTTAACACACAACCTCATGCTACCATCTTTCTTCTTAACTAATAGCATTGGCGCTCCCCATGGTGAAACACTCAGTCGAACAAACTTCTTCTCGAGTAGATCCTCTAACTGTTTCTTCAGATCATTCAACTCTGAAGTATACATTGTATACGCCGCCATCGAAATAGGACTAGTACCAGGTACTAAGTGTATAGCAAACTCAACTTCGCATTCCGGTGACAAATCACTAATGTCATCTGGGAACACTTCAAGAAACTCACACACAACACGTAAATTTGTAATCTTTCTCTCGCTTCCTCCTCTCAAGGATGCAAACACGATGAACATTTGAGCACTCTCTCAAGAACATCCCTACCTGTCTCGCGGTCATGAGACTCGACTTCATACTCTCCTTGGATTCAAGAAACTTCATTGATTTATCAAAACAATTTATATGCACATGGTTGAACTCCAACCAATTCATTCTCAGAATAACGTTGAGTTTACTTAGATGTAAAAAAACTAAGTAAATCCCAAAATCTCTACCATAAATTGTCAAAGGATAATTCAAATAAACCAACGAAATAGTCACTGAACCATTAGTTAGGGTATCATTGGCCATACTACCATTCATAATAGACACTTCTAAATTCAACCTTTTCACACACTCAACAGATAAAATGAATACGTCGCACCCGTATCAATAATAGTAATCAAGGAATATTATTAATAAAGCATGTACCTCGAATATAGTTACCAGATGCAGTAGTCTTTGCTCCAAACAAAGCAAAAACTTTTCCTCCCGACCGAGCCTTCTTGGGTTTCTCACGCTGAGTACTAATATGACCATGCTCTCCATAATTATAGCAAGTTAAAATATTATTCCTACATTCAATAACTCGGTGACCTGGATTCCAACACTTGAAGTAATTCCTAGTTGTGCTTTTGCACTCAGAAATACAATGTCCAAACTCTTCGCATTTGAAACATCTCACGGAAGCATGAGCCCCTCCCTCACTTCGCTCTTTTCCACCTTCAGCCATCTGACCAGCCTTCTGATTTCCCTTACCAGTTGGATTCACATAAGGTTTCCCACGATTATGAGCATTCTCTTTCTTCTCACTAAGACTCTTATACTGAATAGATCGGGCTTTTCTATCCTCATCATATAATATGCACTTATTACCAACATGGAAAACTGGCGGATCTCTGGATACCTGTCGCATCGCGCGAAAAACCGGCGGGAAAACAAGAACAACAGAGCCGCCACCGTGCGTTATTTATCCCAAAAGAGGGAAAGGAAACGCTCAGAGTAAACCTGGAAAAGACGTGGTCTCGCGACCAAAGAGTATGGGTTCGGGAGTCGGTTATGCGAAGGGAAGGTATTAGCACCCCTACGCATCCGTCGTACTCGACGGGATCCACGCACAAAAGGAAGGAAAATTGGTTGCTAAACACTGCTCAAATACTCACACACACTGGCTGAAAGAAACGCAAGAAACTGACTGAAACTGAACTCGGCAGGATGTCGCATCCTGGGCCTACTTAGTCTATCAGGCATAGACATCAGAGTCGAAGTAGTTCGGACTGGGGGAACGACACATGCTCGCTAGGACATCGCATCCAATGCATACGTATCTTCTCGGACGAGAGAAGAATCAGAGCATTCGTAGCTCGGCTGACACGCACACAGACAAACAAGACACAGGCAAAGGCAAACGTGGAGCCCGACTGCCAATCACTGGACTTATGTCAGCATCCGTACCTAAAACACACGCAAAGAGGCAAACATGGAGCCCAAATGCCAATCACTGGACTTACATTGACATCCGAACCTAAACACACACAACAGACAGATAGGGAGTCTGGGACTCAGCCTAACTATCAAACAACACACACAAAAAAGAAAAAAAGGGCGCCCGGAGAGATCAGCTCAATCTCCTGCCTACATACTTCATCTGGTATGAAGATCAGGGCGATGTAGTTCCCCTACGCAGGGATAAAGGACTAGCCTAACCAGATAACAGAGGGAGACACAACTAGGGAGACTACGACTCGAGCCTAGATGTTATCATGCAAATCATCCCTAAGTTAAGGTTTCTAGCTAAATGGCACAAGGGCCAACCTATCCTAAGCATGGCTCACACAGGAAGCAAGCCACACACACTTAACTTGCACAGGAAGCAAGCCAAGCAAAACCTAACTTGCACAGGAAACAAGTCTAAACTAATCCTAACTTGCACAGGAAGCAAGTCAAACAATCCTAACTTGCACAGGAAGCAAGTCAAACAATCCTAACTTGCACAGGAAGCAAGTCAAACAATCCTACAAACACAGATAGCACACACTATACACAAGCAAGTGGCTCAAACAAGGGTTAGGTTTTAGTCGAGGGGTCATATCAACCTCAACAAACAAACCTCTGGAATGGGGTGAATGTTGCTCTTAACCTTGCCATTGCGGGGCTAAGGTGATCTACAAAGTGTGTATCATGATTTTGGAAAAGGTGAGAGTCGAAATTTTACCAAGTTGGAAGAACAGTGTTGATTCGGTTGTTATTTGGTAGCTTTGACTCAAAACAGTTGTACCTTAAGCTTATAAATGAAGAATAGTTGAAGAACTTTGGCTCAAGAGTGCTTGGAAATGCTCAAATCGGATTCCACCATTGATGTGTGCTTGGTAAAACAGACCATGAAGATGCTGTTACAGCAGTAAAATGAAGCTTGCCATGAGTCTAAAATGATGCTTGGATGATGAAACAACAATGGCCAGGCTTGGTTCTTTGGAGTTTGACAGGTTTTAGAAGAATGGCCAAAGTGCAGTTTTCAGAACAAGGTGCTTATGCTGTGTTGTGGCTGCCAAACTGGTTTCATTTTGGTGAAAAGATGGTCAGAATGCAATGGCTAGGCTCTTTTGGTATTTTGGAGCAGGTTTTGAAAAGTGCAAGAAGTGAGTTTTTGAGGGTGTGGAGTTCTGTTGTGCAATGTGTTTCAAGGATGCTAGTTGTGTTTCAAGTGATGGAAAACATCATGAAAAGCCTGCTGTTGGAAGGTTGCTAGCAAGGTTTTTTTTTGACAGCAAAAATGAGGAAAATATTGTTATCAAAGCAGGGCAGGGTTTTTTACTTTTGTGAGTTTGGACTGAAAAATAGAAATGCAAAGCCAAGTCAATCCATGAGTGAAGCTCTTGGTTTTGCTGGTTTTGTTATGACAGGAAAAAATGCTTAAGTCTGCTGTTGGACAGTGCAAGTCATGGCATGGAAGTATGGTGTTTTTGACAGCTTTCCTCCAACAGTGCCAAAGTGAAGCCTTTGCAGCATGGAGTTCTGCTGTGTTGTGCAGCCAGTAGTGTACTCCCCTGACAGAAAATATGATGCACAAACTGCTATGCTGTGGTAAAAGCATGGTTGTGGAAGTATGGTGAAAACATGTACTTTTTCTCAATCCAAGCAAGCAAGGGATGGCTTTCTTTTTTCTGGTTTTTTGGCTGCAAATTGAGGCTTCAAATTGACAGAAAAATGATTAAGAATGCTGCTAGAAGTACCAAGCATGGCAAGGTTCATGGGAGTATGGAGTAGCATAGTGAAACTTGTACTTTTATCCAAATTTCAAGCAAGTTAAAGAATGGCTTCATGTACTGCATAATTGAGCTTGCAAACATGTTTTAAATGACTTTTCCGAGCTGTTCCAATTGGCCAAATGTTAGAAAAATGTTTATTTCAAAAAGTCAAACATTGGTCAAACTTGCATTTAAATGAGATAGGTCAAAAAATGCCATTTTGATTGGTGAAGTTTTGGCTCATGAAATTTATATTTTTGGAAAGAGGGGATCAAATGTGACTTGTAGGAAAAAACCCCACCAAAATTGGCCAAACGGTTTGGGAGATATGGCCCTTTGAAGTTCAAGAATTTCTGAAATCGATTCGATCATAACTTGCCAACCACACATGGGAATTGAGAGTTCTTGGACTTTTTGGAAATGGGAGAATAAGATCTTCAACTTTCATGTTGGGCAAAAATTCATTTGAAGCTTGTATCAAGATGTAATTTTGAGGATCAAGACTTTCCATTTTTGGTAAGTTTCAGTTACAGGTCCAGTTTCCATTTTTGGAAACTTTTGATCTGGCTTCAAATTCTTCCGTGGTGGTGTTTGACATGATATATGAGGCCTATTTGGACATTAGTGAGCTCTCACAAACCAATTCCAATCATCAAATCACTGATTAAATGGACAGTTGACCAACAGTTGACTTTTAGGGTTTCTGACTGTCTGCTCATTGACTGATGACTTCCAAACCCTAATTCCTTGAGAACTTGACTTCAAATGATGTCCCAAGTTGTATGAACTCTTGATTATTGATCATGGTGCCCAAATTCCACAAGAATGGCCACCATCCACTGCTTTGACTGACAGTTGACTTTCTTTGACTTTTGACTGTCTGTGTATGAACTGATGATCTCCAAGCCTTCAACCCTTGACTTGAACACTTCAAATGGACCTCCAAGTCATGTGATCTTGTTGGACAAACCCTAGGGCCTTGGCTCCTTGAGAATTGTGCTTGCTTGCTTGTCTGACTGATCTCCTGATCAGTTTGACCTAATTCCTTGATCGGCTTGCACTTGAGGCAAAAGAGGCAATGCAATGCTATGCAATGGACCATGATATGCTATGACCTAATATGAAAATGTATGTACAATGATAGGTGCAAATTTGAGGTGCTACAATACCCAATACCTTGCTTGATCTCAGTATACAATCCACTTTCGAACTTGACACACTTAGACCCTTCAGTTGCTGGACTATTATATTATGGACATAATTTGACTAACTCTTCGAATTTAGCAGCATACTCAATAGCTGTCGAATTCCCTAGTTTCACTCCAAGTAACTCGGTCTATTTCTAATTGTTCCCATCCTTTGTAAAATTATTCTCTGGAAAATTAGTTCTGAACACAATCCAAGTAACCTCAATACCTTCATCTTCCATTCTCTGACGCGCTTTATCCCACTAGTCTTCGGCCTCCTCCGACATCTTATGAGTACCAAACAACACTTTCTTGTCCTTAGTGTAAGCCATCACTTAGAAAATCTTCTCAATCCCTTTGAGGCATGTCTGAGCACCTTCTGGATCATATTCTCCCTTAAAGGTCGGTGGGCTGTTCCTTTGAAACTTCCCAAATTCATGGAATTCATTGCCAATCTGTTTCTGCTGACCATGCAGTGCCTGATCCATTGCCTCCAAAGCGTCAGCAATAACTTGATTGTTTCTTCCTCCAGCCATATTTTGGTACACCAGTAAACAACTGTTAGAGGAATATGCATAAAAAATGTTTATACACATGTCTCATACTAGGGAACAAACAATATTACAAAAACATGGCCAGATGGACCAACCTACTTTGATACCACTATGTAACACCCTAAAATCTCCACTCGAAATTATAAGGAATAAAACAATTATAAATAACTATTTCATATAGGATGTCACACAATCTCCAAAAACAATATGCTTGCCTTTACCTATGCTCAGCATAACGAAATGAATCATTAAAAACAACTACTCAATCGAATAAGTTCAAATATAAATTTTATTTAAAACTAAACTTAGTCAGGGAAATATGCCTTCAACATCAAAGCAACTCAAAATCAAGAGTTATAACATTTAACCTTAATAATAATTAAGAATAAAATAAAACATAACATTCGGCCACCCAATGTTATAGATTAGAGCAACGATAATCTAAAAACACATAAAATTGGAAAAGAAGAATAACCTCAACGTCATCCTTCACCTCTAAAGCATCTAGTCATCTACGTGTTTGTCTATACCCCAAGAAGGAACATAGAACACCACAATAAAATAAAGGGTCAGAATAAACTCCAAATATATAATGGTGCAAAAGAATGCAAGGGTAGCATAAAGGAAAAACATCAACTTTAATACATTTCAATTATATACAGCAATACAACAATTACTCAGCAACACCCAAAACAACTCATATGCACATCCTTTATGTAATGCAATGCAACAACGAGTCAACTCATGCATGTGGTACCAACTCAACAAAGGTTCTTCATACGAACCGGGTCCTAACATCTGAACCCCGAGTGTAACACCCCAAATTCAATTAATTAATTTAAATAAATTATTTAGAATTTATTCGATTAATTGGTGTTTTTTAAATCATTGTTATGGGATTGTGTGTGTGTGTGGGGGGGGGGGGGGGGTAAGTATCCTTGGAATAGAGGTATAGAGAGAGTAAAAGGTTAGTTGGTTTAATTGTTTAGAAGTTATTAGACTTTTAATTAATTATTAGAATAAATAGTATTTTATTTAAATTAATTAAATAAATAGTAAAATGATAGAATTGGACCATTTGTGAGGATTGGAGAAAATAGGTGGTGAAAATAGAGAAGTTAGTAATGAGTTGGGAAAAATTCATAGTTAATTAAAGTGATGGGGACTATATACTCTAAAAATAGAGAGAAAGCTAGATTTTTAGAGAAACCATCTGACATACATTTAAAATAAGAAAAAATGAGAGAAAGAGCAAAATCTAGGATTTTGAAGAGGGAAGCCATAGAGATTGCTTTATTCATCATCAATTCCTAGAAATCTAAGGTAAGGGGGGAGAAAGGGCCACCGATATATGTGTATTGTATGAAGGGTAGAGATGAGGGATCCTTACTCTCTTTAAGGAAATTGGATGTGAATGATTCTTAATTTCTATGATGTTTTGATGTTGTTAATTTTTTTCAATGATGAATTCCGTGTGCCTATATGTGTACAATTTCTTGTTTTGAGATATTGATGTTTTCCATCATGTTTGAGGGTTTTGAAGGTTTTGGGGTAAACATGAATTGATCATATTTAATGAATTAAATGATTTCATTTTATGATTTAACATGTCATAATGGTATTATAACATGCGATATAATTTTCTGGGCGTTTGGGGATGTTTGGGATTGAGTTGGGGAAGTTTTAGGGTTGCTGCAGAGGCAAATCGCGTTATGCATTTTTGCAGGTCTGGGCGAGTTGATTAGCGAGGGATAATCTCTTAGCGAGGGATGGTCGCTTATTGAAAGTTCGCTTAGAGAGCAAGGCTTTACTCAACAAAGAGGGACAATACTGAAATGCTGATTTTTTTGTTTCCAACTGTTTTCGTTATAACTTGAGTTTTGTGACTTGGATTGAGGCGTAATTTGAAGTGTTGGAGGTCTAACGCTCAGAGATATCAAATAGTGATGCTTGGTGAACTATTTGAATTATAATTACATACCTACTATGCCAATGTTTGTTCTAACTTGTTTGATCGATTAGCGAATCGTTATGGTTATACGATGATGTGTTGTTGTTTTGGTGAAGTAACATGAATAAATGCTTATGAATTTACATTTGTTGAGTTGCTGCTGTTTTTTGTTGCTTATTGATGTCGTGACATGGATTGATTTTTGTGTATGATGAATGATATGATGCATAAATGGTGAGATGTGTGTGGGGATCCTTTTGGTGAACCTTTTTTATGATAATCTATATTGATGGGAGTCATGCATCATGGTGTATGAGCTTCGATCCAGTTTCAGTGTGCTCTGGTCCTATGGTGGAGATCAGGAGGGAGTATCCAGTTTCATGTGGGAATCAATGAAGCGTTACCTATAGTGATGGTAACGATTTTGTGTGTTCTGGTCCTATGGTGGGATCGGGAGCGAGTTGAACTTGAGTGTTCATGAATGGTGCCACATGCATAATGAGTCAGTTTTGAAGTAAATTTGCATACATGATGGAATATGTAGTTGATTTTTTAGGATGTTGATGATTATATGTGACTGTGTAAATGTTATCATGATTTGGGTATGAGAACACGATGTTGATAAATGTGTGTTTGTTGTGTATTCTCTACCTTAGTATTCTTTACATTGTTTATATTGGTTTTTTGTATCTAATCCCCTTTGCTTTGATGTTGTCCACCATGGACATCTTGTAGATACTTAGGAGTAGAGTTTGCTACTATAAGTGGAAGTTATCTTTTGGAGTTACTTCTTTCAATTTCAAAGTTATTTTAGAAGTCTTGCTCTGATCCTGTAACATCGGGGTTGGGAACACTTGATTGCTTTGTTCAGTTTGTGTTTTGCTAATCGAGAGTAGTATGTTATAATGGAGATTTTTGCCACATTATTTTTATTCAAATAAGGTATTTTATTGAGACTTAAATGTTTGTGAAGAATTCTTATTTGATGATTTACGATGCGATGATACCCAAAGTGAATGTGAGCATGCGATGACAAGTCTATTAGAATGTTTTACCTTATTTGGGATATGTGGTGTTTTATGATGAGTGACATCCTAAACGTGTGCATTATGACCAATGCTTTAATTATTATATGATTTATTTGTTTCGGGGTTTAAGGTGTTTCACCGAGCTCCCTCATTTGAGCTCCAAGCCCCCTCTATCTGAACTCGTGACTCACCTCTTCCACAACAAAAAATACATATGATGTATGACATATAATAATGCAACGATAACAACACAACAATGATTATAGCCCCACATTTGACTGCAAACGATCATGCCTTTAAACACATCAATATTATTTCTCACTCCAAACTATGCATCACAACATAACACACATAACTATATTCACAACACATAATTATACTCGCAACACAACAACTCATAAACATAATCATAATTCACCACTCATAACTATGCAATTAATCATAACACTTCGCATAATCCCAAACCGTATATGACAACACCCATTAATCTCCAAAACAACACATTGTCACACAAATTAACTCGAAACAATTCAATTTTGCACTATCACCCTCGCTAGGCGATGTACAACAGATTGGGCGAGCCTTTGCTAGGAGAGCTCTTCCCTTGCTGGGCGCATATCATAGAACCCATAAATTCTACACTTTGCATGTTTCGTTAAGTGAGACATTGCTCACTGAGCAAGCTCTCGCTGGGCGATGAACCGCTCGCTAAGCACGACTCACAGAAAACTAGAAAACCCACTATGTCACGGCCGTTAAGTGAACACAATAGCTGACTAAGTGAGCTCTCGCTAAACAAAGCTCATCCTCGTTGAGCAAGGTCGCTCAAGCAGAACCTGGAAAACACGATTTCCACCATTGAAGTGCCACCAAAGCTCCAATTTTACACCCAATTGATCCCAAACGCACAAAACTGAACCATACATGTTAATACATTATTAAAACACTCAATTAGGCAGAAAGTAACATGTATTACATCGATTTGATTCAACATCATCATCAACATTCAACAATGGAAGAAAATATAGAAAAAACTTAATGGGGATTAAGGACTTCTCCGTATCCATCATGCAATTAACAAAATATTTAGAGTCATCCCCCCTTACCTTGGATTTCCAGCAACAACTTTATGCTTGGCTATGGTGATTTCCTCCCAACCATTGTTCTCATTTTGCTTTCACTTTGCCTCTTGTCCCAAAACAACACGTACTGACTATTCTTAGATTTTTCTAATCCATTTAAATTGAAAAACCTAATTTAATCTTCTAATAATTTTACATTTCCCCCAAGTTATTGTAATTATCACCATTTACCTTATTTTCCTCATAGTTTCTATTTGCCACCCAAAACCTCTATTTTCTATTTAATTTTAATATTATTTGATTATCTAATTATTAAATTAAATAAATAAACACTTCTCTACCAATCCCAACCTAACATAAACATGTCAAAATACCAAATCAACAATCTAATGCATACAAAATTCATTTAAATAAATAATCATTCAATTAAATAAATAATGTAAAGAAAATGAGGTGTTACAGCAACCCTGTCAGCATCCATCTTCTACAAGTGCATTTTTTTATAGACTCACAATATACTTTTCTCCATTATATGAGATATGACTAACCCCATAATCGTATTTACTAGCACGCGTGTAAAAAAAATCATAACAAATGTAAAACACAAGAAAAATTCAGTTTCATTTCCAAATGTAAAACACAACAAAACACAATACTCATTACCTCATTTAACAAAAAATACAATTAACTCAATCAATCATATTAGCTTCAAATTAACTCAAACAATCAAATTAACTTCAAATAATACAGAAAATGTTACCTTTTGTTGATCACTAATGAATGTGTAATTCTTGCATAATCATTCACCTCCTAAGTCAATTATCAACAATTCTAGAAACCAACTCCATGAATACTTGATTTCTCCTTCTAAAACAAAAAATTCAATGGGCAAATTTTGATCATTTGGGTCCCTTCCAATTGTTGCGAGTATTTTCCCTCCATAATAACCTTTCAAGAAGCAGCCATCAAATCCTATAATAAGCCCGTACTTGAAAAAAATGTTTCTACAAGCTTTAAAACATATATACATTCTTTAAAAGTGCGGGCTCAGTGATATTTCTATATTTTCAATAATGTCCTCTCCACCTTGTAATGCTTGACTTGCCACTTTCATAGTTGGCCATGGATTTGACCTTAACAATTCATGGGCATAATTATGAATTCTTCTATATTTCTCCCTAAAAAAACACCCACAATATCAATATTCATTGTCTTTTCTCTGTATGCAAGTGTTTTGTTGATCAATGTATTCAATCTTTGTTGTGTCTTCTTCCTGATATTTGTCAATTTTAAATTTGGATTCTGCCTCACATTAGTTTGTATCTTACTACTTAGCCACTTGGATGCGAGGAACCTAAACTTGTAATCCTCACTACAAATATGGTTATCAACAATTTTTCTTAGCCGCCAAGTCTTTTCATTTTGTATTTTTGCACAATAAGCCTCCCATGGACAACCTTTCTTGCAAATCATTCTCATCATTAGCTCTACTTTCATCCTCATTGTCATATTCTTCAAGTAAATCATCAGTGTTATACTCTTCAATGTCACTTAAAACCTTCAAGTTTACATTTTTTAATCCTCTTCATTCAAGCCATTATGCAAAATACTTCCTTCACCACTACATTCACCATGCTTTGGTTTTTTTTAAGGTCTTTAAACATTCCCTTTGCCTTTCGCCTTTTTCTTACATTTATATTTCCCTTTCTGTTTTTTCTTACATCTACCAGTGCCTTAATCTTCATTGACATCCTCTTCTGGAACCCCCTATTCAGAAATAGGTAAATCTTCAGTCATACCCATATCATCCTTAGAATCTTCAAAATTAACATCCATTACACTACCTTCACTACCATAATTTGGCCCTTCGTATTTCTTATTGTTACAATTTAGTCCCTTATCCAAATTATCTTTTTCACCCATAATATCTTCCATCATAATGGTCCCCTCATTCTCATTAACTCCTTCATATTCCTCACTGTTATAGTTTAGTCCCCCATTTTCTACCTAGTTACATTCTAGTCCTTCATCTAAATCCTCTTTCTCTGTTTTACCAACATCTTCCAACTCACCGGTGCCCTTATCCACCACAGTGGCCCCCTCATCCAAATTATGTTTTTCACCCATAAAATCTTCCAACACCATGGTCCATCATTCTCATTGACTTCATCATCCATAACATCTTCCACCACAGTGTTAGGCCCTTCATTCAAATTGACTTCTTCATTCTTAACCTCATTTTCTACATTACTCTTTCCTAATTCAATGTTCTTTTCTTCCCCACAGTTGGCTTTCACGAGTGACTCTTGTACACACTTGAGATTTTCATCTTTATCATTGGATCCTACAACATTTTATTCTAGAGAAAATATTGTCTCCTCAATAATGCTCGGTAGTGATATTTGATGCATCACATATAAATGGACAGTACCAGTCAACACTTAAATAATTTTCATCCTCATAGTTCCCAAATCAGCTTTCATCAAAATAATCTTATTAAAGTCCATTTCATCGTAATACCAAAGGTTCTCCACAGTTGGGTAACCTAAATCTTTTAAACCACTCAAAACTTTAAAATAGCTCCAATAATCAGGATCAATATCCTAAACCTCTTCTAACCCTTTGTAACTTAACTTTGTAAACTCATAAAACTCCCCCTGATGCATAATACACTCAAACCTCCTATTCATGACTTATTCAAGTTAAATAATGTAGAAGAAGCAGTAAGGAAGATCGATAAAGTAAATTTTTTATAACTTTAGCAAGTTAGAGTCGAGTATTCATACATTTTGAAAATATACTGATTCGGTGAAGTCCTCAAATGCGAGAAAGATGAATAATGGAAATCTTCACTTCGAATGCAAATATAGTTTGTTTCTCTTCAACTCTTTGAATTATGGGTTTTATCTCTTTGTCAAACACAGTGAAACTGAAGAGAGTTAGGACTTGTGTTTAGAAGGGAAAATGAAAGACCAGGGCTTGCAATGTTTCAACTTCTAATGAATAAAACGTTTCTGTCATCTTTTTTTTTTAATTCTAAATTGTTGTTTAATGAAAGAAATATTCCATGTCAATTAAAACAATTTCATATCATCAAAATTAATATCAGTCGGAGACAATGTGACTAACGGAACGTGATTTGAGAGACTTAAAACAAACATTTTTTAAATAAGGGACGCAAATGTAATTTTAAATTAAGTTAAGGAAAAAATACATTATACCTAATTTTTAATTTTTATCTCATGATAAAGAAAAAATAAATGTGAAAAGAATGAATGATTATAAGAAGGATTCACCATCTTAACATTTTCTTTATTTTTGTTCCTTAAACTATAACATTATCCATACTAGAAAATAAAACAATTTATGTTGACATCTTAATGAACGTCCAATTGTACAAAACTGGACCGTTCCTGTGGGTGTGCGAGGTGTGCCACAACAGGGTTTCAAAAATTAGGGGTCCTAAATATTAAAAATATATTAAATATTTATTATATACATAGTTTATTAATTTCATGGTTGATGTTAATGTAATGGCCTGACGGAACTGTATTAATTTTTTAATGGTCATGACCTGAGTTCGATTCTACCCTTCTAAAATTTTGATCTACTTTATTTTACAAAGTGCAATAGGAAGGAATCAAACACCATTGTTCAAAACTAAAATATTATATAATTTAATCTTTTCACTATACAAACTCTAGAACAAAGAGAATAGTCACTATTTTAAATTTTTTAAATAATAATTTTTAAATAATATCAAAGATCAATCATATAACTCATTCATTTTAAATAAAATTTTATTTTTTTTTCAATATTTTTTTATTAGAATTCAACATAAAAGATTAGATCAATGTCTCAAAATGTTTTGGACCGGTCCTGATACAAAATAATAACGAATGTCTTTCACGATCAACTTTCATATTTTTTTAAAAAGGTGAATTCCAGTAACTAAACTGTTTATAGAAAAGTTAAAGAAACATATTTTAAAAGACTACAAATAAAAACCAATATATTCAATACATCATAAATAAATGAAATCAAATCCCCCACTCATTAAAGTCTAATAATCTGTTTTGTTTTATAAAATAAAACAACTTTTTGTGGAGCATGTATCTTTGTTTATTTCGTTGAGTCACTTCGGTACTCTAGCATGAAGACATTCATGATGATAGATAATGCTTTCTTTAGGCAATTTCCGCCAAAGGAAAAGGCAGGACAAAGACATGCATAAACCAGCAACAATGTGGAGTGAGATAAAAACCATAAATCCCAACGACAATAGAGACGTACACAGTACACAGTGAACTATATTTTGCAGAAGGGTAAAAAATGAGCTTTACGTGCCAGGGAAGTTTTCAGTAACTTTTTATGGGTCCATAAAATAAGAGAAAGAGTACATGTCGACTACATGTCTTCTTTTTAATTTTAAAAAATCAATAATGCAATGGTGGGGATGTGTGGGGTTATTTTCAATCCAAAGTGATGAAAAAAGGAAAGAAATTAGGATAGTTGGAATCATGAGAGATAAGATCAATGGAAAGAAGTCAATTATTGAAGGCTTATGGAGTTGACAAGTTATTCTGGCCATGTAAAACTACTTGATAGCATATGGAGGACTTTATTAGTTTCATTTTAAGCTATCGCTTTGAATTTTACACAAAGAATAATTAGTTAAGTTGATTTTAGTGATAAGCAAAAGATATTTATTAAAATATTTTTAATAATAATAATAATAATTAATAAAGTAGTTACATGAATTGAAAAAAGACAAATAATTCGTTTTAACGAGTGAATCAGTATCAGAAGCATTCGGATTTCCGATCTGATTAGCCACGTCTGGAGCAATGATGCACATGTCGTTTATGTAGATAATTTTGAAAAACATACGACATAAATGTTAAGAACTATCGAATGAGTAAATATCAAGAAGAATGATGCAAAAGTCATCATTTATGTAGATAATTATGAAAAATATAACGACATAAATATTAAGAACTATCGAATGAGTAAATATCAAAAAAAATTACGAAAAAGTCATCAACTATGTAGATAATTCTGAAAAACAACGTCGAATAAGTAAATATCAAAAAAAATTACGAAAAATACATCAACTATCATAGAAGTTGTGGAGACAAATATCTATTTTTACTAAAACATGACCTAAAAGAATTCATTTTCTTGAGATACGTTGTAGAGATTGAATCTGTATCGCAGCAACTATTTCCTGAAATTTTTCTATAGAATTGGGGTTTCCAATCTGGTTAGCCCACGTCCGGGGCAATGATGCACATGCCATTTATGTAGATGATTCTAAAAAACATAATGACATAAATGTTAATAACCATTGAATGAGTAAATAACGAGAAGCTGACCGTCTGAAACAATATAATAAGATGCTACATCACCATCTTTAACAATGTCTATCATCTGAACAACGGGTTGTTGTACTTTTGGTGGAGAGTATAAAAAAAAATCTCATTTGGGGTGATGGTGATGTTCATCTTGGAAGTACGAAAAAAATCAAGAAAGACAAAAATTTCTTTAATTTTTTTTGTAAAATCGGCTCTAAGAAAGATTTGACTATTTAATAAGATGGATTATTTTTTTTGTATCGAAGTCATATAAAAGCGTCGGGTTCAATCAATTTGTTTTTTTTCAAAAGCACACGTGATTTATTAATTTTATTGTAGAAATAAAAATATATATGTGTAGAAAATTTTACCTTGTACCCATACATTAAATTTTTTTGACCAAAATACCCTCATATAAATAGGGTATATTTTCCATTTCAATTTTTTTTTACCATTTTCGTTGAAGAGATCCGGAGAAGAGAAATATTTGACTTTTTTGCATTATAAACCGGAACACTCAGAGTAAGTCTTCCGGTTCATTAAATGTATATCGGAACACTTCTCTAAAGAGTTCCGGTTTGTTGCCTTTTAGGGACACTGAACCGGAAGTCTTTTAGAAAGTCTTCCGGTTTGGATTGTTGTATACCGGAACACTTTCTGAAAGACTTCCGGTTTGGATGATGTATACCGGAACTCTTTAAGAAAGTGTTCCGGAAGGCATTTTATTTTTTACTAACCGGAACTCTTCTTTGAAGTGTTCCGATACGTAATTTTTTTTTTTTTAATTTTAATTGTTTTTTTAAATATATTTTTTTTCAGTGGTTCGAAGACGAGGTGCAGATGGTAGGATTCCAGTCCGCACGTTAGATCGGGGTGCATCTTCATCTGCAGCGGAGCCGGCTCGATATCCAGGAGGGTCGTACGATACGTCTCTTTTGGTGAAGTACAAGCATCATGTTGCTCGACATTTATGGTTCGGTGAGGTAAGTAAACAAACTATATTTGAAAATGAATAATAGTTGAATATAACATATTTTGTTTTCTAATATGTGTTTTAACTGAATGGTAATTTCTGAAATTTTTGAAAGTGTAATTTCTGAAATTTTCAACTGAATGGTAAAAATGAAATGGTAAATTGGTTAAAACCAATTAAGAGTAGAATGAGAATTTTTAAATTTTTGTAGGGATATGAGGCTAACTGTAGGGGTACAAGGTAAAATTTTCATATGTCTATGTGAGTGAAAGAGGGAAGACATATTAAAATGGATGAGACGCCGAAAACAAAAGAAAGGAAGAGATTTGAATTCATTTTTCAGCTGCATAGAAAGTGTCATATACTTGATTTTTCAAATATATAAGTATGATAGAAATATTAATGTTTTGTGATTTAGAAGAAATTAAATATTGCATCAATTATAGATCTACAAACAAATCTAAATTTTTGTAAGGTTTTTTTTTATTTCTCAACCATACATTATTTTTTTTTTTTGCATTGAAACAAAGTAACAAGTACGAATACATGTGCAAAATTTAAAAAGAAATACTAAAATATATTAAAAATAACCATATATCATCTTACTTTAAATTTCAATAATTATATTTAAATAATATTATTTATAATGGAATCTAGACACAAAAAAATCATTAAAAAATATACCTATAATAGCGCAATAATAAACAAACAGATAAACAATAAAAAAGAAATAAAAAATATGAGAGAGAGAGAAATCACCAATAAGGTGTAGAAAGGAAACAACTTCCTTCCTTTATTGGCATAAAACTCACGCTTTTCTGCAAGTTTTGATAACAAACCAAAAAATAAACAACATATGAGAGCATATAAAATAGTGGTCTTTTTGCACCTACCTTATTTTTAAAATAATAGTAATCAAGTCTAATAATATTTTTAACAAAAGTACATTTTAAAATATCATTTGGTAGAATCTTATCATTTAAAAATATTTTAACTAATTAATATTTTATAATATTTTAACTTATTAATATTTTATAAAAGATCAAACAAGTATAGAACAAAAATAAGTAACTGAGATATGCCAAAATATATTATTGTAGCGGTAAATTCATGACCACTGAGCTATTGGTTAACTCAACGTCAATAAAATCAGAGTCACCACCGTGTTTTTATTATTTCCAAAGGAAAAGGGATAAAGTACGAACAAAACCCAAAGATAAGAAGTTTTCAAATCAAAACTAATAAAATGTTAGAGATTACAGATAAGAGGGTTGGTTACACAGAGGGAAGATATTAGCATCCAAAGTGTCCTAGGTACGCCTAGGGAGCCCTTTTTGTGTGTACTTGTTTTGGTTGAAAAGATGTTTGTTTTAAAAATAGAATTAGGGAATAAGAAAAGAATTCATTATTTACGGTTCGTGTTTGATAAGACTTTTGGTCTAATGCCTACGTACCAACATAAATTTCAAAGATGGGTGGATTGATTTTAACAAAACCTTAAAGATCTTTTGTTATAAATGAGATAATAGTCAACCAAACATCCACCGATAATGAGGGCTTAACAACATTTAAGAGGGAGGATTCCAACTCGGATTAAATCAACAAGTATGCCTCTAACCCCTAGTAAATGGAAAGTCTTACACTTAACATATCATAGAATGAGAGAATTATATATCAACCAAGGATAACTCAAATCTAAATGCTTTCTTTTTGAAAAGCTTAAAAGTAAAAAGGCACCAAGTGGTCAAAATGATTAGATGAGGTTGTTAGTTCTTTTTGGTCTTTTTGAAAATAAAGTTAATATGATTAAGTCTTCTTACAAGTTTGATTAAGAAAATAGTTTGAATATCAATGGCATAAGGTCAAGGTTTCTACTCATTAAAACAAGTCTAAGTTGAAAAACAACAAGCAAATAAGTTTTGGAAATGAGAAGGAGATTTTGAAATTAAAGAAGAAGGAGGTGGAGATGAAGAGGCTATCTTAGACAAGATTCAGAGTTATGAGTTGAAAAGATCTAACCCATAGGAACCATCCACAAGACAATAGTGTCATATGGAAAACAGTTTCCTTTGGATTGTCAAGCAAACAACAAAGCCATAATCATCCAAGCAATTAATAAGAAACCCAATGGTACCAAATAAAGATAACCAATCATCCAAGCTAGCACTCCAAAGCAAGAAATCTTCAATGTCCTTTATGTGTATCAGATGAAAAATCCCTTGAAACATACTCAAAGAGAAAACATCAAATAATAACAATAAGATCAAAATAAAAATTTAGACAAAGAGAAAGAGTGTATCGAATAAGCCCAAAGGAGTCTCTTAAGCTTGTGCCAGATGAATGACATTGACCATGTTTTTGGTCTCAAATTAATGACATTGGCCATGTTTTTCTTCCATAGCTCAGGAATGTTGCCTACTTTATGTCCTTTATGTGTATCAGATGAAAACCCCTCTCCGCTTCATCGGAAGCTCTCAACGGTAACAAATACTAAATTCATAATTTTCAATCAACTTTCGTCTTAGCACAAAACTGAAATAAATTTTAATATAAATAAATTTTAGAAATACTTAACCAAAATAACAAATATAAATATTAAATTTTAATATAAAATAAAAAGTATTTATAAAGACTATTTAAAAAAAATTACAAAAATTTTAAAAATATATTGCGAATACTAAATACATATCTGAATCTAGGGTTAAATATGTCAGAATCTAGGGTTAAATATGTCAGAGTCCTCATAAATATGCCATCATTCAATTTTAGTCCCTCCAAAATTTTCCTTCAAACAATGATCCTCACAAACTTCTATGTCTCTAAAATTGATCCCTCCCATTAGTTTCCATTAACTGAGGCTTACGTGGCATTTCCAAATGTGTTTTTTTGCACACGTATGGTTTTTTTTAAAATTAAATATTTTTGTTTTATATTAGTAAATTGTGGGGGTTATAAACCTCCTATAAATACCTTATTTCTCTCAGACATTTCATCAAACAGTTTTTGAGAAATCTTTAAAACTTTCATTTTGATTCCTCCACTTTGATCTTCATATTATCAAACGTTCATTTTGATTCCATTAGAGTGCACCAGTAACCATAAGCCACGAGAAATATTTTGGGTTATACGTCTCCAACAAAACCAAAACAACTTCATTAAGAGATGATAGATACTAAATTTGGTGGAAAATCTATCAGATGTAACTTACATGTTTCTCCGCTTGTAATATCATGAACACAAATTCATTATCCAACTGAAACATTACATTTGACATTGCTCTGATATGATGATGGTATCACAACTACAGTGTACTTGCTTGTGTTGGTGTTGTCAGTACGTGTTATAGAGTCTGTAACAGTAAATTCATGACCATCAAATTATGCATAAGCTAGACATCAATAAAACCAAAGTCGCCACCACGCTTTTATTGTTTCCAAGGGAAAAGGAAAAAGTACGAACAAAACCCAAAATAAGAAGTTTTCAAATCAAAACTAATAAAATGCAAAAGATTATAGGTAAGGGGGTTGGTTACACAGAGGGAAGGTGTTAGCATCCAAAGTGTCCTAGGTACTCCTAGGGAGCCCTTTCTTGTGTGCATTTGTTTTTTTTACAAAGCGATGTTTACAAACAAATAGAATGTGGGGATTAGAAAAGAATTCATTAATTATATTTTTGTGTTTGACAAGACCTTCAGGCTTGTGCCTACGTACCAACAAAAAAATGAGGGATTAAAACCTCGTAGTTCGTGATACAAATTTCAAAGTGGATGCATTGCTTTTAATAAAAAATTAAGTTTGAAAGGCACAAAGGCCTAAAAATGGTTTGAATGAGTTAGTTCTTTTTGGCTTTTGAAATCTTTAAGTCAAGTATAGTTAAGTTTATTTACATGTTTGATTTAAGAAAAGAAGTTTGAAAATGCGATGGCATAAGGCTAAAGTTTCTAATTTGCAAAGGTCTAAATTTGGAAACAAAACAAGTACAAAATAAAGAAGTTTTAAAAAAGAAGGGAGAGATTTTGAAATTAAAGAGATGGGGAGGAGATGAAGAGACTAATCCAAAGCACAAATTTAAAAGTTAAGAGTTGAAAAGATCTGACCAATGAGTTGCAATCCAATAGACAAGAATGTCATATAGAAACCCCAAATTCCCTTGGACATTAGAATCAAGCAACAAACAATGCACACAATATTAACTTGAAGAGCAAGGAATCAAATAAAGATAGCCACATCCAAGCTTTAACTACTCCATAATCTTCTTCAAATTGGCCTATGTAACAAATGAATTCCACAAGTCAAGGGTTCAAAATAACAACTTCACAATGATCATGTTGCAGATGAACTCAAATGGATCTCCAATGATGCATCAACTGAAGTTTCAAATTGTAAACACTTGGTTACATAAAGTTGGCATTGGCCAAGTCCTTTTGCATAGGGATGTTGCCTAAGTTCTAAGTCCAATTGTCCAAGATCAAACCAACAGTCCACACAATAGTTTTTAAGGTTTTTTTGTTCTTATTATGTACATTAATGGTCAAAGACCACACAAGCAAACAAAATATGCACAAACTGAAGGTAGAGAAAAACAAGAAAGGGGGTTTGAATTTTTTTTGGAAATAAAAACTTTTTGAGAAATCAGACACACACAGAATAAAAATGAATATGACACAAAATTTTATACTGGTTCGCTTGAAATTCAAAGCTACTCCAGTCCACCCGGCCAAGGTGATTTCGCCTTCAAAAAGGACTTAACCCACTAATCTTGAAAGATTACACAAACAAATGTCTAAGAGAATAATCTCTTAGCCCTCTTAAGTATTCAGACTGCACAGAGTCACTTGAGGAAGTATCTTAGCAATGATATGATTTGTAATGCAACGTGCTTCTAACAAAAGAGCAAATATTACAGAATTATAAGAACAACAGTTTTTCACGTAAGAGCAGCAACTCGTGAAAAAGAAAGAGAGGATGATTGAGAGTTTTGAAATTCTTGTGTGTCTCAGGTGTGTTCCCTTGTGAAGTATTCCGTCCTTTATATAGGCATTTGAGAGGACCGTTGAGTGATGACAGGATCTTGGTCATTGAAGAATGTTTATTGTCATTACTTGATCCGCTGTCGCGCGCGGATCAAAACGAGTAATTTAGTAAAAACGTAATACAACGACAATTAAACTCGGATATCGTCTCAAGGATTCTTGTTTGTAATAATTAAACGTAATCGAATGGGGAGGGGGGTTGATTTGGTGTTCAATTACAAAAATGCAGAAAATAAGTGATTATGAAAAGTGATTATTTGAATAAGCTGAAACGAATCAACCCACTATATCATCTTCCGACTTATCATTGATCCCTATAAAATTCCAATTCCCTAAACGAGTCTGATCCTATTCGATTACAAAAGCTACTGACAAGCGCAATAACAATTATACGAAGTATGCCCCTGAATTCCGAGTAAAGCAAACGGATTAAAACTATTGCGAATTAAACAAACGCAATATGATCGAACACGATAATGCAAAAGCTACACTAATCACGAAATTGATTCAAAAGCAGACAACAATCAAATTAAAGAATTCTATCATGTAAAAACTATTAAATTAAGCAAGTAATTGTGATTATAGATATAATTCAAAGGAACAGGTTAGTGGAAAATTATAAAAGAACCTCAAAGTGGCATCCGATTACAGCGAATTGATTCTTGGGAAATTAGTTCTCCATAGTCATTCTTTGCAAGCTCTCCAATTCGTACATCAATAGTGATTTTCCCGTTCAATTCCTCATGGTGTACGGCTGCTAGACCTAGGGGAAAACAAAGACCCGTTTTACAACTCAACTGGGTCGACCCAGCCCACTACAAATGATCCAACAAAAATACAAATAAAATTCTGCAACTTCAACAGACTTTCTGGCCCTGCTACAGTCCGATTCAGCTCTCTACTTCTGAATAAAAGTTGTAGATATTTTCCTTATCTTTCCAACGCATACTCACAAGCCTCAATCTGATACTCGTTGCTCAAGATATGATTTTTCTCGTGAAAGCTGCTAATGCTGAAAATATAATGCGAAAAACAAATAAGTGCAAAAATAAAATAAATTGTAAAAACACATTAAAACATAAAAATAAGTAAAGCAAACCAAAGAAATGCTTAAGTACAAACATGGAAGAACGTGCATCAAAATGCACTGATCAATTTCTCCCACACTTGAACTTTTGCACTCCGAGCAAAACGAAAAACAAAACAAAGAAAGCACAAATACATCATCAGTTACTCATCCTAGGCTACAAGTCATCTTCGGTTAACTTTGCATTGATAGGTACTAATCTTGCACACTAAGGATATTGTAAGAACACTAATCCACAATTATGCAAACATAAACCTCCTGAATACACAAATCAACTCGAATCATATTATTATACTAAAGCCTAACTTACTCATCCTTCTTTTGCTCTTTTTCATTCAGGCGCAATCACATTAAGCCCGTTATCTCCACACATTCATAGCAAGGCGACCGGTTAGTGACTCTGATCCTTTTCTGCACGGGGTTCTGGTACTTAAGTGGCATAACCCTTTGCTTACTCACTTGTAGTTGCGGGGGATCAGACCGTAATTCGCCCTACCAAGTTCAGCACCAGAAACTGCTGAACCAACTAACAACGAGTCAAAAACTTTTTTTTTGAAGGTTCTACAACCGTTGGGTTAAGTGACCGGGTGAGGGTCACCAAACTTAGAAGGTGCATTCCTTTATTTTTTTTCTTTTTTTTTCTTTTTCGGAACACTCACTTATATTCATCGGCTTCCCTGTGTAGAGTGTGTGTGAGATGGTGCTGACTGGTGAAATAAACTACTCAAGAGCTGTCAGAGAATGAGAATTTAAGGCTAAAACATAATAAAAATTCAACTCAATTTCCATATGCAGGAGACTTACGGTGTTAAAACAATACCGATCTTGTGAATTTTTCTCAAGTCTCCGCAAACTCGACTCAAAGTAATCTATAGCCTAAAACTTTCAAGAAGATGCAATTTTTTTAGAAAGAAAACAAAAACAAAACAAAACAAAGAACAAAAACAAAGAAACTAAAGTATTCCCTCCCCCACACTTAAAATATGCATTATCCTCAATGAAAGAAACAAACATAAAATAAGAGAGAGAAGAGAGAGGAAAGAACACACCCGAGTAGTCAAGGAGGATAGGTGATCACATAAGCAGCCTTTCCCAAAGAGATATATTCTACATTTTCTTCTTCCAAAGTGGGGTTGTCATGGAATAGCTTTGGCTAATGTCCATTGAATTTGAAATTTTTATTAGTATCTTCGCCTTTTATTCCAGGATCAAAGAATCTTCTAAAAGTAAAAGTGTCAAATGGACACGTGAAGGTGATATGACTTGGAATGTTAGCCAATGTCCAACCAAATGCCTTTTTATGCTTCCTTAAAATATGCAAAAGCTTATTTTCTTGATCGAAATCAAGGTTAGAAGAGATAATAACAGGGAGTTTCTCATTACTCTCCAAGTAAGCATATTTCAGGTTCTCAGGGAGCTCTTTTAGCTCTAAGGACGGGGGCTGCTCGGTGGATGGAGTGCTTGGGGCAGCCGGGAATGCAAGAGGATCAACTGCAAAAACAAGTTTATTGGTAACAACTTCACCTGTCGGAAATGTATCAGCCTGTAAGGCAGCATCAATCTCAGCATAGACAACACAAACGTTAGTATTATTACAATCAGAACATGAATAAATATCATCAAAACCAGAGAGAGATGGAAAATCAAGCGCAAATAGTTCAAAACTAGAGTCATCAACTAATTCAGAAATCAGCTCAATATGAAAAACGGAATGCTCCTCCACAGGGTGTTTCATGGCATCAAAAATGTTAAATTTTGCGACAATGTCACCAAAATCCATGGACATGGTTCCATCGTCAACATCAATTTTTGTCTTCGCCGTTTTCATGAACGGTCTGCCTAAAATGATGGGAGCTCCGCTTGCCTTGGTTTCTCCTTCCATGTCTAGAATATAGAAATCTGCAGGAAAAATCAAATCGTTAACTTGAACAAGAACATCTTCGACTACCCCGACGGGTCGAGCGTTGCTCCTGTTTGCCAATTGAATGATTAAACCTGTATGCTGCAAAGGACCAAGACAAAGGTTATTATAAACAGAAGTAGGCATAACATTAATGCCCGCTCCCAAATCAAGCATGCAATTCTCAAATTTACTATCCTTGATGGTACAAGGAATAACAAATGTTCCCGGATCCTTCTGCTTTTGTGGCAGAACCTGAGTAGTGAGGGCTGAAACATTTTGCTCGCCTACAATCTGTTTGGATGATTGTTTGGGCTGAATAAAGGCAGAAATATTTCGTCCTAAGTTTACTTTTTCACTTCCCTTAATCCTCCTCTTGTTGGTACACAAATCTTTCAGAAACTTTGCATACTTAGGAATCTGCTTAATAACATCAAGTAGCGGAATGTTTACCGCAACCTTTCGAAAAACATCCAATATCTCTCTTTCTTTGTCTCCCTCCTCAATTCTTTTATTTTTCAGAACTCTATGTGGAAAAGGGATTGGTGGCACATACTCCTTTTCTTTAATTTTTTCAGTTTCGACCACAATAGAAGGAGAAGAAAGTTCAGCTGAGTGAGGTTCAGAAGTTACCTCGATGATTTTTTTATTTTTTTCAGGGGCTGGTTCTGTAAGTTTTCCGGATCTCAAAGAAATTGCGCTCACATTAGCATTAGGACCATTCGGATTGAAAACTGTATGGGCTGGAAGTTGGTTCGAACCTTGAGCTTGCATGTTATTTATTTGAGTAGCAAGCTGTCCCATTTGTGTGTTCAAGGTCTGAATGCTGGCATCGGTTCTTTGTTGGAACTGGAGGTTGTTCACGGCCATTTGCTTAACAAGATCCTCCAAGGATGGTCCGGAAGGTGCAGGGGTAGCCACTTGAGGTGAGTTCTGTTGTTGGCTGGTTTGCGGGTTTCCATATCGAAGGTTGGGATGGTTCCTCCAATTGGGATGGTATTCGTTGGTGGACAGGTCAGGAGTGTTGTTGTACCTGTTTTGATTGTAAAGGTTGGCTGCATAAGCTTGTGGCAGCTCAGTAATGGACTCGTCTCTCAGAATAGGACAAGTATCGGTCGGGTGCTCAGGAGAAGTACAAATACCACACAAAGTTGCTGTTTGAGGTTTTGCTACTGCCAGCTGTTTGACTAAGGCAGTGAGTTCTTCAATTCTGGTCTCTAAGGCTTTGTTAGAAGAAACTTGAATTTGACTCACGCCTTTGCTTTGCACAGAATTGTCCCTAGTGGTGAACTGTTGAGAATTAAGAGACATATTTTCAATAAGGGCTTTGGCAGCAGCTGGAGTTTTATCGACTAATGCTCCACCACTAGCAGCATCAAGAATGTTCCTGTCCATCGGTAGCAACCCCTCATAAAAGTATTGGATGAGGAGTTGCTCAATGATCTGGTGTTGAGGGCAGCTAGATACCAAGTGCTTGAATCTCTCCCAATACTCGGTCAGCGACTCATTGCCTTGTCTAATACCACAAATCTCCTTTCTTATTGAGGCAGCTCTGGAGGCAGGAAAATATCTTTCCAAGAACACTTTTTTCAGGGTTGTCCAACTTGCAATTGAGTTTGACTCGAGATAATAAATCCAATCCTTTGCTGCACCCTGCAATGAAAAAGGAAAAGCTCGAAGTTTGATATGGTCTTCAGTTATTCCTTCAGGCCTCAACGGTGTAGAGCACACAACTTGAAATTCTTTGAGATGTCTATGTGGATCTTCACCTGCAAGACCACTAAACTTTGGCAATAAGTGTATTAAACCCGATTTTAATTCAAAAGGAACAGCAGTAACATCATATTCAATACACAAACCATTGTAATTCACATCAGGAGCAGCTAACTGCCTTAAGGTTCTATTATCAGCCATTGTCAAAAACAAACACAATGAAGGAAAACGATTAAAATAAATTTAGAAAAATAAACTAACACCGAAATTAATCTAATAACGTCATTTAAAATTTTTGAGAATTTTTTCGGAATTTTCTAAAACTATCAAAACAGAAAAAAATCATAAAAAATAGAAAAATAAGGAATTTTGATTTTTTAGGGTGTCGTCCATTATTTAGTTCCTAAATAGAGGCTTTTGATCCTTGATATTTTTCTAATAAATCGACAAAAAATCGGAATAATCTGACACGATTTTCCTAAAAACAGATTTTAAACAGATTTTTTTCCTAAACCGCAAAAACACCCGAACGCAAGTTGGACGAAACTGCGAGGAAACTAGGACCTATACGCTCAGACACTAAACCTATGACTCTAAAAACGATTAAAAGAAACAAGAATCCCCGGCAACGGCGCCAATTTGATCCGCTGTCGCGCGCGGATCAAAACGAGTAATTTTGTAAAAACGTAATACAGCGACAATTAAACTCGGATATCGTCTCAAGGATTCTTGTTTGCAATAATTAAACGTAATCGAATAGGGGGGGGGGGGGTTGATTTGGTGTTCAATTACAAAAAAGCAAAAAATAAGTGATTATGAAAAGTGATTATTTGAATAAGCTGAAACGAATCAACCCACTATATCATCTTCCGACTTATCATTGATCCCTATAAAATTCCAATTCCCTAAACGAGTCTGATCCTATTCGATTACAAAAGCTACTGAAAAGCGCAATAACAATTATACAAAGTATGCCCCTGAATTCCGAGTAAAGCAAACGGATTAAAACTATTGCGAATTAAGCAAACGCAATATGACCGAACGCGATAATGCAAAAGCTACACTAATCACGAAATTGATTCAAAAGCAGACAACAATCAAATTAAAAAATTCTATCATGTAAAAACAATTAAATTAAGCAAGTAATTATGATTATAGATATAATTCAAAGGAACAGATTAGTGGAAAATTATAAAAGAACCTCAAAGTGGCATCCGATTACAGTGAATTGATTCTTGGGAAATTAGTTCTCCATAGTCATTCTTTGCGAGCTCTCCAATTCGTACATCAATAGTGATTTTCCCGTTCAATTCCTCATGGTGTACGGCTGCTAGACCTAGGGGAAAACAAAGACCCGTTTTACAACTCAACTGGGTCGACCCAGCCCACTACAAATGACCCAATAAAAATACAAATAAAATTCTGCAACTTCAACAGACTTTCTGGCCCTGCTACAGTCCGATTCAGCTCTCGACTTCTGAACAAAAGTTGTAGATCTTTTCCTTATCTTTCCAACGCATACTCACAAGCCTCAATCTGATACTCGTAGCTCAAGATATGATTTTTCTCGTGAAAGCTGCTAATGCTGAAAATATAATGCGAAAAACAAATAAGTGCAAAAATAAAATAAATTGTAAAAACACATTAAAACATAAAAATAAGTAAAGCAAACCAAAGAAATGCTTAAGTACAAACATGGAAGAACGTTCATCAAAATGCACTGATCACTCTCCTTGTTTCTTTCTAAAATAGTTTTGGGCGCGTCATAATTTCCTTCTAGAAATAGTTTCTTTCTAAAAACAGATTTCTTCATGGTTACGTGTTCTGAGTTGGTGAATCTGTATCAGAGTCTTGTTAGTCAGAGTTCAACTTCAGATATTGCTTCTATCTGACCAAATCATAGTTTCTTTATAATCTTGCCTTCTTCAGATTCAGAGTCTGGACTTAATCTTCTTTATCAGAGTTTCTGACTTCTTTTTTGGTTTTGCTGGTTCATGCGTTGATCAGAGTCAGAACCTTCTGGACACGTTTCTTCTGAGTAGCATCTGATTGCTGGATTCTGTATCTAATGCTTTTATCTATCTGATTGTTTGATCAGAGTTCTACATACTTAAGAAAAATTTCGTTAGGGTACCATTTTTGTTTCATCCTTTGTTATCATCAAATTCTTAGAGATACATTGTAGAACCAACTTTGTTCTTACAATCTCCCCCTTTTTGATGGTGACAAAACAATACAGATTAGAGGTGAAATAATACACAAATTTTCAGATCTGATAGGGAAGAGGACTCCCCCTGAGTTAGATTCTTGGATTAACCAGAAGTTCTTACCGGACCTTCCTTGGTTTAGTGCTTTAGCTACTTTCCTGTATATCTTTAGTCATTAGTTTATTAGTAATTTTTAATAATGTTTGCGGTGCTTTGAGAGGATTTAGTTATGTTTTCCATCAGAGTTGTTTTAGTTCTCCCCCTTTTTGTCAGAATAAAAAAGACATAGCAAAAACAAATTGATATTGATAAAAATAGCAGTTACAAATAAGCAACACATAAGGAAGATATCAGAAAGCAAAAGAAACATTAAAACAGAAAATCAACAAGAAAATAGCCTAGGTGCCTAAGGGTTTGGGGGAGGAGGCATCCTTTGGAGCAGTTGATATAACATGTTCTGAATGTTGTTATTGACAGAAATCCTGTTGATCAAGCCTAGCCCTAACCACTTGTTGTTCTTTCTGCAGTTCCTCCAGAGTCTTCAAGACCAGAGGGACGAACCCAGATTTGGAGTGCTCCCCCTGAGTCAGAGCATCAGCTTTGGCCTTGGCAACTTCTTCTACAGCTATACGAGTTGCTTCTTCAGCCTTGGCTTTAGCTTTTGCCTCAGCCTCAGCAGCAACAACATTCTCTTCAGCTTCTCTAATTCGATGTTCTTCGTCTTGGCATGCTTTCTCTTCGGTTTCCTTTATGGCTTGTTCCTCGGCCTCTCTGGCTAAGCGCTCTTGGAGCCTAATACCAGCGTCTTTGATGAAGTCGTTGCAGACTTATTCAGAGAGGCCTTTCAGTTTGAAGGCTTCAGAGGTAATCCAACTGATCACTCTATTCTAGTGGATCCTTACTTCAGAGGGATCATCGCTGATGCCAGAATTGATGGTCAGAGACTTGACCTTCTCTACTGAAGACTCTGCAAAAACTCGTATTTCTTCTTCTAGGGTAGGGAAGGTTGTTTCTGGTTTAGTGGCAGAGGTTGGGGAGGATGGAGAAGGTGAGTTGGGGGCACTGAGATTTAGTGTGGGAGTGATGGAGGCAGCGGAAGTTGTTGGTGTGGGAATGGCACAGGGTGACGGTGTTGTTTGTTCAGGTTGTGGATTTGGTTCAGATGGTGAGTGGATTGGTTGTTGTACGGGTGGTGGTGTTTGAGGTGGTTCATATGTAGTTGGATTTTGTTCAAGGGGTGGAGTAGTGACTGCTGGTTCAGGTTCAGAGTGTGATGGCTGTTGAGAGGCCAAAGCACAGGCTTGTAGCTGAGCCAGAGTGGGGGATTAGGGGTCATAAGGTTCATTGTCGGAGGATAGGACATAGTATGGTGGGGATTGTGGTGAGGATGATGATGACAGTGATGTAGTTTCATTCAGCATTTCTGCTTCAGAAACAGGTAGTGTGGTGGTAGCAAGGTTAAATTTAAGTAAGGGTGAGTTAGAGGATCTGGTGGTTGAGGGAGGAGTTTCAGAGGAGGTGTATATAGGAGTGGTTTGGGGAAGAGAAGAAGCAATCGATTTTATTTTAACAGAACGAGAGAGAGGTACAAACTTACTTGGAGAGCCAGCCAGAGGGACTGGAGGTCTTGACCCAGAGGATTCTCTCAGCCTTGCTTTCTTCTCCTTCTTGGACTTCTCAGAGGGCTTTCATGTCCTCTTCATGAAGTTTGGTGGATTCTCAGGTATCCAATCCACTGAGAACTCAGAGATGTCCACTCCTTGATTGGCCAGATCTTGTAGATAGTAAGCTACCACCTCTGGAGGGTCGATCTTGGAGAACAGATAGAGTCTGTTTGGAATCTCCCTCTGATCCTTGAGTGCTTCCCAAGAGGTGTCAAGTGTTGGTTTGGCTCTGACTTGATCAATGATCCCCATGCTCTTCAGATTCCGAGCATTCAGCGGTCTTCCAATGTCAATAGTGACATCTTCCATGAGTCTGAGCTAAATCAAGTGATCCACTAAGCCACTCTCAATCAACACATATGATATAAGCCTCCCTAGAGGGATGTAGTTTCTGGTCTTCATGTTGTTTCTAGTGTCTTTGACTGAGTCTCTGAGGTACTTGAAGAGTAATGCTGGTAGGCAGAGATTCATCCCCTTGTGAATGCAGTACAAGATACACTTCTGATCTGTGTTGATGTAGTCAGAAGAGTTTGATGCAGGGCGATGATGAATGATGCCTAAGATGATCTTCAACCAGACATAGAGGTTTTGATGTAGCTCATTGTTCTTGGAATGCTTGCCTTCAGCATTTTATTGGAAGATGGTAGGATTGATTTCCTGGGACAAGTATTTTGCCCTAGGGTTTATGTTGTAGATGCGTCTTCCTCCTGTCTTCTCCATGTTCAGAAGAGAAGCAATGAATTTCTCAGTGATGACTATCTTGACTCCCAGAACGTAGGAGACAATGTAGTGATCATCTGAGTCTACGAAACGCCAGAACTCCTTCACCAGATTTGTGTACACATGACCATAGAGGCGTTGAAAATAGGTTTCCCACCTTTGCATTCTCAACTCCTCAGTTAGGTCTACGCCATTCTTCTTCATGTTCTCAAAGTCCACTAGCGACTCACATAGTACTTCCAGTTTTTCATACGGTGTTGCTAGGTGGACGTGAGGTTCATGATCAAGGATATGGGGTTCCCTGTAGATTGGGGTTGAGACAACGCCAGTGGTTTTTGTAGTTTGTTGACTTGAAATGGGTGTCTGTTCCGTTGAATTCATTTGTTGGGAGAAGTTATAAACAGATTGTTGCTGAGAATCCATGAAGAACACAATTGAAGATGAAGGTTGAAGGATGAAGAACTTGATGAAGGTTGTAGAGTTCTTGAGGATGATGAAGAATTGAGAGAGATAAAGGGTTTAGTGTGGTCGGGAGTGTAAAGTGTGCAAGTGTAGTATGTGAAATGAATTTATACACATTAGGATGCATGCAAAACGACAGTAATGAGAGAGTTTAACTATTAAGACATTAAATGCAGCACGTTAACCAAGTAAGCACGTTTGGAGAAGAATGATTACAGTCCATGATGGAGGTCTAATCCCCAAATCAACACACTGCTCGAGGAGATTTCAAGAGTCTGTCTCTTGATTTCTGCTAGACAACTGTCTAGAAGTTCCAAGGTCAGACGCAAGAGGTCCCACATGTTACTTTATCTGATCTTCAGGAATACCAAAAGGTTGGATCCTGAGGATTTCTGATTCAGATAGCTTCTAACTGGTAGTAGCATCAGAGTCAGATACAGATTCCAGATGTTTACTTCAGAGTCTTATTTTGCTATTTCAGAGGCACATTTCATTCTGGACAAATTTGAATGTTTAAATTTTTCAAAATGAAAGAGAATCTATCTTCAGCGAGGGGGTTGGTAAAAATGTCAGCCCATTGATGGTCTGTATCAAGAAATTTTAAAGTGATTACCCCTTTCTGAACATAGTCTCTAATGAAATGATGTTTTATTTCTATGTGCTTAGCTCTGGAATGCAGAATATGATTCTTACTTAAACAGATGGCAGCAGTATTATCACAGAAAATAGGAACGTTACTCTCAAAGATCATAAGGTCTTCAAGTTGATTCTTTATCTAGAGCATCTGAGTAGTGCAGAGTGACGCTGATATATATTCTGCTTCTGCAGTGGACAGAGCTATGGTTGATTGCCTTTTGCTGGCCCAAGATATAAGATTGTTTCCCAAGAACTGACAGTTCCTAGATGTACTTTTACGTTCCATTCTGTCCCCTGCGTAATCTGCATCACAATAACCAGAGAGTCTATACTCTGATGTTTTCTTATACATCAGGCCCAGGTTAGGGGTTCCTTTCAGATACTTGAGGATTCTTTTAATAGCTGTTAAATGAGATTATCTAGGATCTAATTGGAATCTGGTACATAGATATACACTACACAGAATATCAGGACGTGTAGCCGTCAGATAGAGAAGAGAGCCTATCATACCACGATAGAGCTTCTGACAAACCTTCTGGCTAATTTCTTCCTTTTCCAGAATGCAGGTTGGATGCATAGGTGTCTTAGTAGGTTTGCATTTATCCATTTAGAACTTCTTCAGAATGTCTTTTATGTATTTACTTTGATAAATGTAGGTAGCTTCTGAAGCTTGATTGATTTGAATCCCTAGAAAGAACTTTAGTTCTTGCATTAAGCTCATTTCAAATTTTGCCTGCATTAGCTCAGAGAATTCTCGACATACAGAAGGGTTAGTTGAACCAAAAATAATGTCATCAACATATATCTGGCATATCATGAGATCATTTCTAATGTTTTTACAGAAGAGTGTATAGTCAACCTTTCCTCTAATGAAGTCATGTTCCAGAAGAAAGTTGCTTAGTCTTTCATACCAAGCTCTAGGTGCTTATTTTAAACCGTACAATGATTTCTTAAGTTTAAAAACGTGTTCTGGACATTTAGAATTTTCAAAACCTGGAGGTTGATTGACATAAACTTCTTCTGATATATAACCATTAAGAAATGCACTCTTGACATCCATTTGATATAGTTTGATTGAATGATTTACAATAAAAGAAACAAGTAAACGAATAGATTCTAACCTGGCGAATGGGGCAAAGGTTTCGTTGTAGTCAATTCCTTCTTGTTGATTGTACCCCTGTGCCACCAGTCGTGCTTTATTTATGACAACTTCTCCTTTTTCGTTCAATTTGTTTCTGAACACCCATCTGGTTCCAATAATGTGAGTTCCTTTAGGCTTTGGAACAAGATCCCATACGTCATTCTTTGAGAATTGATCTAACGCTTCTTTCATAGCCAAAAGCCAGTCATTGTTTTGAAGTGCCTCATCACAGGAAGTAGGTTCGATTAAAGATACTAATCCTAGAGGAGTTTCTTCAGATACTTTGAATATTGACCTAGTTTTGACAGGTTCATCCTTGTTTCCCAGAATCAAATCTTCAGAGATGTTGGGGTGACTTCTTGATTTGTTTTGGATGGTTGAGGATTCAGATTCATCTGGCTTTTGTCTTTCAGATACTTCTGGAGCTTTAGTCTTTTCGTCAGAACCTACAAGAGTAATCTACAAATCTGCAAGTTTCTCAACTAGCTTTGACTTTTCAGGGTCAAGCTTATCATTAAATCTAACATGGATTGATTCTTCCACAATTTTGGTTTCTGTGTTGTATACTCTGTAGCCTTTAGAGCGTTCTGAGTATCCTAACATAATACCTTTTTGTGCTTTTGAATGAAACTGTTCTTTAGTATTCAGAATAAAACAAGAGCATCCAAAAGGATGGAAATAAGAAATGTTGGGTTTTCTTCCCTTGCACAGTTCATAGGGAGTCTTTTCCAGAATAGGTCTTATAGAGATTTTGTTCTGAATATAACACATTGTATTTACTGCTTCAGCCCAAAAGTGCTTAGCCATATTTGTTTCATTGATCATGGTTCTTGCCATCTCTTGGAGTGTCCTATTCTTCCTCTCTACAACTCCATTTTATTATGGAGTTCTAGGGCAGGAGAAATGATTGGATATTCCATTAGAGTCAAATAGTTCTTCAAAAAATTTATTCTCGAATTCGCCACCATGATCACTTCTGACTCTGATGATTTTTAGAGTCAAATTCATTTTGCACTTTGGAACAGAAGCTGGTGAATACAGAGTGAGACTCACTCTTGTGCTTTAGGAATTTTACCCATGTCCAGTGACTAAAATCATCAACAATAACTAGTCCATACTTCTTTCCATTGACTGACGATGTCTTAACAAGCCCAAATAGGTCAATGTGAAGAAGCTCCAGAGGCTTAGAGGTGGAAACCATATTTTTCTTTTTGAAAGATGTTTTTGAAAATTTACCTTTCTGACATGCCTTACATAGAGCTTCTGAAGAATACTTCAGTTTAGGTAGGCCTCTAACTAACTCGAGTTTATTTAGGTGAGAGAGTTTTCTCATGCTAATGTGGCCCAAGCGTCTATGCCATATCCATTGCTCTTCATGAACAGACATCAGGCATTTTACATTTTTTTCTTTTAAGTCTGAAAGATTTATCTTGTAAATATTGTTTTTCCTCTTGCCAGTGTATAGGATTGTTCCATTGTTCTGATTAATTGCTTTACATGTTTTTTGATTGAAGATTACATCATAGCCGTTATCACTTAATTGACTTATTGATAACAAGTTATGCATTAATCCTTCTACATAGAGAACATCAGATATAAAGGGAAGAGTTCCATTACCAATAGTTCCAGAGCCTCTGATTCTTCCCTTCTGATTTCCTCTGAAGCCTACAAAGCCTGCATCTATAAGTTCCAGGCTTTGGAACATATACTTTCTTCTCGTCATGTGTCGTGTGCATCCAGAGTCCAGGTACCATGACTGGTGTCTTAACTCTGCGGCATAAGATATCTGCAACATAAACAATCTTATCCTTTTGTACCCAAAATCATTTGGGTCCTTTGTGATTAGTTTTCCCAGAGTTTCTTAGAACTTTGTACTTTCTAGCATTATCAAAACGTTGTGCTTGTGTATGTGTGTAATGATAAGAAAAGGGAGATTTGGGGTTTTCATCTGTAGAAGACTTATCTTCACTTGGGACATACCCTATTCCTCTTTTATTATTCTGACTGACTCCATAAATCATGGATGCCATTCTGCTTCTTTCTATCTGATTTTTCAGAAACTTTTGAAAAGATTTTTCATATTTATATATTATTGTGTTCGAAGTTTGTGGGGCTTGAGATAACACTTCTTCAAGTTTTGAACATTGTTTCTTTATGGAGTCTCTTTCTAGTATCAAAGTTTGGTTTTCATCTTTTAGTTCTGAATTTGTCATCTCAAGCTTATCACATTCTTCGATGGTTCCTTCAAGAACCTCTTTTACAGCTTTAAATTTTTGTTTAAGTTTCTGATATGAGTTTAGAGTTTCAAAAAGGCATGATTCAAGGTCAGAGCGAGAAAGATCAGAAAATACCTCTTCAGAGTCAGATTCTCCATCTGATGTATTTCTGGAGGTGGTAGCCATGAGTGCAACATTTGCCTGTTCTTCAGAGTCTGATTCAGAGGAATCAGATCCATTATCGTCCTAGGTGGCCATCAGTCCCTTTTTGGTTCTAAATGAGCTTTTCTTGAAACCTTCTCTTCTGGAGCTTTCTTTCTTCAGCTTAGGAAATTCATTTCTATAATGACCTGTTTCCTTGCATTCATAACATGTTATATCTTTGTTTGACTTACCTCTGGAAGTTAATTCTGAGCGATCTCCCTTGGGTCTTGGTCTTCTGAAGTTATTATTCCTTTTTCTCCAGAGTTGTTTTACTCTTCTGGTTAAAAAGGATAACTCTTCTTCATCGTCAGAGTCTTCCTTCTCAGAGTCGTCATTGTCTTCCTCTTCAGCATGGAAGGATTTGTTTCTTTCTGGTTTGCGTCTTTCAGATATGGACTTTAGTGCTACAGACTTGATCTTCTTTTGAGGCTCATCTTCCTCCAGTTCTATCTCGTGGCTTCTGAGTGAACTGACGAGTTCCTCAAGACTGATATTGTTCAGATCTTTTGATAACTTTAAAGTTGTGACCATGGGTCTCCATTTCTTTGGCAAGCTTCTAACAATCTTTTTGACATGATCTGCAGTTGTGTAGCCTTTGTCCAGCACTCTGAGTCCTGCAACTAAAGTTTGAAATCTATAAAACATTACCTCTACAGCTTCATCATCCTCCATTTTGAAGGCTTCATATTTTTGAATTAGAGCCAGAGCCTTTGTCTCTTTGACTTGAGAATTTCCTTCGTGAGTCATCCTCATGGAGTCAAGTATTTCTTTAGTTGTTTCCCTGTTGGTGATCTTTTCATATTCATTTTAGGAAATGGCATTTAGTAGTATCGTTATGGCTTTGTGATGGTTTTTGAATTCACGCTTATGATCATCTGTCATTCTGCTTCTGGGAATGGCAACGCCAACGTCAGTCATAGGTGGTGTGTATCCGATTGTGACTATATCCCATAGATCAGCGTCGTAGCCCATAAAGAAACTTTCAATTCTATCTTTCCAATAATCAAATTTTTCTTCATCAAAGATTGGAGGTTTAACATTGTAACTATTTCTTTCATTGATGTTGGCCATAATGTTTTTCTCACGTTGGATCTCTCTACAATGTTAAGTGTTTGATTAGAAAATCAATAACAAAGCCGAAGCTCTGATACCAATTGAAGGTAGAGAAAAACAAGAAAGGAGGTTTGAATCGTTTTTGGAAATAAAAACTTTTTGAGAAATCAGACACACAAAGGAATAAAAATGAATATGACACGGAATTTTATACTGGTTCACTTGAAACTCAAAGCTACTCCAGTCCACCCGGCCAAGGTGATTTTTCCTTCAAAAAAGACTTAATCCACTAATATTGAAAGATTACACAAACAACCGTCTAAGAGAATAATCCCTTATCCCTCTCAAGTATTCAGACTGCAAAGAGTCACTTGAGGAATTATCTTAGCAATGATATGATTTGTAATGCAACGTGCTTCTAAAAAAATGCAAATATTATAGAATTATAAGAACAACAGTTTTTCACGTAAGAGCAGCGGCTCATGAAAAAGAAAGAGAGGATGATTGAGAGTTTTGAAATTCTTATGTGTCTCGGGTGTGTTCCCTTGTGAAGTATTCCGTCCTTTATATAGGCATTTGAGAGGACCGTTGAGTGATGACAGGATCTTGGTCATTGAAGAATGTTTATTGTCATTACTCTCCTTGTTTCTTTCTAAAATAGTTTTGGGCGCGTCATAATATCCTTTTAGAAATAGTTTCTTTCTAAAAACAGATTTCTTCATGGTTACGTGTTCTGAGCTGGTGAATCTGTATCAGAGTCTTGTTAGTCAGAGTTCAACTTCAGAGATTGCTTCTATCTAACCAAATCATAGTTTCTTTATAATCTTGACTTCTACAGATTCAGAGTCTGGATTTAATCTTCTTTATCAGAGTTTCTGACTTCTTTTTTGGTTTTGCTGGTTCTTGCGTTGATCAGAGTCAGAACCTTTTGGACGCGTTTCTTCTGAGTAGCATCTGATTGCATGATTCTCTATCTGATGATTTCATCTATCTGATTGTTTGATCAGAGTCCTGCATACTTAAGAAAAATTTCGTTAGGGTACCATTTTTGTTTCATCCTTTGTTATCATCAAAATCTTAGAAATACATTGTAGAACCAACTTTGTTCTTACACAAACAAGATACATCACACAATATGGTCAAAGTGGACAAAGTGAAAATGGCATTAATATAAACAATTAGAATGGTATGAATAATTGCAAATGAATAGAGCTTAAAAATTAAAGTGCATTAAAAGTAAATGGCTTGAATGTAAATGTTAGTTGTTAATAAATTAGAAGTTAGTTTTGCTTTTGCTTTTTATTTTTTAAGTCATTCTTTGGAGAACACTCAACCCACTTATCATAAGCAAGGATCCTTGAACCAAGACATCTTCCAAAGGAAGGAAAAAAGGCCAAGTTTCCATACAATACCATGAAAGATGGGAAACTTACAATCTCACTAACTAGAATGCTATGCCTTTTTGTGTAAAAAATTTAGCTCTATGTTAAGCAATCGTAATTGGACTTATGTAGAAGTCACAACTATTTGAGGTCGGGCAATATAATTTTGGTGTTAATGCATGTTAGAGACATAATATAATGGACTATACTCATGAAACATACCACACACAAAAAGAATATGCAAAAGAGGTGGCCTAATCTCATCCATACTTATGTTGATTTTTCAATTAACTAGCCTTAGGACCTTGAGATATCATAGGCCAAATGAAATGGATGCATAAAGAATGGGAATTAGATGAAGAGGGAGGGGAATGGATCAAAACTCAAATTGGACAAAGGAGGACTTTTACCAAATTAAGATCATTCATTCATTTTGGGAGATGGAATGTACATTCCATCAATCCCCTAAATCCAATAATCTTAACCTAACAAAGTTAAATCAGCATTGACTAAGGCCTAACAACACAAGTCAAACTTATACAAACAATCAAAATGGCTCAACACAATTATTTGGCATTTATTCAATTTAAAAATACTAAAAATAATGCATTAAATTAAATATGGTTTGTCAAATTCCTAAAATATCATCAAAACACCAAAGAAATGGCCATGAGATTTATCATAGGTCAAACAAGGTCAAAGGACCTTGGAGAATTTTTTTCAGAATTTTTGGAAACTTAAAAGTATTTTTAAACAGTTAAAAATATTCACAAAATCAATTAAATCATGAAGAATATTAATAATGATCCAAAAAATAATTTTAATTCAAAATATGAAAGAGGATTTTATTTTTAAAAAATGGTGAAACTCTCATATTTTTTGGATCAATATTAAAATTAATATGAATTAATGAAAATAAAATAAATTAAATGAAATTCAAATAATAAAAAAAAACGTGGACCACTTGATCTCCCTCATTAATTGAGGTGGCAAATCAAGTGAATGAAAACACGCGCTCCATGATACACTTGAGTCAGCGCGCCACACCAATGGTAATCAGAACCAAGATGTGAGATTAAAGCATTTCAAATGAGATCAATGGCTCAGGACCTGTCCAGCACACCACCGGCGCTGGAACTCCGGTCACCTTCTCAGGCGAGGCTCACCAGTCTGGTTCAGTCATCACCATCAAAAAAATGAAAAAGGAGGACATGATCTAAAAGAAAAAATGGCGTAGAGCACGAATCTGACCTCAATTTCAACTAACTCCAAATATATAGAAAAATATGAGGAGTTGAATTTTGAGGTGTGTCAACTGAGTTGCTTCAATTTGACCTCAAAGCAACTCAATCTTCTTGCCTACATTGGTAGGACTTCAGACAACCAAAGATCCAAGAGAATTGATGAGAATTAGGTGAGAATCAAAGAGAAGATTTCTGAAAATTACCTTCAATGTTGTGAAGAACTGGATCTTGCTTGCTTCAAACATGACTTGATCACACTCGAGGAGCTTGCAGAAGTGGTTTGGCAATGGAACAAAGCTTTGGATCCTGGAGTTTTTGAATCTCCAAACAGTGAGATTCAAACTCAATTTTCAAGTTGAAAATTCTCAGGTTTTCCTTTGAATTGTGAGGGTTTCAATTGGGGGGCAAAGTTGGCGCGCAAGGTCTCCTTGAAATGAGCTCAAAGGCCTTGTATTTATAGCATTTGGGATTGATAAATGCACACTTAAAATTTTGCTAAATTTGGCAATGTGATGCACAAGCTTGCATGGGCGTGTACAGGCCCATGAAGCAATCCATTTTGATCCAATTGTAACCGTACTGAAGTTCAAATGATGCTTGAATGGCAAGGGAATGTGAAATGGAGTTTTGGAAATTTGATTTTTCCACTTGATGCAGACCTGTTAAGACCATGCTCAGCCCTAGAAAATCTCATTCAAAATGCATGAAGGAGGACTCTTTGGAAAGCTTAGATAAAGGAGAACAACTTTGATGTTGGACACTTTTCCATTTGGGACTTGGATCATGGTGAATTTTGAGGTGGAAATTTTGAAATTTCAACATGTTGAATTTTTTTCTAAGTGTTAAGTCTTATATCTCAATATTCCACCTTGCTTAACTTTTTATGTGAGCTCCAAATGAGAAAAGTGTATTCACCAAAGTTGTATCTATTTCAAATACCTTCAAAATGGTCACCAATTTCATGTCATATGGATTTAGAATGATAGAGTTATGTATTTTTGAAGTTGAGGAAAATCACTTGTTCAATGGTATAGGGAAAAAATGACCTATAATGTATCCTCATATCACATGCTCATAAAAGTTGATTTAGCTCTCACTACAAACATAAACGTTGGAGTAGACATATTGAATTTTATTGTTCAACCTGTAAATCTTTCATCCCACACAAATTGAGCAAGTTATGGCCTTGGGAAGTTGACTTTCAAATTAGGGTTTAGACAAAATGACCTATAATGTTTCCACATAGAAAATGATTTTCCAATAAAAAATAGATATATGTCTCAACATGAAAGTTGTTTGGAATTTAATTTAGAGTAACTTTTCTCTTGGAATAATTTTCATATGATGAAAATTGTAGGAGATAGGGTCTAGGGAGACCCAGTTTTGATCAGATGAATTCATCTGGCCAACCACCATCAACCAACTTGCTAACTTCCAATTCTCTTGACTTTCTAGGCTCATGGTAGATCATATATGCATAATATGATGAATTTTGAAGTGTCCCTTGAGAAATTTGATCAATTGGTGAGATAGCTTGTTGGAGAAGTTACTCAAGATACCCAGACAAACTAGGGTTTCCAAGGCGAACTGTCTCCAAATTCTTGAAGAATGGTTGATAAATATAACATATAGAGATCATTGGGACTCATATATGATGATTTGGGACATTGTGGCTCGTTCCTTGGTTGTGTTCTTAATTATGAGGGTCTTAAACCCTAGATATGAACTTGATAGATCAATGATGATCATCCCCTACCTACAAAAGAGTTAGGCAAATGCAAAGACATATTTTTGGTATTTTGGTTAGTAAAATGATAATATACAAGTATGATACAATCACTTAGTACTTGGTGATCTCTCCCAAAGCAAACCCAATGAAATAGGGGTAAGGAGGATGCCAAGGTATGATCTCAATGCTAATGCATATGATGAAGTTGCATGAGGGATCTTAGGGTCAAAATTGGGGTCTTACAGCTTCCCCTATTTAAGGACATTCTAACTGAGGAGGTGAAGGTTAAAATCTTCATATCGACTCAGTAGAATGGGATTAAATAACAACATAGAAACAAATTTTGGTCCCTAAGAGACCTCATGATGCATATGATATGAATGTAAAAGCGAATTCTATGTGGGGAAATATTATCATAAAGGAAAAGAAGTCAGAGCGACCGAAAGTCTATAGGAGCATAATGCATTTCGTAAGGAAAGCTCACCGGGGAAATAAAGACTCTGGGGGGATAAAAAGGGTTATGTGTAGGCCAGGCTACGACTTAAAAACTACTGGGGGATTAGAGGAATTCCACGAAAATGGAAGGACTCAGTCGGGGAAACAAAAGACGTCTGCAAGGGGAAACAGGTAGATCAAAATAAAACTGAAATACTCGAATCATGCAGGAAAAGCGATTTCACCAAGGAAATACGCACTCAACTCAACTGGGGAAGAAATAAACTTCAACACAGTAGGAGCAGAAATCTATTATCCACTACCGGTTACTGGGTAAGGGGATAATGAAGATCTGACAGAGAGTACATCCGTCATCAATTAACATGAACATATCAAGGATGACTCGCTGGGAACCGCCAGGAAGGAGTATTCATTACCGGTTACTGGGTAAGAATAGTCTTGCTGGGGAGAAACTACAGAAATAGGATTTACAACTACCAGTTACTGGGCAGAAGACCAAAAATGAGAATACCCATCATCGGTTAAAATGAACATATCAAGGATAGACTCAAAGGAAAGAAAATCCATCATCGGTTAGGATGAACATATCAAGGATACACTTGCCTGGGGATGTCAAGGAGGATATCCGTCATCGGTTAAGATGAACATATCAAGGATAAAACTGAGAAAAAAAGGTAGGAATTACATATATCGAATGCCAGATAGAATACCATCGAAGAGAAAATCCGTCACCGGTTAGGATGAACATATCAAGGATAAACTCTACGAGGAGAAATAGGAATTACATCTATCAATTACTGGATAGACTACCACAAGAGAGTATTCGTCACTGGTTAAGGTGAACATATCAAGGATAAGCTCTGCAGGGGGAAAGTAGGATTTACACCTGCTGGCTACTGGGCAAAAGACCACAAAGGGAAGGAAACCCGTCATCGGTTAGAATGAACATATCAATGATTAACTCTCTGGGGAACAAAATATGGATTACAACTACCTTTTTACTGGGTAGAACCAAAGATGACAATATTCGTCATCAGTTAGGATAAACATATCAAGGATAAACTCAGACATGGGAAGAAAATATCCATCATCGGTTAGGATGAACATATCAAGGATATACTTCTAGGGAAACATAGAAATGAATCCACTGGGGACTCTACTGAGGAGAAAAACAAAGGTACTTTTTGTCGGGCATTGGGAAAGAAGTAACAAACTGCAAACTAAGAAGAATATTACCAGTTACTGGGTAATAAAGTCTTAGGGGACCCAAAACATCTATCTAGGTAAGATCTAGAAAGAAACGGTCAATCAAGACTCAAACTAATGAGGATATAACTCAAGGGGAGTGATTCCATCCAGTTAATCAACTAGGGAGGAAACTGAAATAATAATCATCCACGAAGAGATAACTCAGTGGGGAAAGGAGAAAGGTTAAAGTATTTCTGCTTAAGGGGCTGACACTCTACAATTGAGGGAGGACAGACACCAAACTTGTATGGGGATAAAGTACCGCCATAACAGAGAATGAGAATCTCAAACAATGAATCAATAATGATGCGATTATGAATTTATGAGATTATATGAGTGTATATGTATATGTATATGTATATGTATATGTATACATGATGATTATGCTGACAAAACGATCGCAAAGGATACAAAGGTGTCACAAAAATGAATCATCGATACAATCCTTAGTCAATCTACAAAAGAAGGAGACGAATGCTGAAGAAAAGAGAGATCAACATCCCACAGGCTCAACCCTAGCTAGGGAAGGAGGAGATCTGCTAAGGAAAAGAAACGTTATCGAATTTGTGGGGAATTTTAAGTCAACACCATATTGAATGGGAGACAACCGTACAGAGGATAAATGCAAATAGCTGCTCAGAAACTAGTAGGAAACTCTGACTGGGAGCGATCCGAATGGCGACTGATGGGGAAACCAAAGTTCTTCTGCCATTACGCAAACTACTGAGGAAAACCTCCTTACTCTGCTGGAGTTTAAAACTGGCTGAGTAATCACCGATTCTGCCGGGAACTTATGCACAAACTCTGCTGGGGACAAACACTTTGCAGGGGAACTGAATCGGCCAACTCGGCTGGAGATAACTGAGTGTTAATTGCTCAGGGGGAACCATTAATGCTCCACACTTAGGGATTATTGTTTTTGAATTGCTATTGACATTTCTTTTTTACTTGCTCTTAAAATTCATGCTTTCATATGATAAAGAAAAATGATTTTGATTTAAAAAATTTAATTTCAAAGATGATCATAATAAAATTTAAACTATTTGGCTGAAGTAAATAAGAGTGGAAACAATTGGATAAAAGTTCAACTTTATTTTATAGAATGGTAGTCTGTAAATGACCAGACTCCATAGATTTTTACAAAGTTGAAAATGGTAATTTTCATGGAAAAGGGTTACATTGAATACAAATGATCACTAATCCTTCTGCCAACTCTTGATATCCGCTGTGCTTTTGGCTGCTACTGGGGATGATGAATCGACGTCAACCCTTGTGCTCAACAAAGTTTCTCCAAGACTAGAAGATCAGCAGAATGCAGTTACTTGCCAAAATCCCTAATTTTTGCATAAGTTGCCCCAAGGTGGGGTACTCAACTTATCGGGAAAATTCTTTTCTATTTTATGTCTCTAATTTTTGCCTGGATCGCCCTTTCGGATTTTCAATCCACCGAGACACTCATTTTTGCCTAAGCCGCCCTTTCGGGTTTTCAACTTAGCGAGCTGTTCTTTTATTTTTAGGCGAAGTATTTCTTCACTGCATCCGCCTTCACAAGACAAGTGAACTCTTCACCATCCATAGTTGTAAGAATCAAAGCGCCGCCTGAAAATGCTCTCTTAACAACATATGGGCCTTCATAATTAGGAGTCTATTTGCCCCTAGAATCTGGTTTAAACGGTAAAATCTTCTTGAGCACAAGGTCACCTTCCCTGAATACCCGAGGTCTGACCTTCTTATCAAACACTTTCTTCATCCTTTGCTGATATAACTGACCATGACACATGGAAACCAATCTCTTCTCTTTAATTAAATTCAAATGATCAAACCGGGTATGACACCATTCAACCTCAGTCAACTTGGCTTCCATGGGCACATGCAATGATGGAATCTCAACCTCTATGGGGAACAATGCTTCCATACCATATACAAGAGAGAAAGGGGTTGCCCCTGTTGAAGTGAGGATGGATGTACGGTCCCCATGCAAAGCAAATAGAATCATCTCATGCCAATCCTTATACGTTACAACCATTTATGAATAATCTTCTTGATGTTCTTATTTGTAGCTTCAACAACCTCATTCATCTTGGGTCTATAGGGAGAAGAATTATGATGTTCGATCTTGAAGTCTTTGCAAAGAGCTTCCACCATATTATTATTCAAGTTCGATCCATTATCAGTAATGATCTTACTTGGCACACCATAACGGCATATAATCTGATTCTTGATAAACCTTACAACAACTTGCTTGGTTACATTTGCATACGATGCCGCTTCAACCCATTTTATGAAGAAGTCAATTGCCACCAAGATGAAATGATGTCCATTCGAGGCTTTGGGCTCAATCATGCCAATCATATCAATTCCCCACATGGAAAAGGGCCACGGGGAGGAAATAACGTTCAACAGTGTCAGAGGAACATGAATCTTATCTACATATATTTGACACTTGTGGCATTTCTTTACAAACTTGCAACAATCAGATTCCGTTGTCAGCCAATAGTAACCTGCTCGCAACATCTTCTTCGCCATTGCATGTCCATTAGAATGAGTACCAAAGAAACCTTCATGGACTTCAGCCATCAACAGGTCTTCTTCGTGTCTATCCACGCATTTGAGCAGAACCATGTCGAAGTTTCTCTTGTACAACACATCACCATTCAGGTAGAAATTGCCGGCTAATCTCCTCAAAGTCTTCTTATCTTTTAAAGATACCCTAGATGGGTAAATCTGACTTTGGAGGAAACACTTGATGTCGTAATACCACGACATCTCATCTTTGATCTCTTCAACAACAAACACATGAGTTGGCCTATCTAGACGCATCACAGTCAAATTGGGAACCTCGTTTCAATACTTCACTACAATCATTGATGCCAATGTTGTAAGAGCATCTTCCATCCGATTTTCATCTCGAGGGATATGATGAAACTCAACTTTTGTAAAGAAAGTTGAAATCCTCCTCACATAATCTCTATATGGTATTAAACCGGGTTGATTCGTCTCCCATTCACCTTTGATCTGATTCACAACCAAAGTTGAATCTCCAAAGACACTTAAATGCTTGATTCTAAGATCAATGGCCTCCTCGAGCCCCATAATGCAAGCTTCGTATTCTGCCATGTTGTTTGTAGACTTGAAAGTCAGTGTAGCTGTAAAGGGAAAATGTGTGCCTTGAGGAGTAATAATCACTACCCCAATGCCATTACCATATTAATTAACAGCTCCATCAAATACCATGCCCCAATGAGAACCAGGTTCTGGCCCTTCTTCAAGCAATGGTTCATCACAATCTTTAATTTTTAAGTACAAAATCTCTTCATCAGGAAAGTCATACTGCACTAACTGATAATCTTCAATTGGTTGGTGAGCCAAAGGGTCAGCCAAGATACTACCTTTGATCGCTTTCTAAGATCTGTATTCGATATCATACTCTGATAATAACATCTGCCAACGGGCAATTCTCCCAATTAAAGCAGGCTTCTCAAATATATACTTGATTGGATCCATTTTGGATATCAACCAAGTTGTATGATTAAACATATACTGACGCAGACGCTTAGCAGTCCAAGCCAATGTACAACAAGTCTTCTCTAGCATAGAATACCGAGTCTCACAGTCGGTGAACTTCTTACTGAGGTAGTAAATTGCAAATTCTTTCTTTCTAGTCTCATCTTGCTGACCAAGAACACAACCCATACTATCTTCAAGCACAGCCAAATACATGATCAACAATCTTCCTTCAATAGGTGGAGACAAAATCGGAGGTTCAAGCAGATATTCCTTGATACTATCAAAAGCTTTCCAGCAGTCTTCGATCCAATCACAAGACTAATCTTTCTGAAGAAGCTTGAATATAGGTGCACATGTGGCAGTCATGTGTGAAATGAATCTTGAGATATAATTCAAGCGGCCGAGAAAACCTCTGACTTGCTTCTCAGTTTTGGGCGCATGCATCTCTTGTACTGCTTTGACCTTGGCATGATCAACTTCAATACCCTTTTCGCTAACAATAAAGCCCAACAACTTACTAGAACGAACTCCAAAAGTACACTTATTGGGATTCAAGCGGAGTTTATACTTCCTCAAACGCCAGAGTAACTTCAATAAATGCTCAACATGTTCCTCTTCATCAATTGATTTAGCAATCATGTCATCGACATAAACTTCAATCTCTTTATGCATCATATCATGAAAAAGAGTAGTCATTGCTCTTTGGTAAGTTGCACCAGCATTCTTCAAACCAAAAGGCATCACTCTATAACAGAATGTTCCCCAAGGTGTAATGAATGTGGTCTTCTCCATATCTTCGGGTGCCATCTTGGTCTGATTATATCCGGAAAATCCATTCATAAATGAAAAGACTTTGAATTTAGCAGTATTGTCTACCAACATATCAATGTGCGGCAGAGGGAAATCATCTTTTGAACTGACTTTATTCAAATCTCTATAATCGACACACATGCGGACTTTTCCATCTTTCTTCGACACAGGCACAATATTGGCCACCCATTACGGATACTCAACGGTCACAAGGAAACCAACTTCAATCTGCTTCTGCACTTCTTCTTTGATCTTCACTGCCATATTAGGATGCGTTCTTCTCAACTTCTGCTTGACTGGAGGGCATTCTGGCTTCAACGGCAATATATGCTCCACAATCTCAGAATCCAAACCAGGCATGTCTTGATAGGTCCAAGAAAACAAATTTGAATATTCTCGAAGAAGATCAACCAACCCCTTCTTCGCATCTGGACACAGTCTAGACCCAATCTTGACTTGCTTCACATCATCCTCGGAACCCAAGTTGACTAACTCAATCTGCTCTTCGAATGGCTGAATGGCGTTTCCTTCATGCTCAAGAAGACGAGACAATTCATCACTCACTTCTTCATCACTTTCCTCCTCAGCTTCAAACACAGGGAATTCAAAATTTAGAGAAGGAGAAGGATCATTGTATTCAATGGGGTTAGGAACCAACCTGCATAATGATTTGATATTTTGATTTTAGAGAAGTGAATTTGTGACCAAATGTTATGCAGATGGACAATTATATTATTTATTTGTGTTTTTTGTGATTACCATTTTCAGAAATAAGCAAAAAGTAAAAGCAAAACATCATAGATGTGGATGAATAAAATTAATTTTATTGATGATCAAGTTTTGAAATGCCTAACAATGTTCACTCCCCCCTTAGGCATAGGAGAAGGATTTTTTAAAACAAATAAAAGCAATTACTTAGATCGATGCAAAATAACAGGAATATCAACAGTAGTCCAATTGTTGCTAGCCTTTCCATGCGTCACAAAATTGGCACAGTCTTCCTCTTCGTTATCCTCTAGCACAATAACTAAGTGTTATTCATTGCCATGAATGAACCCTCCGCTACGGAAGCTAAGTTGCATATCCTCGGATCTAGCAGTTGATGAACCTTGCTGAAAACCTAGATCGGCTCTGCCCTTGTTGTCAGAGACCTCTATTATGCGCCCCCACTGATCCATACTACCTTCTTCAACAATCTTCCTTGCATCTTTCAATGAGGACATAGGTGCCCCAACTCTCTTTTCAGCAGCAATAGATAAGGCTTGGAATGGAGTTCCAACCTCATCCTCAACTTCAACGTAAGAGAAAGATGACAGGTGGCTAACTAACAACGCCTTTTCCCCGCCAACGATTACTAGCTTCCCAATCTTAACAAGTTTGAGCTTCTGATGTAGTGTGGAGGTAACAACTCCCGCCTCATGAATCCATGGCCTTCCCAATAAACAAATATAGGCTAGGTGGATATCCATCACTTGAAAAGTAATCTGGAAGTCACTCGGACCTATCTTCACCGGAAGGTCCACTTCTCCTCACTGTCTTGCGTGAACCGTCAAAAGCTTTGACGATTACACCACTATACCTCATGAGTGCTCCTTGATATGACAGTTTTGAAAGAGTTGACTTCGGCAACATATTCAATGAAGACCCGATGTCAACTAAAACATTGGATAAAGCGTCATCTTTGCAATTCATGGAGATATGCAAAGCCAAGTTATGATTCTTACCCTCCTCATGGAGTTCTTCATCACAAAAGCTAAGATTGTTGCAGGAAGTGATATTAGGTACTGTATGATCAAACTGATCCACCGTAACATCATGTTCTACGAACGCTTGCTCTAGAACTCTTTGCAGTGCTTCTCTGAGTGCTCCAAAATTCATCAACAGAGACAATACTTAAATCTTTGAGGGGGTTTGGAGCAGATGCTCCACCATATTAAATTCACTCTTCTTTATCAACCGAAGCACCTTATCATCATCATCATTTGTCTTCAAACTGCTGGATTCACCGGACTGATGCTTTGAAGCACTAACTGGATCTACTGCAGGCACTTCCACCTTCTTACCAACTGTTGAATCTTCCATATCGTTTGGGAACACCGGCCCAAACACTCGACTACTACGGGTCACCTTAGTAACATGAGCAATGCTCACGACAGAACTGGTCATAGGCAATGGAACCTCTTGACCATTCTTCACCATAGTTGTATTATACTGATACGTAATAGCCTTATCGGATGAATACGGGACTGGGCCCGCTAACCGTATGACCAACGACGATACCGATCTTTGAAAGATGCTGTTACTATTACTGTTGTCGTACTAAATTACTATTGTTTCTGGATTCTTGAAAATGGGCACTATGACATTCACATCGTCATCTACGTGACGGGATTGAACAATTTGAATCATACCCTCATCCATCAACCGCTGGATGTCTCTTTTTACAATCATACAACCTCTCGGGTTGACACTGCAGATAACATAACCATCATGGTCATGCTCACAATCGCTCACCATACAAATGTCTTTGTGCATCGTCACCAAGGACCTTCTAATGAAACAGACATCGAATACTTTAAACTCTCCGGGACAACCGTCCACCATATTAACAGATGAATTTCCATGTGTTGGCAGTGGGTTACCTTTCACGTTGGGTGCACAGTCCTCGAAGGAAACCATTCCACTTTTCACTAGCTTTTGAACTTCATACTTGAGTGGATAGCAATTCTCAATGTCACGTCTGGGTGCGCCTTGATGAAAATCACAACGGAGGTCAGGCTTGTACCACCATGGGAGTGGTTCAGGTATTTCTGGCAGATTTCTCGGTTGGAGTAGGTTCTTGAGAACCAACGATGGATAAAGCTCTACATGGGTCATAGGAATTGGATCAAAAGAGACCTTCTTTCTCTCAAAAGTTTGTTGTTGATGATTGTTGATATTGTTTTTGTTGTAGGTGTTTGTTCGTTGCTGTGGTTGTTGCTGTTGCTGTTGTTGTTGTTGAATTGGTGTTGATTGATTGTTTGAGAATACTGGGATCACAGATGATACTTGATGATGGTGTTGACGGGGTGGTTGATTCCTTTTGATATGAGGCCTCCTCTGTCTTCCACTAGTTATTGCGTTGTCTTCACTGTCCTTTTTCTTCCCAAAACTACTGCCGTATCACTTGCTTGACGATACCTCCTCCTTCGACAACCGTCCTTCTCAGACACTTTCTTCGGGCCACATCCCATATTTACCATTTTGGTAAAATCACCGGGGCACTTGCAATCATCTTCTCATAATAAAATGAGCTAAGGTTCTTCAGAAATATCTTAGTCATCTCCTTTTTCTCTAAAGGAGGGATGATCTGAGCAGCCAACTCTCTCCACCTCTGCGCATACTCTTTGAATGTCTCCTTATCCTTCTGAGACATAGACCCCAATTGGTCTCTATCAGACGCCATATCCACATTATACTTATACTATTTGACAAAAGCTTATCCCAAATCGTTGAAAGTGCGAATGCTTGCACTGTCCAACCTCATATACCATCTAAGCACAACACCATTCAGTCTGTCTTGGAAGTAGTGGATTAACAACTGATCTTATCTGTTTGGGTAGACATTTTATGGGCATACATCACCAAATGACTGAGAGGGCATGTGTTCCCTCTGTATTTTTCAAAGTCAGGCACTTTGAACTTCACCGGAATCTTTACATTCGGCACTAGACATAATTCAGCAGCACTCTTTCCAAACAGGTCCTTACCTCTCAACATTTTCAACTCTTGACGCAGCTCAAGAAATTGATCCTTCATCTCATCCATTTTCTCATAAACGTTCGGGCCCTCGGATGGCTCAGAATGATAAATGGTGTCTTCCGCACGAGGTAAGGTGTGCACTACGGGAGATGGCACAAACATGATCGGGCTAGATGTCAGCATTGAAGCAAATGTAGGTGTAAAGCCTTCAGGCACGAAGTTTGGCGGCATTCCCCAAAGGAATCCGGAAGGCATGGTAGGCGCGAAATGAGCAGTAGCAGCAGGCATGGTAGAGGTAGCCACCTTTGAAATAACAATCCTCTGAGGAGGAGGAGTTGCGGGTGTTGGAGAATACTGGCTATGTGCAGCTAGAACCGAATCCATCATAGCAGTCAGGCGGGCGATCTCATCCTTCAGCTCTCTATTCTCTTGCTCAAGATGTTCCATGATTCTGGAGTGGTTGGCCTGAGTGTTGTACCGATGAGTTAGCTTGGCTAAAGCAGAGAAGAAACACAAATGAGACATCTGGCGAAAGAGAAACCTGTTTATGCAAATGATGCATGAAATGCAATGCTTGTTTTTTTTTTTGTTTTCACAGAACTTACTATATTATTTGCAAATATATATATTTAACAACAATTGCAACAATTTGATATGACCAAAAATCTCTTTTCATTTATAATTGGGAGGATTACACTGAGTATAATTTTAGAAACCAAATGGAAAGCACAAGAGTAAAGGAGACTAGTCATTCTAAGGATCCCTAACAACAATGTCAGAAGATCTGGTCGTAGGTGCGTACTTCCTTCTAATGTGTCGAATCTCGGTCTCAAAAGAAACCTTCATCTGAGTCTTCTCGAGGACAAGCTGATCAATAATCTTCTTCCAAGCAACGGAAGGCTGAGGCATGCTAGAGGAAGATGAGACCTCCGACTCTCTCTGTCTCTTTGTCACTCGGTCTTGAGGTAGCTCAATAAGTGCGTCTTTGTCCTTAGACTCCAATTACAACTCTTCATGCTTCTTGCTTAAAGCACGGAAATGCTCTTCCCACATATCCTTCTCTTGCTTCATCTTGGCGAGTGCATCTTCCAACTCCTCTACATATTGGTTAGGGAGAGTTAATGGCTCAACCACAACCATAGACATAGGTCTTTCACAAGGATAAGGCATCTTCAACTCCAAAGCTCTCTTCTTCACCCAAAGAGTGTAAGCTTCCAAAGCTACACAATTGCACGGACCAAGCTCGGATCTTCCTTTCCTATACACCTTATGCCAATCATGCACAATCTTCTACTTTAAATGTTGGGGATCTTTACCCTCTTGATAGAAAAGACCTTGTAACAAAGTGTTATTAGGTTTGTCTCTCAAGGGGAACCCAAGTTGACGACGAGCCAAAGAAGGGTTGTAGTTAATTCCTCCTTGTGTACCAATGAGAGGTACATTAGAGAATTCACCACAATAATCAATGATCTCCAAACTTCTCAAAGAAGGATCATACCAAACTATATCATTATTAGTGCGAGACATAAGTCTCTGAGACCACCGTAGACATTGTTTGTTCTCCACAAAAGCAGGTGTCTGAGGCAAGTGCGAAATAAACCACTTGTACAGAAGAGGAATGCAACAGACAATAGTTCCACCACCTTTAGAGTTCCTTAGATGCAAAGAGAAATACATATCACCCAACAATGTAGGCACAAGATTACCAATTAAGAAAAGTCTAATGACGTTAACATCAACAAAACCGTCCATGTTAGGTAACAAAGCTAATTCATAAATGAGCAACACAAAGATAGCTTCAAAAGCATCCACGCTAGTGGCTTGAGCAAAGGCAGTAGCTTCCTTGACGAGGAAATCAGATGGCAACCCAAACAATCCTCCTTTCTTCGCCCAATGTGCCTCTATCTCAGACATCTTCGAGTGAAGAGCTTCAGCAATAAGATGAGATCTAGGAATCTCTTCCAATCCACTAAAATGTACCTTGCTAGAAACAGGTATTCCCAAGAGATGGGCATACTCCTCCAATGTAGGAACAAGTTGATAATCAGGAAAAGTGAAGCAACGGTAAAGAGGATCATAGAACTGCACCAACACACTCAAAAGTCCTTCAACCACATCAGCAGACAAGATAGATAGAAGCTTCCCAAGGAGTTGTTTGAAGTCCAAGGGATCTAATACAAAAGATGCTAGCTGATAACATGAAATAATATCACATTTTTGGACTCGATTTAATTAAATTATATTATTATTTTATTCGATTTATTTCATTTTATTCGATATTACTTGGTATTTTCCTTCTATTTATTTCAGGCAACATTATTTGAAGCATACGTGAAAAACAAAGAAAAGGAGGTGCAAAAAGTATGAGAAACAATTCCACTAAAGCCCAACCCAAAATTGCCTAAGCGCTGAAGCTGTGACGAGGGCCACACATGGTGTGACGAGCGTCACGCCCTGCTACCTTGTGTTACGAGCGTAACACATGGTGTGACGAACGTCACACTCCACTCCTATATTTTTGGCTTTTGACGCGCAACAGAGGCACGTTGAGCCTATTCTTCTGTTTGACTCGTTGAAGCGTGAAGGTTACTTACTGAAGGAATTTGTGGGAAACGGTTACAAATTGGAGTAATATAAATAGAGCCAAGGATCCAACCCTGCAGCTCTCTCGGTCTTTCTCAATTTTCCAGTTTTCGGTACTGCATTTATTTTACTACCTTTTTAATTCTTTCAGCACTTTACTTTCCTAGCAATTTTTATTTCTTTTCTTTTCCAGTCAATCTTTCAAGCATTCAATTAATTTTCTCACAATAGTTTCTACACCAGAAACTATTGTGTAATTTTTACTGGGTCTAACCTTACGTTAGATTATAGTATTTTATTCCTTCGCCTTTATTTTACTGTCTGATCGAAGATTGTGAAGAACAAATCGAACCGGCTTGTGGTGGAGTGTTCAAACATCGAAGTTAGAGAACAATCAAGATTTCTATTAATTTTACAGGTTCTTTAATTTATTGTTTTAATTTATATATGCTCTGCACTGTTATTTATTTATATCGTCTGTCTGATATGGCTGTATGTAAGCATAATTATTGTTTAGGCTTGTTTAGCATGTCTGGCTAAATAAACTTAGATATCAGTATGTAAAGTAAGCGGAATGAAGGAATCAAAACTAAGTTGGTTTAAATTTATTTAAAAATGCAATCACTCTTTTTATGGTCTCAATTTACAGAATTAACACCAAAGTTTTTGTACGAGAGTAAAAGACATAAAGAAGTTAAAATCAATAGAACGAAAGTTTGAGCTTTTAACTGGACAGTGTAAATTGGACATTAATTTTAAATCAGGGCGAAAGCAATTTTTAGAATTAATTAAATTCTAATTGTCGCATTATGCGAAAAATCGGCGGGGAAAGAAAACAACAGAGCCGCCACCGTGCGTTATTTATCCCAAAGGAGGGAAAGGAAACGCTTGAAGTAAACCTGGAAAAGACATGGTCTCGCGACCAGAGATGGATGGGATCGGGAGTCGGTTATGCGAAGGGAAGGTATTAGCACCCCTACGCATCCGTCGTACTCGACGAGATCCACGCTCAGAAAGAATAGAAGAAAGGTTGCTAAAAACTGCTCACAAACTGCACAAGGCTGGAAACAAACATAGATAAAAGACGGAAGAAGGTAACTCGGTAGGATATCGCATCCTGGGCCTACGTAGTCTGTCAGACACAGACATCAGAGTCGACGTAGTTCGGGGACAGGGGAAACGTGCTCGCTAGGATGTCGCATCCTATGCATACGTATCTTCTCTAACCAGAGTAAGAATCAGAGCACTCGTAGCTCGGCTAACGCACGCCAAACAGAACACAAACAGGAAACCGACTGCCAATCGCTGGACTTACGTCAGACTCCACACACACAGGCAGACCTGGAAACCGAATGCCAATCGCTGGACTTACATCAGACTCCGAACCAACAAACACACACACAGGAAACCGACTGCCAATCGCTGGACTTACGTCAGACTCCAACAAGCAAACAAGACACAGGAAACCGACTGCCAATCGCTGGGCTTATGTCAGACTCCAAACACACACAAAGGGGTGAAAAAGAAAAAGGGCGCCCACAGAGATCAGCTCATCTCCTGCCTACGTACCTCATCTGGTATGAGGATCAGGGCGACGTAGTTCCCCTAAACAGGGAAGAAACTTCTAACCTAACCAGAGACAAAGGGAAACACAAGCTACTAGGGAGACTACGACTCGAGCCTAGAAGTTGTCATGCATACGATCCCTATGTTGAGGTTTCTATCCTAACTTGCACAGGAAGCAAGCTATCCTAAACAGCACAGTCAAACACATACAAGCACAATAAAGCAAGCACACACACTATATGCAAACAATTTGGGCTCATACAAGGCTAGGCTTTAGTCAAGGGGTCATGTCAACCTCGACAAACAAGCCAACTGGAATGGGGTGTGATTAGCTCTTAACCCTAACATTGAGAGTTAGGGTGAAGCAGATGAAATGAGAAGTGAGGGTAAGACCTCACAGCTCTTATCCCTGGCCTGGGAGAGCTTGACTCAAAAATAGAAAGTGTGGGAGTTCAAAATGTAGGAACTCTTCTCCACATGACTGACACAACAGGATCTTGGGTTTCTATTCACAATGCATCAACACATGGTGTGTGAGCAAAGTGAATGACACAACTGAATAGAAGGGGATGGATTGCACATCCCTTGTATCTGCCAATGCCTCTTCACTTAGGAGGTCTTTGAATGTACAGGGCACAACATTAAACAAACACAAGCATTGCCTCTTAAGGAGGGCTTCAGACAGGTGCCTGCCCACATAACAGGATAGGTCTTCCAGACTACATGAAGTCAGAAGAATTATACCTCAGTGGTAAGCAAACCACAAGCTAGCAAAGCAAAGTTCAAATGAACTTAAAGCAACTTAGGTACCTGTGAAAACACTAAACCAATCAGTTCAACTGTACAGACAAACAATCAACAGTTAATATCAAATAGACAGACAAAGCATCAGGCAACAATGGTGCAAGGCATTAGGCAAACACAAATGAATTGTCCTCAAATCCCTACAAAACACACAATGTTAGCCAACAACAACCAATACTCAAGCTCAAAGGAAGGAGCATCATCACTCATGGAGATGTACTTGAACCTGAAATCACAATCCAAATGGTAAGTCCAAACCACTAGGTCAAAGCCTAGGGTCAAAAGAGGATCAAAAATCCAAAACAGAAGCTCAAACTTGACATGAATCAACTTCAAACACATATTGACATATCCTAAAAAGGCTCACATCAAAATCATTAATCAAATGCATTTCATGATTAAGTAAAGTCAAAGGCAATTTCAAAGTTCACATGTGATCAACATGAATGAAAATTCTCAATCAAAACAGAAATGATTCAAAAAAATCTGGAAAAATTCATGAGCAATCAAGACATTTATAACATCTATCACAAAAAAAATCAGAAGCATTGGAGATCATTTCGCATGGCAATCACATTGTACAAGTTGAATATCAAAAGGTGTGACACAAATTGTCACACCAAGTTAGCTCAAGCATAAAACAAAAATGAATCATGGGAAAAATGTCAAACCAAATCCAAAATGTTCATCAATGTGTCAAGAAGCTACACACAAAATTTCAAAGCCATTGGATCATTTTTGAGCATTTTACAATAAGATAAGCAAGGCAAGGTCACACATGCATATGTATCCAATCATCCTAGAACAAAATATTTTTCCAGCCAGGCACAACTTGTAAATTCATGCTCATAAAAAACTAGATAGAATAAGGAGCATTTTGCAAAAAATTGGGATCAAATTGGTGCATTTTTCTATTTTATATGATTTTTTGAAGTAGAGGAAAAAATTTGAAATTAAAATGGACCAAGGCATGGAAAAAGGAGGGAATATGTGAAAAAAAAATGATGAATATGGACAAATGCACTCGCTCAGTATCGAACCAGGTTGGTTTTCAAATTTGAATTTGCGTGCTAAGCCTAAAACGACATCGTTTTGGCTTTAAACCCTAAGCCTGGAAAATCTCCAGAAATCGTAGCAAAGACATGAATATCTCGTAGCAAATTCGTAGCTAACTCGTGGCTACCTATGATCTTCATCTTCTTCAAGATGAAGACGATGAAGTTCATGTCCAGATTTCCAGAAAATCACAAACACTCCAGAAATTAAAAACAAGCATAGCATTCGAAAGCATTTTTCACGTGGATCATAGATCAAGAAACATTTATTCCTAATTCCTAATAACATGATCAAATCGAAGAAGAACATTCTTGCACTTCAAACTTCAATCATGCATAACTTCATGGATATTGCATCATTTTGAGTGATTTTTCCACCAGAATTCTCAACAACACGAGATCTACACAAACATACACATGGATTTGAGAATTATGAGAATAAAAAATCCTACCTCTTGAAGAGCAGATTCGGGTTTGGCTTGTTTCAAGGCTTGTGATGGTCCAAAAATCCTTTACAATGCTTGGTGAGATGATTAATGAAAAGATTGAAGCTCCAGCACGTGTGGTTCCAGCTCAATTTGAAAATTCCATGGATGCTTCAAGCTTCATGTGTGGTCAAATATGGCACGAATGCTCCAAGATTTACGTGCAATCTCACTCTAATCTTTACCAGGATCAAGAATAATGCAAGAAACTGAGTGTTTATGTGAAGAATTTGGAAAATATTTTGAGAGAAATTTTTTGATCAAATTCAAGATTCAGATCTGAAATGGATGTTAATGATGAATGCAGTTAGGATTAACAATATATATTACTTGCTAATGATACTGAAAACTTGTTTAAGACAAATGCAATTAAGATTAACAAATTGTAAGGTGTATGCATCAATTGGTATTTTCACCTCATGCACTTCATGCATGCATGAACAGTACCAACACAAGGCCCAAAACCACTTAAAAATAGTCCATGCAAGCTTTGGAAGTGATATTTTATGCACATGATCAACCAAAATGATTTTATGAAATTTCCTTCAAAAATCTTCATGAGTGAGCACATGATCATGCAAGGGAATTTCATGCCATGTAATGAGATGTTTGGAAACTACAAGTCATGATGAACAAAATGCAACAAGAACCACTCATTTTGGAGCTTTGGTTCAAAAGTTATGCCCATTTGAAGTTTTAAGCACACTTTGCCATGATTGTATCATATCTCCTCAACCACACATTAGAAATTCATGATATTGGACTTTTTGGAAATGGGAGAGAAAGATATTCAACTTTCATGTTGGAGAAAATTTCATTTGAAGCCTTCTTGATGATGTAAACTTGAGTTGAAGTTGGTCTAAAACCTTTCCATTTTTGGAAAGTTCAAATTATAGGTCACTTGCTATTTTGGGAAAGTCTTGACCTGACTTCAAATTCTTCAATGTGAGTGTTTGAAATGTAAAATGAGACTTGTTTGAACATGAATGAAGCATCTCTAATCACTTCCCACCTCCAAATCCATAATTGACTTTGCAGTTGACTTTTGTTGACTTCAGATGACTTGCACATGCACTGATGAATTCTGAGCCTTCAACACTTGGCCAAGTTGCTTCAAAATGATCCTTGGGTCATGTAAGCTCATTGGAACCACCCTAGGGATTTGATCTCATGGAAAATGCTCTTGTTACCTTGCACAGTTGAATCTCCTGACCAGTCTTGACTGATGATATGCAATAGACTATGCAATGCTTATGACCTACCAATGAAATGAATGTACAAATGGGAGGTGCAAATTTGAGGTGCTACACTAATCATTTTCAAAAAGTATTTTTAAAGGTTAAATGTGAGGACGAGAGTTAAGCATTTAAGTTTAATTATATAATCTAAGTCAACAGAGCGAGAGTTTGAGACAAGGGTGTTTAAATGGTTAGTATTTTCTTAAAAAGAGTTTCTATAGATTCTATTGTTTTCAAAAAGTGATTTTGGACTTAACTAATTAGTGACAGCGCACGTTAATATAAAGTCATAGTCTATTCAACAGAGCGAGAGTTTGAGAAAAGGCTTTTAAATTAATAGTGTCCACTGAAAAGATTTATTTTAAAACTACGAAACCAATGAAGATTTGATTCCCTAATTACGACGAACTACATACCGATATCCGCTATATTTGATATTTAATCTAGATCTTATTTTAGTTTTACTTTTCCCCCTAATCATCAAAGTATCATCCGCCTTAGCTTTACGAAGTAACCTTAGAAAAACGGTATATCGATTCATAAGTCCCTGTGGGATCGATATCTTTTAAAACTACGCGATAGAACTGTGCACTTGCAGTTAATACCCCAATAGACTCATAAAGTTGCGATCAAGTTTTTGGCGCCGTTGCCGGGGACTTTTATTTAGTCGATATCGTAACTCTTCTGTTACGCTGTAGAGACTAAGGCTTTTTTTTTTATTTTCCCTTGTCTTTCGTTGATTTGTATGCCACACACTCGCTCACAAGGCGAACCGTACTACTTACGAATCAACGACGTTGAACGATATCTCTGAGTCTTACGACGAATTCGAGAGTATCGTGTTGCAAACAATCTCCCTCCAATCGAAATTCCTGATCTCAAAAATCTTCTTCCTTCGCCGATACCCGAGATGGCAGAACCAGCTCGTGCTCTTCGAGATTACGCCGCTCCATCGCAAGATGAGCCGCATTCGAGTATTGCTCCACCCGCAATCGAAGCAAACAACTTCGAACTTAAGCCTTCGCTGTTACAAGCAGTGCAACATAATCAATTCTCTGGAAATCCTACCGAGGATCCAAACCTTCATTTATCCGTATTTGTCCAATACGCCGATACTGTTAAAGCTAATGGTGTCACTTCAGAGGCAATTCAACTTCGTCTCTTTCCTTTCTCGTTAAGAGATAAAGCTAGAAGATGGCTTCAGTCTCTTCCTTCGAACTCAGTCACCACATGGAATGAGTTGAAGAAAGTCTTTCTTGCCCGATATTTTCCTCCAAGCAAAACAACTATGTTGAGAGCCCAAATAAATGGATTTAAACAGAAAGATAACGAGTCTCTTTTCGAAGCTTGGGAAAGATACAAAGACATGATGAGACTTTGTCCACACCATGGTTTAGAGGACTGGTTAGTAATTCATACCTTCTATAATGGTCTCTTGTACAACACAAGGTTAATAATCGACGCCGCCGCAGGTGGTGCGCTTATGGATAAACCTTACGCCGATGCTTATCAACTTATTGAGAGCATGGCCCAAAACCATTATCATTGGGGAAGCGATAGAACAATGGTAGAAAAACCTCAAACGAAAAGTGGCATGTACGAGATAAGTTTCCTTGATCATGTTAATGCGAAAGTGGATGCTCTTGCCCAGAAAATTGAAAATCTAAACGTATCACCTCCAGCCACCGTGGTTGCCGTAACTTGTCACACCCTTCTAAAATACCCCAAATATTTAACTAAAAATAATAAACATATAACAATTCAGAGTAATTATGCCATTCAAGGGTGTCACACATAATATTCACACCATATTCAACAATATTACGGTCATGCTCTTTTATTTATTCAAAACATAAACATTTGCATAAAACACAACGGATAGAGATCTCCTCAATCATGTAAAACATGTAACATTCACATGTAAATTATTCAACAAGGTAAATATCCCATCCCGATGTTACATCTATCAGAGCACGACCCACTAAGGAGACTACACTAGACTCCAAGCATTCGCTTCTACTCAACTCATTTCTCGTTACCTGAAAAATAGTTGTAAGGGTGAGTTCCTCAATCAATATAATAAGCATTATAGAATATAATGTCATGTTAAGTAATTTAACACAATAATCACCCTAATCGCAACATACAATCAGTAACAGCACATCAGCTCAACATCAACATAACGCACAAGTATAATCTCAAATCATACTCCACAACAACTCAAACACACGTATAATATTGGAATACATCCATTCATATTATACGCCATACATACATTATGCAATGAGACTCCACACATGCGGTACCGACTATTCTTGAACATATAGTTCAAGCTCACCGATCAATCCAGATACGGCTACTAAGCTCACTAGTCCCACTCATTTGAGATCTAATGACTCACTCACTAATTCCTCACCATGGGAATTAGCTACAGCCCCAAAGGCTATGCTATGCACACTAATCATCTAGCATGCAAACATCAACAACAAATCCACAATGATTCACTCACTAATTCCTCACCATGGGAATTAGCTACAGCCCCACAGGCTATGCTATGCACACTAATCATCTAGCATGCAACATCAACAACAATTCACAAAGGACATATGCTCACACTCTAAGCCATACAACAGTCCATTCACAAATACATGCATAATATACACATTCACAACATTATGCATATCATCATACATCTCAACACATTTTATCACAAAAGCATATCATATCATGCCGCATAATCAAACACAGTATTAGCACACTCTACTAATACCTATACTACTCAAAACAACGGGAAATGATCCCTACTACGTCATACATCAGCTAAGTTACATCACTCAGCCTAAACAACCAAAAACTGCACAACAACAGTTCAGAAAAACCACAAGTCTGCCCATACGCGTATTGCCTATGCCCATACGCGTATGGCGCATTTCCTCGCCCAACCCATACGCGTATCATCTATCTCATACGCGTATGCTACGCGTACCACTCTCCCATACGCGTACCAACAGAGACAAAATCTACGTTCAAAATATCATTTTCCTCACCCATACGCGTAAGGCCTCATCCATACGCGTACCAGCCACATCATACGCGTATTGCCTAGTGCCATACGCGTATGACCAGAAACCAGAATTTCCAGATCTGCAATGGCTTTCTCTGCTACGAGATCTATCCAATTCAACCTTCCACAGTCCAAATTTTGCACACAATTCATTCATCTCATCTAACACGAATCATACACTTTCGATTTCACAAATTGCTAACCTTTCTACCTCTAATTCCTACGAATTTCTTCCATTTTAAATCCCAATTTCGTTCATCCCAAAAGTTCACAAGTTCATCATACATCATTCAATCAGAGGCAAATCAATGGTTTCTCACTACCCATCACATATTATCCCATAATACCCATTAATCGGTGATAAACCCCCTTACCTGAGTTAATTCGGCGAATCTTTGAGCTCCAAGCTTTTCTCTCTTCAACCTTCAGCCCTTGCTCTGTCTCTTTGCCCTTTTCCTCTTTCACGATCGTTTCTCTGTTTTCACGTGAAACTTTCTTTTTACCAAAAAGGGATTCTTTCTCTTATTTCCAACATATATATATTTTCCAAATAATAATAATAATCCAAAATAATAATAATAAAATTTCCAATTATTTAATTAAATTAATAAGTAAATTATTAACTCAATTTAAATAATTATTTTATTATTATCGGGGTGTTACAACTCTCCCCCACTAAAAGAGTTTTCGTCCTCGAAAACATACCTCAAGCGAACAACTCTGGGTAAGACTCCTTCATCTTACTCTCCAGTTCCCAAGTCACGTTGCCACCTGCTGGTCCTCCCCAAGCTACCTTCACCAAGGCAATCTCTTTACCCCGCAACTGCTTCAACTCTCGATCCTCAATCCTCATAGGTGATGTTTCAACAGTCAGGTTATCTCTCACCTGTACATCATCTACTTGGACTACATGCGACGGATCATGAATGTACCTCCTCAACTGAGACACATGAAAAACCTCATGCAAATTCGCAAGTGACGGCGGTAAAGCGACACGATAGGCTACCTCCCCTATCCTCTCCAAAATCTGATAAGGACCAATAAATCGAGGTGTCAACTTCTTCGACTTCAAAGCTCGACCAACACCAGTTATCGGAGTAACACGAAGAAACACATGATCTCCCTCTTGGAACTCAAGTGACTTCCTCCTCTTATCATGATAACTCTTCTGACGACTCTGAGCAATTCTCATCTTCCCCTGAATCATCTTAATCTTGTCTGTAGTCTGTTGAACAATCTCCGGTCCAACCACAACACTCTCACCGGACTCATACCAACATAAAGGTGTCCGACATCTCCTACCATACAAAGCTTCAAACGGTGCCATACCAATGCTCGAATGAAAACTATTGTTGTAGGTAAACTCAATCAAAGGTAAATAACAATCCCAAGCACCTCCTTTTTCCAAAACACAAGATCTCAAAAGATCCTCTAGTGACTGAATCGTCCTCTCAGTCTGACCATCAGTCTGCGGATGATATGCAGAACTCAATCTCAGCTTAGTTCCCAAAGCCCTCTGCAAACCTTCCCAAAACTTCGATGTAAATCTAGGATCCCTGTCCGAAACAATACTCGACGGAATACCATGCAAACTTACAACCTTCTCAATATACAACTCAGCTAATCTCTCTAACGGATAATCCATTCTGATCGGAATGAAATGAGCCGATTTCGTCAATCTATCAACAATCACCCAAATAGCTTCAAAATTCTTACTTGTCCTCGGCAAACCAGAAACAAAATCCATACTGATACTATCCCACTTCCACTCTGGAATAGCCAACGGTTGCATTAGCCCAGACGGCTTCTGATGCTCAATGTTCGACTTCTAACAAGTCAAACAGGAATAAACAAAACTCGCAATTTCTCTTTTCATTCCCGGCCACCAAAATAACTTCTTCAAATCATGATACATCTTTGTAGCTCCAGGATGAATACTCAAGCCACTACGATGTCCTTCCTCAAGGATACTCTTCTTAAGTTCGGTAACATCCGGAATACACACCCGATTACCAAATTTCAAAACACCATTCTCATCAACTCTGAATTCACCACCTTGGCCTTGATTCACTAAAGTCAACTTATCAACCAAAAACACATCGGATTTCTGACCCTCTCTGATCTCATCCAGAATACCACTCGTTAACTTCAACATTCCCAATTTAACACTATTGTGGGTACTCTCACACACCAAACTCAAATCTCTAAACTGCTCAATTAAATCCAATTCCCTAACCATTAACATAGACATATGCAATGATTTCCGACTCAACGCATCAGCCACTACATTTGCTTTACCCGGATGGTAATTCAAACCAAAGTCATAATCCTTCAGAAACTCTAACTGTAACACCCTTCTAAAATACCCCAATAATTTAATTAAATATTAAAATATAACATCAGAGTAATTATGCCCATTAAGGGTGTCACACAATTTTCCACACTTTTCAACAATATAGAGGTCATGCTCTTTTATTAATTTCAAGCTTAAACGATTGCATAAAACACAGCGGAATATAATTTCATCAATCATGTAAAACATTACATGGAAAATGGTTCTCAACCAACAATAAAGCATTCAAAACAAGTTAAGACAACCCATCCCGATGTTACATCTATCAGAGCACGACCCACTACGGAGACTACACTAGACTCCAATAATTAGCTTCTACTCAACTCATTTCTCGTTACCTGAAAAAGAATTGTAAGGGTGAGTTCCTCAATCAATATAATGAGTATTATAAAATATCATGTTATGTTAAGTGACTCAACACACTTCATCACCCTAATCAAAACACACATTCAGGAACAGCATATTAATTCAACATCATAATCAACACAACAATACCAACAGAGATACACGTGTAATATTGGAATACATCCATTCATATTACACGCCATACATATATTATGCAATGAGACTCCATGCATGCGGTACCGACTATTTGTGAACATATAGTTCAACCTCACCGTCCAAATCCAGGCACGGCTACCAAGCTCACTAGTCCCACTCATTTGAGACATAGTGACTCACTCACTAATTCCTCACCATGGGAATTAGCTACCACCCCAAATGGGCCATACTATGCACGCTAATCACCTAGCATGCAAACATCAACAACAAAAATCACAATGATCTACTCACTAATTCCTCACTATGGGAATTAGCTACCACCATAAGGCCACAATATGCATGCTAATCACCTAGCAATGCAACAACAACAACAACACAAGAATAGACGTATGCTCACACTCTAAGCCATAAAACGGTCTATTCACAAATGCATACATTCACATCATCATGTATACCATCACACATCATCAACACATTTTATCACAAAAGCATATCATATCATGCCGCATACTCAAACATAGTATTAGCACACTCTACTAATACCTATACTATCCAAAACAACGGGAAATGATCCCTACAACATCATACCTCAGATAAGTACATCACTCAGCCTAAACAACCAAAAACTGCACAACCGTTGTTCGGGAAAACCACAAGTCTGCCCATACGCGTATCACCTATGCCCATACGCGTATGGCGCATTTCCTCGCCCATCCCATACGCGTATCGCCCACGCCCATACGCGTATGCTACGCGTACCACATCCTCATACGCGTACCAACAGAGACGCTTTCACGTTCAAAACATCATCTCTTTCACTCATACGCGTATAGCATACACCATACGCGTACCACTCCAGGGATTACGCGTATCACACGCGTATGGCGCGTACCAGCGCCAGAACCCCCATTTTCAAGCCATCCCATACGCGTATCGCCTAGTGCCATACGCGTATGACCAGAATCCAGTTTTCCAGGTCTGCTATGGGTTTTCTCTGCTACGAGATCCTTCAGATCCAACCTCTCACAGTCCAATTTTCATACACGTTCGTTCGTTTTATCAATTACAACTCAGATACATTCAACTTCTCAAATCGCTAACCTTACTACATCTAGTTCCTACAATTTCATCAATTATCATCCAATTTCGTTTCATCAATATTTCACAATTTCATCACATATCATTTCAATCAGAGTCAAATTCAGAGGTTCATCACTACCCATTACATGCTATCCCATAAGACCCATCAAACGATGATAAACCCCCCTTACCTGAGTAAATCCGGCAGTCTCTGCGCTCCAAGCTTTCCCTTCCTTCAACCTTCGTTCTTTTGCTTTTTTTGCCCATTCTGCCTCTTTTCCCTTTTCACGTGAAAAATAACTTTTTACCAAAAAATGGGATTTTTCTAACTTCCAACTTATATACTTTCCGAATAATAATAATAATCCAAAAATAATAATAATAAAATTTCCAATTATTTAATTAAATTAATAAATAAATTATTAACTCAATTTAAACAATTATTTTATTATTATCGGGGTGTTACAACTCTCCCCTACTAAAAGAGTTTTCGTCCTCGAAAACATACCTCAAGCGAACAACTCTGGGTAAGACTCCTTCATCTTACTCTCCAGTTCCCAAGTCACGTTGCCACCTGCTGGTCCTCCCCAAGCTACCTTCACCAAGGCAATCTCTTTACCCCGCAACTGCTTCAACTCTCGATCCTCGATCCTCATAGGTGATGTTTCAACAGTCAGGTTATCTCTCACCTGTACATCATCTATTTGGACTACGTGCGACGGATCATGAATGTACCTCCTCAACTGAGACACATGAAAAACCTCATGCAAATTCGCAAGCAACGGCGGTAAAGCGATACGATAGGCTACCTCTCCTATCCTCTCCAAAATCTGATAAGGACCAATAAAACGAGGTGTCAACTTCTTCGACTTCAAAGCTCGACCAACACCAGTTATCGGAGTAACACGAAGAAACACATGATCTCCCTCTTGGAACTCAAGTGACTTCCTCCTCTTATCATGATAACTCTTCTGACGACTCTGAGCAATTCTCATCTTCTCCTGAATCATCTTAATCTTTTCCGTAGTTTGTTGAACAATCTCAGGTCCAACCACAACACTCTCACCGGACTCATACCAACATAAAGGTGTCCGACATCTCCTACCATACAAAGCTTCAAACGGTGCCATACCAATGCTCGAATGAAAACTATTGTTGTAGGTAAACTCAATCAAAGGCAAATAACAATCCCAAGCACCTCCCTTTTCCAAAACACAAGCTCTCAAAAGATCCTCTAATGACTGAATCGTCCTCTCAGTCTGACCATCAGTCTGCGGATGATATGCAGAACTCAATCTCAGCTTAGTTCCCAAAGCCTTCTGCAAACCTTCCCAGAACTTCGATGTAAATCTAGGATCTCTGTCCGAAACAATACTCGACGGAATACCATGCAAACTCACGATCTTCTCAATATACAACTCGGCTAATCTTTCTAACGGATAATCCATTCTGATCGGAATGAAATGAGCCGACTTCGTCAATCTATCCACAATCACCCAAATAGCTTCAAAATTCTTACTTGTCCTCGGTAAACCCGAAACAAAATCCATACTGATACTATCCCACTTCCACTCTGGAATAGCCAACGGTTGCATTAGCCCAGACGGCTTCTGATGCTCAATCTTCGACTTCTGACAAGTCAAACAGGAATAAACAAAACTCGCAATTTCTCTTTTCATTCCCGGCCACCAAAATAGCTTTTTCAAATCATGATACATTTTCGTAGCTCCAGGATGAATACTCAAGCCACTACGATGTCCTTCCTCCAGGATACTCTTCTTAAGTTCGGTAACATCCGGAATACACACCCGATTACCAAATTTCAAAACACCATTCTCATCAACTCTGAATTCACCACCTTGACCTTGATTCACTAGAGTCAACTTATCAACCAAAAGCATATCGGATTTCTGACCCTCTCTGATCTCATCCAAAATATTACTCGTCAACTTCAGCATTCCCAATTTAACACTATTGTGAGTACTCTCACACACCAAACTCAAATCTCTAAACTGCTCAATTAAATCCAACTCTTTAACCATTAACATAGACATATGCAATGATTTCCGACTCAATGCATCAGCTACTACGTTTGCTTTACCCGGATGGTAATTCAACCCAAAATCATAATCCTTCAGAAATTCTAACCATCTCCTCTGTCTCATATTTAGCTCTTTCTGGTCAAACAAATACTTCAAACTTTTATGATCACTGAAAACCTCAAATCTTGATCCGTACAAATAATGCCTCCACAACTTCAGAACAAAAACCACAGCTGCCAACTCTAAATCATGTGTCGGATAGTTCCTTTCATGAACTCTCAGTTGCCTCGAAGCATAAGCTATAACCTGCTTGTTCTGCATCAACACACCACCCAAACCCAACAATGAAGCATCACAGTAAACCTCAAATGATTCCGACGAACTCGGTAATATCAGAATAGGAGCACTAGTTAACCTCCTCTTTAACTCTTGGAAACCTTCTTCACATTTTGAGTCCCAAACAAACGCTTGCCCCTTTCTAGTCAACATCGTCAACGGTAGCGCCAACTTAGAAAATCCCTCAATGAACTTCCTATAATAACCAGCCAATCCAAGGAAACTTCGAATCTCAGCAACAGACTTAGGAGCTTCCCACTTAGACACCGCTTCTATCTTAGAAGGATCAACAGCAACACCACCTCTTGAAATCACATGACCAAGAAAACTAACCTCTTCTAACCAAAATTCACATTTGGACAGTTTAGCAAATAACTTCTTTTCTCGGAGAACTTCTAAAACCACTCTCAAATGCTCAGCATGCTCTTCTTCAGATTTCGAATACACCAAAATATCGTCAATAAACACCACAACAAACTGGTCTAGATACGGATGGAAAATCCTATTCATATACTCCATAAATACACCAGGCGCATTAGTCACACCAAAAGGCATCACAAAATACTCGTAATGTCCATACCTTGTTCTGAAAGCAGTCTTCTGAATATCCTCAGTTTTCACACGTATCTGATGGTACCCAGATCTCAAATCTATCTTGCTGAACACCCTCGCACCAACCAACTGATCCATCAAATCATCAATCCTCGGCAAAGGATACCGATTCTTGATCGTCACTTTATTCAGTTGCCTATAGTCCACACACAACCTCATAGTACCTTCTTTCTTCTTAACCAACAACACTGGTGCACCCCACGGTGACACACTCGGACGAATAAATTTCTTATCCAACAGATCTTCCAGCTGACTCTTCAATTCAGCTAACTCAACAGCAGACATACGGTACGGAGCCATCGATATCGGTCTAGTACCAGGTACCAAATCAATCGAGAACTCAACTTCACGCTCTGGCGGCAATTCATTCACCTCTTCCGGAAACACATCAGGAAAATCACACACCACGGCTAGATCACCAATCGCCAGTTTATCTTTAGCCTCCAAAGTCGCTAATAGCATAAACAACTCTGCCCCATCTGCCACTTCCTCATTCACCTGCCTCGCTGATAGAAACAAATCCTTTCCTTCTTCAATCTCAGGAAAAATCACAGTCTTATCAAAACAGTTGATATAGACTCGGTTAAACACCAACCAGTTCATACCCAGAATAACATCAACCTGTACTAGTGGAAGACACACAAGGTCCATCCCAAAGTCTCTACCAAAAATACTCAAAGGACAATTCAAACAAACTGAAGTAGTAGTCACTGAACCCTTCGCAGGAGTATCAATCACCATACTACCAAGCATCTCAGATATCTCTAACTTAAGTTTCACAGCACAATCCAAAGATATAAAGGAATGAGTAGCACCTGTGTCAATAATAGCTATAAGAGGAAAGCCATTAATATAACACGTACCTCGGATCAAACGATCATCTGCAGAAGTCTCGGAACCTGATAAAGCAAAGACCTTGCCTCCGGACTGATTCTCTTTCTTCGGCTTAGGACACTGTGGACTGATATGACCCAACTCTCCACAGTTGAAACAAGTCAGAGTCTTCAACCGGCAGTCTGCAGCCAAGTGACCACCTTTTCCACACTTGAAACACTTCTTCTCAGCACTGGTACACTCATGGATACGATGTCCAGCCTGACCACATCTGTAACACTTAGCAGGAGCACTAGAGTCTCCCCCACTAGGCCTCTTCATCCCACTCTGTCTCTGAAAACCTTTGCCAGCTGCATACGGTTTCCCACGATCAATCTGATTCTTACCTTTTCTATCAACCCTTTGCTGATAGCTCTCTGCTCTAGCCTTGGAATCCTGTTCAAAAATCCTGCAACAGTCAACCAAGTCAGAAAACACCCTGATTCGCTGATATCCAATAGCCTCATTGATCTCGGGACGCAACCCGTTCTCAAACTTCACACATTTCGAAAATTCTCCAGCAGCCTCATTATAGGGAGTATAATACTTTGACAGCTCTGTGAACTTAGCAGCATACTCAGTAACAGACCGATTGCCCTGCTTCAATTCCAAGAACTCTATCTCCTTCTTCCCTCTAACATCCTCTGGGAAATACTTCCTCAGGAATCTCTCTCTGAAAACAGCCCAAGTGATCTCAGCATTCCCAGCAGATTCCAACTCAGTGCGGGTAGCAACCCACCAATCATCTGCTTCCTCTGACAGCATATGCGTACCGAACCTGACCTTCTGGTTATCGACACACTCAGTCACTCGGAAGATCCTCTCAATCTCCTTCAACCACTTCTGAGCACCATCTGGATCGTATGCTCCCTTGAACATTGGAGGATTGTTCTTCTGGAACTCACTCAGTTGACGAGCAGCTCCCATTCCTACAACATTCGGATTTCCTCCAAGTACTCCAGCTAGCATACCCAGAGCCTCAGCAATTGCAGCATCATCTCTACCTCTTCCAGCCATCTCTATTCTGAAAACCCAAACAAACTAAAACAATGAGTACTGATAGGTTACACAACACCTATACCGTACAGGGGAAACAGAATAATTACGACTCGACTCGACCGACTATGCTCTGATACCACTAATGTAACACCCTTCTAAAATACCCCAATAATTTAATTAAATATTAAAATATAACATCAGAGTAATTATGCCCATTAAGGGTGTCACACAATTTTCCACACTTTTCAACAATATAGAGGTCATGCTCTTTTATTAATTTCAAGCTTAAACGATTGCATAAAACACAGCGGAATATAATTTCATCAATCATGTAAAACATTACATGGAAAATGGTTCTCAACCAACAATAAAGCATTCAAAACAAGTTAAGACAACCCATCCCGATGTTACATCTATCAGAGCACGACCCACTACGGAGACTACACTAGACTCCAATAATTAGCTTCTACTCAACTCATTTCTCGTTACCTGAAAAAGAATTGTAAGGGTGAGTTCCTCAATCAATATAATGAGTATTATAAAATATCATGTTATGTTAAGTGACTCAACACACTTCATCACCCTAATCAAAACACACATTCAGGAACAGCATATTAATTCAACATCATAATCAACACAACAATACCAACAGAGATACACGTGTAATATTGGAATACATCCATTCATATTACACGCCATACATATATTATGCAATGAGACTCCATGCATGCGGTACCGACTATTTGTGAACATATAGTTCAACCTCACCGTCCAAATCCAGGCACGGCTACCAAGCTCACTAGTCCCACTCATTTGAGACATAGTGACTCACTCACTAATTCCTCACCATGGGAATTAGCTACCACCCCAAATGGGCCATACTATGCACGCTAATCACCTAGCATGCAAACATCAACAACAAAAATCACAATGATCTACTCACTAATTCCTCACTATGGGAATTAGCTACCACCATAAGGCCACAATATGCATGCTAATCACCTAGCAATGCAACAACAACAACAACACAAGAATAGACGTATGCTCACACTCTAAGCCATAAAACGGTCTATTCACAAATGCATACATTCACATCATCATGTATACCATCACACATCATCAACACATTTTATCACAAAAGCATATCATATCATGCCGCATACTCAAACATAGTATTAGCACACTCTACTAATACCTATACTATCCAAAACAACGGGAAATGATCCCTACAACATCATACCTCAGATAAGTACATCACTCAGCCTAAACAACCAAAAACTGCACAACCGTTGTTCGGGAAAACCACAAGTCTGCCCATACGCGTATCACCTATGCCCATACGCGTATGGCGCATTTCCTCGCCCATCCCATACGCGTATCGCCCACGCCCATACGCGTATGCTACGCGTACCACATCCTCATACGCGTACCAACAGAGACGCTTTCACGTTCAAAACATCATCTCTTTCACTCATACGCGTATAGCATACACCATACGCGTACCACTCCAGGGATTACGCGTATCACACGCGTATGGCGCGTACCAGCGCCAGAACCCCCATTTTCAAGCCATCCCATACGCGTATCGCCTAGTGCCATACGCGTATGACCAGAATCCAGTTTTCCAGGTCTGCTATGGGTTTTCTCTGCTACGAGATCCTTCAGATCCAACCTCTCACAGTCCAATTTTCATACACGTTCGTTCGTTTTATCAATTACAACTCAGATACATTCAACTTCTCAAATCGCTAACCTTACTACATCTAGTTCCTACAATTTCATCAATTATCATCCAATTTCGTTTCATCAATATTTCACAATTTCATCACATATCATTTCAATCAGAGTCAAATTCAGAGGTTCATCACTACCCATTACATGCTATCCCATAAGACCCATCAAACGATGATAAACCCCCCTTACCTGAGTAAATCCGGCAGTCTCTGCGCTCCAAGCTTTCCCCTCCTTCAACCTTCGTTCTTTTGCTTTTTTTGCCCTTTCTGCCTCTTTTCCCTTTTCACGTGAAAAATAACTTTTTACCAAAAAATGGGATTTTTCTAACTTCCAACTTATATACTTTCCGAATAATAATAATAATCCAAAAATAATAATAATAAAATTTCCAATTATTTAATTAAATTAATAAATAAATTATTAACTCAATTTAAACAATTATTTTATTATTATCGGGGTGTTACACTAACCATCTCCTCTGCCTCATATTCAGCTCTTTCTGATCAAACAAATACTTTAAACTCTTATGGTCACTGAAAACCTCAAATCTTGACCCATACAAATAATGTCTCCATAACTTCAGAACAAATACCACAACTGCCAATTCTAAATCGTGCGTCGGATAGTTCCTCTCATGAACCCTCAGCTGTCTCGAAGCATAAGCTATAACCTGCTTATTCTGCATCAACACACCACCCAAACCCAACAATGAAGCATCACAGTAAACCTCAAATGGTTCCGAGGAACTTGGTAATATCAGAATAGGAGCAGTAGTCAACCTTCTCTTTAATTCTTGGAAACCTTCTTCACATTTTGAGTCCCAAACAAATGCTTGCCCCTTTCTAGTCAACATTGTCAGCGGTAACGCCAACTTAGAAAATCCCTCAATGAATTTCCTATAGTAACCAGCCAAGCCAAGAAAACATCGAATCTCAGCAACAGACTTCGGAGCTTCCCACTTAGACACCGCTTCTATCTTAGAAGGATCAACAGCAACACCACCTCTTGAAATCACATGACCAAGAAAACTAACCTCTTCTAACCAAAATTCACACTTGGATAGTTTAGCAAATAACTTCTTTTCTCGTAGAACCTCTAAAACCACTCTCAAATGCTCAGCATGCTCTTCTTCAGATTTCGAATACACCAAAATGTCATCAATAAACACCACAACAAACTTATCTAGGTACGGATGGAAAATCCTATTCATATACTCCATAAATACTCCAGGCGCATTAGTCACACCAAAAGGCATTACAGAATACTCATAATGTCCATACCTTGTTCTGAAAGCAGTCTTCTGAATATCCTCAGTTTTCACACGTATCTGATGATACCCAGATCTCAAATCTATCTTGTTGAACACCCTCGCACCAACCAATTGATCCATCAAATCATCAATCCTCGGCAAAGGATACCGATTCTTGATCGTCACTTTATTCAGTTGCCTGTAGTCCACACACAACCTCATAGTACCTTCTTTCTTCTTAACCAATAACACTGGTGCACCCCACGGTGACACGCTCGGACGAATAAATTTCTCATCCAACAGGTCTTCCAACTGACTCTTCAATTCAGTTAACTCAACAACAGACATACGGTACGGAGCCATCGATATCGGTCTAGTACCAGGTACCAAATCAATCGAGAACTCAACTTCACGCTCTGGCGGTAATTCATTCACCTCTTCCGGAAACACATCAGGAAAATCACACACCACGGCTAGATCACAAATCGCCAGTTTATCTTTAGCCTCTAAAGTCGCTAACAGCATAAACAACTCTGCCCCATCCGCTACTGCCTCATTCACCTGCCTCGCTGATAGAACCACACTCTCTCCTGCCTCAACCTCAGGAAATATTACAGTCTTATTAAAACAGTTGATGGAAACCCGGTTAAACACCAACCAGTTCATTCCCAAGATAACATCAATCTGCACTAGTGGAAGACACACAAGGTCTATCCCAAAGTCTCTACCAAAAATACTCAAATGACAGCTCAAGCAAACTGAAGTAGTAGTCACTGAACCCTTCGCAGGAGTATCAATAACCATACTTCCAAGCATCTCAGATATCTCTCGGATCAAACGATCATCTGCAGAAGTCTCAGAACCCGATAAAGCAAAGACCTTGCCTCCTGACTGATTCTCTTTCTTCGGCTTAGGACACTGTGGACTGATATGACCCAACTCTCCACAGTTGAAACAAGTTACAGTCTTCAACAGGCACTCTGCAGCCAAATGACCACCTTTGCCACACTTGAAACACTTCATCTCAGCACTGGTACACTCATGGACACGATGTCCAGCCCGACCATATCTATAACACTTAGCAGGAGCACTAGAGTCTCCCCCACTAGGCCTCTTCATCCCACTCTGCTTCTGGAAACCTTTGCCAGCTGCATACGGTTTCCCACGATCATTCTGATTCTTGCCTTTCCTATCAACCCTTTGCTGATAGCTCTCTGCTCTGGCTTTGGAATCCTGTTCAAAAATCCTGCAACAGTCAACCAAGTCAGAAAACACTCTGATCCGCTGATATCCAATAGCCTGTTTGATCTCGGGACGCAACCCGTTCTCAAACTTCACACATTTCGAAAATTCCCCAGTAGCCTCATCATAGGGAGTATAATACTTTGACATCTCTGTGAACTTAGCAGCATACTCAGTAACAGACCTGTTACCCTGCTTCAATTCCAAAAACTCTATCTCTTTCTTTCCTCTGACATCCTCTGGAAAGTACTTCCTCAGGAATCTCTCTCTGAACACAGCCCAAGTGATCTCAGCATTTCCAGCAGATTCCAACTCAGTGCGGGTAGCAACCCACCAATCATCAGCTTCCTCTGACAGCATATGCGTACCGAACCTGACCTTCTGGTTATCGGCACACTCAGTTACTCGGAAGATTCTCTCTATCTCCTTCAACCACTTCTGAGCGCCATCTGGATCGTATGCTCCCTTGAACATTGGAGGATTGTTCTTCTGGAACTCACTCAGTTGACGAGCAGCTCCCATTCCCACAACATTCGGATTCCCTCCAAGTACTCCAGCTAGCATACCCAGAGCCTCAGCAATCGCAGCATCGTCTCTACCTCTCCCAGCCATCTCTATTCTGAAAACCCAACAAGCTAAACAATAAGTACTGATAGGGTTACACAACACCTATCCCGTACAGGGGAACAGAATAATTACGACTCGACTCGACCGACTATGCTCTGATACCACTAATGTCACACCCTTCTAAAATACCCCAAATATTTAACTAAAAATAATAAACATATAACAATTCAGAGTAATTATGCCATTCAAGGGTGTCACACATAATATTCACACCATATTCAACAATATTACGGTCATGCTCTTTTATTTATTCAAAACATAAACATTTGCATAAAACGCAACGGATAAAGATCTCCTCAATCATGTAAAACATGTAACATTCACATGTAAATTATTCAACAAGGTAAATATCCCATCCCGATGTTACATCTATCAGAGCACGACCCACTAAGGAGACTACACTAGACTCCAAGCATTCGCTTCTACTCAACTCATTTCTCGTTACCTGAAAAATAGTTGTAAGGGTGAGTTCCTCAATCAATATAATAAGCATTATAGAATATAATGTCATGTTAAGTAATTTAACACATTAATCACCCTAATCGCAACATACAATCAGTAACAGCACATCAGCTCAACATCAACATAACGCATAAGTATAATCTCAAATCATACTCCACAACAACTCAAACACACGTATAATATTGGAATACATCCATTCATATTATACGCCATACATACATTATGCAATGAGACTCCACACATGCGGTACCGACTATTCTTGAACATATAGTTCAAGCTCACCGATCAATCCAGATACGGCTACTAAGCTCACTAGTCCCACTCATTTGAGATCTAATGACTCACTCACTAATTCCTCACCATGGGAATTAGCTACAGCCCCAAAGGCTATGCTATGCACACTAATCATCTAGCATGCAAACATCAACAACAAATCCACAATGATTCACTCACTAATTCCTCACCATGGGAATTAGCTACAGCCCCACAGGCTATGCTATGCACACTAATCATCTAGCATGCAACATCAACAACAATTCACAAAGGACATATGCTCACACTCTAAGCCATACAACAGTCCATTCACAAATACATGCATAATATACACATTCACAACATTATGCATATCATCATACATCTCAACACATTTTATCACAAAAGCATATCATATCATGCCGCATAATCAAACACAGTATTAGCACACTCTACTAATACCTATACTACTCAAAACAACGGGAAATGATCCCTACTACGTCATACATCAGCTAAGTTACATCACTCAGCCTAAACAACCAAAAACTGCACAACAACAGTTCAGAAAAACCACAAGTCTGCCCATACGCGTATTGCCTATGCCCATACGCGTATGGCGCATTTCCTCGCCCAACCCATACGCGTATCATCTATCTCATACGCGTATGCTACGCGTACCACTCTCCCATACGCGTACCAACAGAGACAAAATCTACGTTCAAAATATCATTTTCCTCACCCATACGCGTAAGGCCTCATCCATACGCGTACCAGCCACATCATACGCGTATTGCCTAGTGCCATACGCGTATGACCAGAAACCAGAATTTCCAGATCTGCAATGGCTTTCTCTGCTACGAGATCTATCCAATTCAACCTTCCACAGTCCAAATTTTGCACACAATTCATTCATCTCATCTAACACGAATCATACACTTTCGATTTCACAAATTGCTAACCTTTCTACCTCTAATTCCTACGAATTTCTTCCATTTTAAATCCCAATTTCGTTCATCCCAAAAGTTCACAAATTCATCATACATCATTCAATCAGAGGCAAATCAATGGTTTCTCACTACCCATCACATATTATCCCATAATACCCATTAATCGGTGATAAACCCCCCTTACCTGAGTTAATTCGGCGAATCTTTGAGCTCCAAGCTTTTCTCTCTTCAACCTTCAGCCCTTGCTCTGTCTCTTTGCCCTTTTCCTCTTTCACGATCGTTTCTCTGTTTTCACGTGAAACTTTCTTTTTACCAAAAAGGGATTCTTTCTCTTATTTCCAACATATATATATTTTCCAAATAATAATAATAATCCAAAATAATAATAATAAAATTTCCAATTATTTAATTAAATTAATAAGTAAATTATTAACTCAATTTAAATAATTATTTTATTATTATCGGGGTGTTACATAACTCAAAATTGCGAAGTCTGTGGAATCCAAGGCCACACCCCTACAGATTGTCAACTCCTAATAGGAATCCAAGCAGAGCAAGTGAACTATGCTCAAGGAAATCCCTACTCGCATACCTATAACTCAAACTGGAAGAACCATCCTAATTTCTCATATAAGAGTAATAATGCTTTATACGTACCAGGACAAGCTCCCAATCAAGCCCCAGCTATACCTCTTGGATATCAAAAACCGATCCCATCTACACCTAACAATAACGTTCCTAGGAAATCCAACTTGGAAATCATGATGGAGAACTTCATAGCTTCTCAACAGCAAACCAATAAAGATTTCTTAAACCAGAATGTACACACTAGCGAACAGATTAAACAACTAGCAAGTAAAGTAGATGCCCTGGCTACCCATAACAAAATGCTGGAAACACAAATATCACAGGTAGCTCAACAACAAGCGCCTACTGCTGCCCCTACTGGTACATTTCCTGGACAACCCCAACCTAACCCGAAAAGCCACGCTCATGCAATTATATTAAGAAGTGGAACAGAGGTAGAAGGACCACCTGATCCAAGGATTGAAAACCAAAACTCTAAAAAGTCAACTGAGGAAGAAAATAAACCTAAGGAAAAGGATGAGAGTAATAAGGAAACCGTAGAAAAGAAAGAACCTTATATACCTCCACCGCCTTATAAACCACCTATCCCTTATCCTCAAAGGCTTATTAAAACCAAAGACGCGGGCCAATTTAAAAAATTTGTTGACCTACTGAAACAATTAAACGTCACCATTCCGTTTACAGAAGCTATTACACAGATGCCCTCATATGCTAAGTTCTTAAAAGAAATTCTTTCTAATAAAAGGAAACTTGAAGATAGCGAAACCGTTACACTCACTGCTTACTGCAGCGCTATAATCCAGAATATGCCTCCTAAACTTAAAGATCCTGGTAGTTTCTCTATACCCTGTCACATAGGAAAATTCGTCATAGACAAAGCTCTATGCGATTTAGGAGTCGGTATCAGTGTTATGCCTTTATCCATATGCAAGAAACTGGAAATGGGAGAATTAAGACCAACTAAAATGTCTGTACAATTAGCAGATCCTTCCGTTAGATATTGTCATACGGTGAACTGACTTTTGGTGTGTTTTTGCTTTGGAAAACAAATGTCGCGGATAGCAAGAGTCGCCACCGACTTTTCTTTTATCCAATAAGGAAAGGTGGAAAAGAACAGGAAAGACCTTAATTAGATTTTGGGTTCGGGAGGTACATTATACAAAGGGAAGGTGTTAGCACCCTTTGTATCCATGGTTATCCATGGGCTCTTAATTGCTTGATCACTTATGTTATTTTCCTTGTCTGAAAAAGTGTTTGCGAATTGCTTAGAAAATGTTTTGAAAAGAGAGTTTAACTTTGTAATGATTCTTGTACGAATGTATACAAAGTATTTATCTCGTTTGATTTTGAAAGCTGTTTAGAAAAATATAACTTGGCAATGATTCTAGTATGAATGTATACCAAGTGGTGATTTTCTAGTAGATTTTTTGCAAAGTGTGATGTATGAAAAAACGTTTTAGGTTGTGAGCCAGCAATTAAGAGTTATACCCACCCAAGGTCTTTATGGGCATTTCCTATCCTTATGAGGGTAAAACTGTCCTTACTATTGAGAAGTAAGTAGTCTTATCCCTTTGGATGTAACGGGACATCGTAGGGTCATCGTTTGGTCATTGAAGGCAACATTTGTAAGGATACCTTAGCATTTGAAGGGACGATCATCATTTAACCGTAGGCTACAACGAAGGGTCATCGAGGGGCAAAATCATATATTCGCAGGCAACATCCGAGGGACAATGATTTATTTTATAGGGACATGATGATTTAATCGAAGGGTCTTTGCTAAGTGTATCCCCACATTCGCGGGACATGACCGTAATACCTTAATATCGTAAGGCAACAAAGAGAGGTCCAAGATCACATATTCAAAGGCAATATTTTACAATCAATTAGGTAGTTGTAATCAATTAGGTAATTAGGTCCATATTATAATCAATTAAGTAATTAGGATGAATATCCACATTAAAATCAATTAAGTAATTAGGATGAATCTCCACAAGGGTATCCCACAAATAAAGTGGAATACCTAGCAAGCTACCTTTTCTGGGAGTATATGAACCCTTACAAAATTCAGCAAACAGGTCAGAATACCAAATCAGGGTGCAATCGAGAATTACACCACAAAAGAAATCACAACAGTAATAGGGTCGGGTAAACAATGCATGGTTATGATAAAACATGTCAGATGAGCAAAAATCAGAACAGAAAAGTCAGCGACTGTCACGTTTGCTCCTGCCTCGCCTAGCGAAGGCTTAGCGAATACTCGCTACATGCTCGCTTAGCGATGGGCTAGCGAGCGGCTGCGGGTTCTGGTTTTGATAACAGTATAATTTCAGCAAGCTTCACACCCTATGGCATCCATTACAGAGATTACATGGTTAAACATTCAAGATATTCATGTTACTTAAATTCACATGCAAAACTTAAGATATTTTTATAAATTCAATCATGATGCAACATGCATATTAAGAACATAAAGCGGTAATAGTAATGCAAACCTGTTTGCAATTGAATTGCAACCTTGAATTGGCAAGTCGGATTGAGTTGGGCGGAGGTAACCTTGGTGCAGATGAGTTTCCCTCAGGGTTTCCTTTAGGGTTGCTCTGAATTCTCTGGGTTAGCCTCCAGGGTTTGCTGTGCCTTCTTTCTATCTCCTGTTTTCGTTCTCCCTTTTCTGACTGAAGTGTTGGTATTTATAATGTTTTTTCGTGACCTAATGGGCTCAGAATGAAGCCCAGAATTTTCTGGTATTCGCAAGCTTCGCTAGGCGAGTGGCATAGCGAAGGGTTCGCTAGGCGAAGGAGTTGCTCGCCTAGCGAGCATGCCAGTTTGGGCCATTTTCTGGATTTGGCCATCTGTGAGCTGGGTCTTTGTTCCTTTAAGATCAATGCCTTGAAGAATGAGTTGGAGTGCCTTAAAAAATGTCTTGCAAGATTAACGGGCAAATTTTGGGGTATGACAGATATCCCGTAGGAATTCTTGAAAACGTTCCCGTGCGCATAGGTCAATTCTACATCCCAACCGATTTTATAATTATGGACATAAGGGAAGATGAAGTTACCCCCATTATATTGGGAAGACCATTCTTAGCAACCGCCAGTGCTATCATAGACGTAAAACGAGGACGCCTCACTTTCGAAGTAGGAGAAGAGAAAATTGAGTTCATTCTTTCCCAATTTTTGAAAGCACCTGCAATAGATGACACATGTTACTTCATGGATATCATAGACGAATGCATAAAAGAAACAGAATTAGAAAATGACAAATTGTCTGACTATCGTGTAGAAGACGGACTAAATCGTTGTTTAGCAATAACACCGGATCCTACGCAATGCCTCAAGAAACCAAACCTCGACCTGAAAACACTTCCCAAAAATCTGAGATATGAATTCCTAGACTTAGAACTTGAACGACCAGTGATAGTTAATGCAGACCTAGGAAAACTCGAAACCGAAAAACTCCTACATATCTTAAGAAAATATCCAACCGCACTAGGATACAACATCACCGATCTTAAAGGGATAAGTCCTTCTATTTGTATGCACCGCATTATGCTAGAAGAAGACTGTAAAACTTCTAGGGAACATCAGAGGAGACTAAACCCGATCCTGAGTGAGGTAGTGAAAAAGGAAGTAACGAAGTTATTAGAGGCAGGTATCATATATCCTATATCCGATAGCAAATGGGTTAGTCCTATACACGTAGTACCAAAGAAAGGAGGTATAACCGTTATCGAAAATGAAAAAGGAGAAACTATAACCAAACGAATCGAATCGGAATGGAGAATGTGCATTGACTATAGGAAACTAAACAAAGCAACCCGAAAAGATCATTTTCCTTTACCATTCATAAACCAGATGTTAGAACGATTAGCAAAACATTCTCATTTCTGTTATCTGGACGGCTACTCAGGCTTCTTTCAAATACCAATTCACCCTGATGACCAAGAAAAGACAACGTTCACATGTCCTTTTGGTACCTTCGCTTATCGACGAATGCCGTTTGGCTTGTGCAATGCTCCTGCAACTTTCCAAAGGTGCATGATGGCAATATTCGCCGATTTTCTCGAAAACATCATGGAAGTCTTTATAGATGACTTTTTCGTATGCAGGCAAAGTTTCGAAGAATGTCTTGAAAACCTAGAAAGAGTTCTAGAACAGTGTGTAAAAGTAAACCTAGTTCTTAATTGGGAAAAATGTCACTTTATGGTACAAGAAGGAATTGTTTTAGGACACATCATATCAAATAGAGGAATTGAAGTAGACAAAGCCAAAATAGAAGTAATCGAAAACCTTCAACCTCCGAAAACTGTGAGAGAAGTACGAAGCTTCCTAGGACATGCCGGTTTTTACCGACGATTTATTAAAGATTTCTCTAAAATAACTAAACCTTTAACCGGACTATTAATGAAAGATGCTGAATTCGTTTTCGACGGTAAATGCTTAGAAGCGTTTCAAACACTTAAACAGACATTGATCTCCGCGCCCATAATGCAAACTCCGGATTGGAATGAACCATTCGAAATAATGTGTGACGCAAGTGACTACGCCGTAGGCGCTGTTTTAGGACAACGAAAGGATAAAAAACTTCACGTCATATATTATGTGAGTAGAACTCTAGATGAAGCGCAGATGAATTACGCCACGACCGAGAAATAACTTTTAGCAGTAGTGTTTGCACTAGATAAATTTCGTTCTTACTTGGTCGGAGCCAAAATAATTGTTTACACTGACCACGCTGCCATTAAGTACCTCTTAACAAAAAAGGACGCTAAACCTAGACTCCTAAGGTGGATCTTATTATTACAAGAATTTGATTTGGAAATCAAAGATAAAAAAGGAACTGAAAACGTAGTGGCAGATCACCTTTCTAGACTTGAAAATCTGGAACCGGAAAGAACATCGATCAATGATGACTTCTCGTACGATAAACTTATAGCTAATTTGGAAGAAAATAGAGTTTATGAACAGGTAGAGGCCGCCTTGGCTGTATACGTTACACCATGGTACGCCGACTTTGTCAATTATTTAGCCGCCGGAATAGTTCCACTTAATTTATCCTACCAGCAAAAGAAACGATTCTTCCACGACTTGAAACATTATTACTGGGACGACCCTTTACTTTTCAAAAGAGGCCCCGATGGTATTTTCCGTCGGTGTATACCTGAAGAAGAGATAGAAAATATAATCCGACATTGTCATTCCGCTCCTTATGGTGGACACGCAAGTACATCCAAGACCTGCTCTAAAATCCTACAAGCCGGTCTTTATTGGCCAAACATATGGAGGGATGTGCATGCTGCTGTCAAGAAATGTGATAGATGTCAACGCACAGGAAACATATCTAGACGTGACAAGATTCCACAAAAGGGCATTTTGGAAGTAGAGATTTTCGACGTGTGGGGAATAGATTTCATGGGACCTTTCCCACCTTCTTTCGGTGACAAGTACATACTCGTGGCGGTTGACTACGTATCAAAATGGATTGAAGCTATAGCTTCTCCAACAAACGACACACGAGTGGTAACTAAACTCTTTAAGAATATAATTTTCCCAAGATTTCGTGTCCCAAGAATAGTTGTCAGTGATGGTGGATCACATTTCATATCTAAGATACTCGAAAAACTACTATTTAAGTATGGTGTAAGACATCGAGTAGCGACACCTTACCATCCTCAAACCAGTGGACAAGTGGAAGTGTCTAACAGAGAAATCAAACAGATATTAGAAAAAACAGTCGCCACCTCAAGGAAAGACTGGTCATCTAAATTACCCGAAGCTTTATGGGCATATCGAACCGCTTACAAAACTCCCATAGGAACAACCCCATTTAAGCTTATTTATGGTAAATCTTGCCACCTCCCGGTAGAGTTGGAACATAAGGCCTATTGGGCTATTAAAAATTTAAATTTAAACTATAAGACCGCCGGTGAAAAGCGAATCCTTGATATAAACGAATTAGAAGAACTTAGACTGGACGCATACGAAAATGCCAGGATCTACAAGGAAAGAACGAAAAAATGGCATGATAAGCGCATATCAAGGAAAACTTTCAAACAAGGCGATGTAGTCCTTTTGTTCAACTCTAGACTTAAGTTATTCCCAGGAAAACTACGCTCTAGATGGTCAGGCCCTTTCCAAGTTACTAATGTTTTCCCTAGCGGAGCTGTGGAAATTAAAGGAAAATCTATGGAAGCATTTATCGTAAACGGGCAGCGTCTGAAACATTATCACTATGATGAAAACGATGAAGACTCGCAAGTCCTGCACTTAGACGTATTGTCCCTAAAATCTATAGACTAATATTTGATAGTTTTATGTCGAGCTTGCGACATTAAACAAAGCGCTTCGTGGGAGACAACCCACAATTTTCTCTTTTTTTCTATTTTTTATATTATCTTTTCTTTGATTATTCTTTTTTATTTTATTTAGTATTCATTCTTCATTAATTTTATTTTATAAAACTTTTCTTCTTCTCTTCTTTCGGCATCTGGCCAAATCCTGACTAAATTCTTGTTTTTCTTTTCTTTAGTTAACACTAACCTGATGGGACAAATTGATCGTATGGGTATCAAATTCAGAGGGAAAGCTCAGAAACAAAAGTTTGAAGAACTAGCAGAGAGAGAGATGCACCCAAGTTTCTATGTTGATGATTGGGCAATGACTGCCCTTGGACTAAGAGAGAGTGTCATGTATCTGCTGAGTCAAATAGGGTGGGAAACCACACCTATTCGAAGACAATTTGTCACTTACCGGAGGCTAACTCTAGAATTCCTTAGCTCCCTGATCTACCTACCCAGCCATGGAAAAGGAATAAGCAGAGGTTTCATTCAGTTCAGGATGTTCAACATGGAGTATCAATTTAACATTCAAGACTTTACTAACCTTTTAGGGTTCCCTACCTCTTTTGATACATTCACCATGAGCCAAGAAGACCTTTTTGAATATAGAGAACTTGAACATTTTTGGGGAAGTTTGACGGGAAATGACGACCCTGAGGAACATGAGTTTCTTTCTGGAAACATTCATAACCCAACATTTCGCTATTTCCACAAAATCCTAGCACACACTCTCTTTGGGAAGAAATCAAACAATACCATAGTATCACGTGACGAACTCTTCATAATATTTTGTGCTTCCCAGAACCGTCCAGTGAATGGTGCCACTTATATGTTGGCAAATTTTGACCGTCTTATTCAGGATGACCGAGCACCAATTCAAATAGGAGGTTTGATAACCATGATTGCTAATGCTATTGGATTGCGCCAACCCATGCTCGACTTGAGCCCTTTTTGTGGCATTGCGCCTATGAGTATACCTTTCCTCTTCAACACTATGTTTATAGGAAATCTCGGGCCTGAAGAGTTTGAGCTTATAATTAACAACCAAGTTCTTTGCCTATTCACCTTGCCTAGTCTGATGACTAGTGTTCATAACCGAAATAACTGGCTCTACAACCTGAACGGAACACCCTCCCCTGTTAGATCTATCGAATCCATCCAAGACTATGAGATTTGTGACGACCCAATTCCTTATGCTGAGTCTGACCCACAGACACCTACTGGATACCATGATGTTACCTCTCCACCTCATCCTATCCCGACCGCAGAGTCGGCTATACCTGATCTTAGACATCATATGTGTAACACCCTTCTAAAAGACCCCAATATTTAATTAAAACAACATATAAAACTCAGAGTAATTATGCAGTTAAGGGTGTCACACACAAACACTGTACACCATGTTCCAAATTATCCTGTCATGCTCATTTATTTAATCAAATAAAACATTTGCATAGTTCGCAGCGGAATAAAATCCAACATCAGTATAAAACATGTAACACCATACATGTAAACTTATTCAACAATCATCAATGAAAATAAGTAAAACATCCCGTCCCGATGTTACATCTATCAGAGCACGACCCCCTAAGGAACTATACTAGACTCCAAGGACTAGCTTCTACTCAATCACTGCTCGTTACCTGAAAATAAAGTTGTAAGGGTGAGTTCCTCAATCGATATAACAAGCATTATAAAATCTCATGTATTGTTAAGTAAATAACACATTAATCACCCTAATCATATCACTTATTCAGTAACGACACATCAACTCAAATATCATATTCAACACCAACACACTTCATACTCATACTCAATGCCAACACAAACACACAACACACGTATAATACTGGAATACATCCATTCATATTATACGCCATACAAAATTTATGCAATGAGACTCCATGCATGCGGTACCGACTATTCTTGAACATATAGTTCAACTTCACCGACCAATCCAGGTACGGCTACCAAGCTCACTAGTCCCACTCATTTGAGACCTAGTGACTCACATCACTAATTCCTCACTATGGGAATTAGCTACCACCCCAAGGGCCATGCTATGCACGCTAATTCACTTAGCATGCAAACATCAACAACAGTCCAAAACGACTAACATCACTAATTCCTCACCACGGGGATTAGCTACCACCATAAAGGCCACAATATGCATGCTAATCATCTAGCAATGCAACATCACAACAAAATCCACAATGGACATATGCTCACACTCTAAGCCATAAAACAGTCCATTCACAACACATGCATAACATATACATTCACAATATTATGCATACCATCACACATCATCAACACATGTATCAAAACATCATATCATGTCAATTAATTCAATCACAGTATTAGCACACTCTACTAATACCGATACTGCTCAAAACAGCGGGAAATAATCCCTACTATATCACACACGGGTATAGGCAACCATCAATTAGGCATACAACATTTTAATTAACACTTTTTCCCCTCTGCAACAGCGTTAACCGGTTAACGCCCTGGGTTAACCGGTTAACGCAGCACAAACACGCTTCCTGTCCCAAAACTGAACAGTGTTAACCGGTTAACGCCCTGGGTTAACCGGTTAACGCAGCACAAACAGCAATATCTCAGCAATCACAACAGTGTTAACCGGTTAACACCCTGGGTTAACCGGTTAACGCAGACAAAACAACAATTTACACAATTCAACACAGTGTTAACCGGTTAACACCCTGGGTTAACCGGTTAACGCAAGACAGAAGCTGTTCCTGCGCTAACACAAGGCAGAATGCAGAATTCTCCGCATTTTCCGCCGTTGGAGGACTTCCGGACCTCCGATTCCAATTCCGTAAAAAGCTATACGTTCGGAAATCCACAATTAACTCAAACACAAATTCAATTACAGCCTAAACACAATTCATCCAACATAATTTTTCAGCATTCGTAATCCCAATTAGGGTCAATTCCATGGCTTATCACTACCCAGTACATGCTAATCCATAATACCCATTAAACGACGATAAACCCCCCTTACCTGAGTTAATCCGGCAAAATCTCTAAGCTCCAAGCTCTTCTCCAACCTTTGCTCTTTGGTTCTTCCTCTTTGCCCCTTTCTCCTCTTCCACAATCGCTTCTCTGTGTTTCACGTGAAAACCTTATTTTCCAAATGAAACTCTTTTTCCTTATTCCAACTTATATATTTTCCACTTTATTTTATTATCCCAATAATAATAATAATTCAATAATAAAATAATCCAATTATTTGATTAAATTAATAATATACCATTAACTTAATTTAAATAATTATTTTATTTTATTGGGGTGTTACAACTCTCCCCCCCTAAAAGAGTTTTCGTCCTCGAAAACATACCTCAAGCAAATAACTCCGGATAAGACTCCTTCATCTGACTCTCCAGTTCCCAAGTCACATTGCCACCTGCTGGTCCTCCCCAAGCTACCTTCACCAAGGCAATCTCTTTACCCCGCAACTGCTTCAACTCTCGATCCTCGATCCTCATAGGTGATGTTTCAACAGTCAGGTTATCTCTCACCTGTACATCATCTATTTGGACTACATGCGACGGATCATGAATGTACCTCCTCAACTGAGACACATGAAAAACCTCATGCAAATTCGCAAGCGACGGCGGTAAAGCGACACGATAGGCTACCTCCCCTATCCTCTCCAAAATCTGATAAGGACCAATAAATCGAGGTGTCAACTTCTTCGACTTCAAAGCTCGACCAACACCAGTTATCGGAGTAACACGAAGAAACACATGATCTCCCTCTTGGAACTCAAGTGACTTCCTCCTCTTATCATGATAACTCTTCTGACGACTCTGAGCAATCCTCATCTTCTCCTGAATCATCTTAATCTTTTCCGTAGTCTGTTGAACAATCTCCGGTCCAACCACAACACTCTCACCGGACTCATACCAACATAAAGGTGTCCGACATCTCCTACCATACAAAGCTTCAAACGGTGCCATACCAATGCTCGAATGAAAACTATTGTTGTAGGTAAACTCAATCAAAGGCAAATAACAATCCCAAGCACCTCCTTTTTCCAAAACACAAGCCCTCAAAAGATCCTCTAGTGACTGAATCGTCCTCTCAGTCTGACCATCAGTCTGCGGATGATATGCAGAACTCAATCTCAGCTTAGTTCCCAAAGCCTTCTGCAAACCTTCCCAGAACTTCGATGTAAATCTAGGATCTCTGTCCCAAACAATACTCGACGGAATACCATGCAAACTTACAATCTTCTCAATATACAACTCGGCTAACCTCTCTAACGGATAATCCATTCTGATCGGAATGAAATGAGCCGACTTCGTCAATCTGTCAACAATCACCCAAATAGCTTCAAAATTCTTGCTCGTCCTCGGTAAACCAGAAACAAAATCCATACTGATACTATCCCACTTCCACTCTGGAATAGCCAACGGTTGCATTAGCCCAGACGGTTTCTGATGCTCAATCTTTGACTTCTGACAAGTCAAACAGGAATAAACAAAACTCGCAATTTCTCTTTTCATTCCCGGCCACCAAAATAACTTCTTCAAATCATGATACATCTTCGTAGCTCCAGGATGAATACTCAAGCCACTACGATGTCCTTCCTCAAGAATACTCTTCTTAAGCTCAGTAACATCCGGAATACACACTCGACTACCAAATTTCAAAATACCATTCTCATCAACTCTGAATTCACCACCTTGACCTTGATTCACTAAAGTCAACTTATCAACCAAAAGCATATCGGATTTCCGACCCTCTCTGATCTCATCCAGAATACCACTCGTTAACTTCAACATTCCCAATTTAACACTATTGTGAGTACTCTCACACACCAAACTCAAATCTCTAAACTGCTCAATTAAATCCAATTCCCTAACCATTAACATAGACATATGTAATGATTTCCGACTCAATGCATCAGCCACTACGTTTGCTTTACCCGGATGGTAATTCAAACCAAAGTCATAATCCTTCAGAAATTCTAACCATCTCCTCTGTCTCATATTCAACTCTTTCTGATCAAACAAATACTTTAAACTTTTATGGTCACTGAAAACTTCAAATCTTGACCCGTACAAATAATGCCTCCATAACTTCAGAACAAACACCACAGCTGCCAACTCTAAATCGTGTGTTGGATAGTTCCTCTCATGAACCCTCAGCTGTCTCGAAGCATAAGCTATAACCTGCTTATTCTGCATCAACACACCACCCAAACCCAACAATGAAGCATCACAGTAAACCTCAAATGGTTCCGCCGAACTCGGTAATATCAGAATAGGAGCAGTAGTCAACCTTCTCTTTAACTCTTGGAAACCTTCTTCACATTTTGAGTCCCAAACAAACGCTTGCCCCTTTCTAGTCAACATCGTCAACGGTAACGCCAACTTAGAAAATCCCTCAATGAACTTCCTATAATAACCTGCCAAACCAAGGAAACTTCGAATTTCAGCAACAGACTTAGGAGCTTCCCACTTAGATACCGCTTCTATCTTAGAAGGATCAACAGCAACACCACCTCTTGAAATCACATGACCAAGAAAACTAACCTCCTCTAACCAAAATTCACACTTAGACAGTTTAGCAAATAACTTCTTTTCTCGGAGAACTTCTAAAACCACTCTCAAATGCTCAGCATGCTCTTCTTCAGATTTCGAATACACCAAAATGTCATCAATAAACACCACAACAAACTGGTCTAGGTACGGATGGAAAATCCTATTCATATACTCCATGAATACTCCAGGCGCATTAGTCACACCAAAAGGCATTACAGAATACTCATAATGTCCATACCTTGTTCTGAAAGCAGTCTTCTGAATATCCTCAGTTTTCACACGTATCTGATGATACCCAGATCTCAAATCTATTTTGCTGAACACACTCGCACCAACCAACTGATCCATCAAATCATCAATCCTCGGCAAAGGATACCGATTCTTGATCGTCACTTTATTCAGTTGCCTGTAGTCCACACACAACCTCATAGTACCTTCTTTCTTCTTAACCAATAACACTGGTGCACCCCACGGTGACACACTCGGACGAATAAATTTCTTATCCAACAAATCTTCCAGCTGACTCTTCAATTCAGCTAACTCAACAGCAGACATACGGTACGGAGCCATCGATATCGGTCTAGTACCAGGTACCAAATCAATCGAGAACTCAACTTCACGCTCTGGCGGCAATTCATTCACTTCTTCAGGAAACACATCAGGAAAATCACACACCACGGCTAGATCGCCAATCACCAGTTTATCTTTAGCCTCCAAAGTCGCTAACAGCATAAACAACTCTGCCCCATCTGCTACTTCCTCATTCACCTGCCTGACTGATAGAAACAAATCCTTTCCTTCCTCAATCTCAGGAAATATCACAGTCTTATCAAAACAGTTGATATAAACTCGGTTAAACACCAACCAGTTCATACCCAAGATAACATCAATATGCACTAATGGAAGACACACAAGGTCCATCCCAAAGTCTCTACCAAAAATCCTCAAAGGACAATTCAAACAAACTGAAGTAGTAGTCACTGAACCCTTCGCAGGAGTATCAATCACCATACTTCCACGCATCTCAGATATCTCTAACTTAAGTTTCACAGTACAATCCAAAGATATAAAGGAATGAGTAGCACTGGTGTCAATAATAGCTACAAGAGGAAAGCCATTAATATAACACGTACCTCGGATCAAACGATCATCTGCAGAAGTCTCAGAACCCGATAAGGCAAAGACCTTGCCTCCTGACTGATTCTCTTTCTTCGGCTTAGGACACTGTGGACTGATATGGCCCACCTCTCCACAGTTGAAGCAAGTCAGAGTCTTCAACCGGCACTCTGCAGCCAAATGACCACCTTTACCACACTTTAAACACTTCTTCTCAACACTAGCACACTCATGGAAACGATGTCCCGCCTGACCACATCTGTAACACTTAGCAGGAGCACTAGAGTCTCCCCCACTAGGCCTCTTCATCCCACTCTGCTTCTGAAAACCTTTGCCAACTGCATACGGTTTTCCACGGTCATTCTGATTCTTGCCTTTTCTATCAACCCTCTGCTGATAGCTCTCCGCTCTGGCTTTGGAATCCTGTTCAAAAATCCTGCAACAGTCAACCAAGTCAGAAAACACTCTGATCCGCTGATATCCAATAGCCTGCTTGATCTCGGGACGCAACCCGTTCTCAAACTTCACACATTTTGAAAATTCTCCAGCAGCCTCATTATAGGGAGTATAATACTTTGACAGCTCTGTGAACTTAGCAGCATACTCAGTAACAGATCTGTTACCCTGCTTCAATTCCAAGAACTCTATCTCTTTCTTTCTTCTGACATCCTCTGGAAAATACTTCCTCAGGAATCTCTCTCTGAACACAGCCCAAGTGATCTCAGCATTTCCTGCAGATTCCAACTCGGTGCGGGTAGCAACCCACCAATCATCAGCTTCTTCTGACAGCATATGCGTACCGAACCTGACCTTCTGGTTATCGGCACACTCAGTCACTCGGAAGATCCTCTCGATCTCCTTCAACCACTTCTGAGCACCATCTGGATCGTATGCTCCCTTGAACATTGGAGGATTGTTCTTCTGGAACTCGCTCAGTTGACGAGCAGCTCCCATTCCCACAACATTCGGATTTCCTCCAAGTACTCCAGCTAGCATACCCAGAGCCTCAGCAATCGCAGCATCGTCTCTACCTCTTCCAGCCATTCTATTCTGAAAACCCAACAAGCTAAAACAATAAGTACTGATAGGGTTGCATAACACCTATCCCGTACAGGGGAACAGAATAATTACGACTCGACTCGACCGACTATGCTCTGATACCACTAATGTAACACCCTTCTAAAAGACCCCAATATTTAATTAAAACAACAATTAAAACTCAGAGTAATTATGCAGTTAAGGGTGTCACACACAAACACTGTACACCATGTTCCAAATTATCCTGTCATGCTCATTTATTTAATCAAATAAAACATTTGCATAGTTCGCAGCGGAATAAAATCCAACATCAGTATAAAACATGTAACACCATACATGTAAACTTATTCAACAATCATCAATGAAAATAAGTAAAACATCCCGTCCCGATGTTACATCTATCAGAGCACGACCCCCTAAGGAACTATACTAGACTCCAAGGACTAGCTTCTACTCAATCACTGCTCGTTACCTGAAAATAAAGTTGTAAGGGTGAGTTCCTCAATCGATATAACAAGCATTATAAAATCTCATGTATTGTTAAGTAAATAACACATTAATCACCCTAATCATATCACTTATTCAGTAACGACACATCAACTCAAATATCATATTCAACACCAACACACTTCATACTCATACTCAATGCCAACACAAACACACAACACACGTATAATACTGGAATACATCCATTCATATTATACGCCATACAAAATTTATGCAATGAGACTCCATGCATGCGGTACCGACTATTCTTGAACATATAGTTCAACTTCACCGACCAATCCAGGTACGGCTACCAAGCTCACTAGTCCCACTCATTTGAGACCTAGTGACTCACATCACTAATTCCTCACTATGGGAATTAGCTACCACCCCAAGGGCCATGCTATGCACGCTAATTCACCTAGCATGCAAACATCAACAACAGTCCAAAACGACTAACATCACTAATTCCTCACCACGGGGATTAGCTACCACCATAAAGGCCACAATATGCATGCTAATCATCTAGCAATGCAACATCACAACAAAATCCACAATGGACATATGCTCACACTCTAAGCCATAAAACAGTCCATTCACAACACATGCATAACATATACATTCACAATATTATGCATACCATCACACATCATCAACACATGTATCAAAACATCATATCATGTCAATTAATTCAATCACAGTATTAGCACACTCTACTAATACCGATACTGCTCAAAACAGCGGGAAATAATCCCTACTATATCACACACGGGTATAGGCAACCATCAATTAGGCATACAACATTTTAATTAACACTTTTTCCCCTCTGCAACAGCGTTAACCGGTTAACGCCCTGGGTTAACCGGTTAACGCAGCACAAACACGCTTCCTGTCCCAAAACTGAACAGTGTTAACCGGTTAACGCCCTGGGTTAACCGGTTAACGCAGCACAAACAGCAATATCTCAGCAATCACAACAGTGTTAACCGGTTAACACCCTGGGTTAACCGGTTAACGCAGACAAAACAACAATTTACACAATTCAACACAGTGTTAACCGGTTAACACCCTGGGTTAACCGGTTAACGCAAGACAGAAGCTGTTCCTGCGCTAACACAAGGCAGAATGCAGAATTCTCCGCATTTTCCGCCGTTGGAGGACTTCCGGACCTCCGATTCCAATTCCGTAAAAAGCTATACGTTCGGAAATCCACAATTAACTCAAACACAAATTCAATTACAGCCTAAACACAATTCATCCAACATAATTTTTCAGCATTCGTAATCCCAATTAGGGTCAATTCCATGGCTTATCACTACCCAGTACATGCTAATCCATAATACCCATTAAACGACGATAAACCCCCCTTACCTGAGTTAATCCGGCAAAATCTCTAAGCTCCAAGCTCTTCTCCAACCTTTGCTCTCTGGTTCTTCCTCTTTGCCCCTTTCTCCTCTTCCACAATCGCTTCTCTGTGTTTCACGTGAAAACCTAATTTTCCAAATGAAACTCTTTTTCCTTATTCCAACTTATATATTTTCCACTTTATTTTATTATCCCAATAATAATAATAATTCAATAATAAAATAATCCAATTATTTGATTAAATTAATAATATACCATTAACTTAATTTAAATAATTATTTTATTTTATTGGGGTGTTACAATATGCCCGGAACTGATTATAACACCACCATTCAAGCCTTGATGTCAGAACAAGAAGCCATCAGAAAAGAGTTAACTAATATGGGACATGAATTTCTGGGATACATGAGTAGTATGACAAACCAATTTCATGAGTTGCTACACCGTGTGAATTCCTTTGTTCCTCCGGCCAAAGATCCTGCAAGTGGCTAGAAGTTTTTAGTTAATTAGTTTTAGTTTAGGTTATTTATAGTTTTGTTTCACATTACTTTTAATCTTAGTATTTGTTTTTTTTTTCGCATGTTTGCTTTTTCCTTCCAATGTTACATTATGATTATTTTATGAAGCTATTGCATTATTGGTTTATTTTATTTTATATCTACAATTATCAATAGTGCTCTTTACTGTATGCTACTTACATAGCCTATTAGAGAAAAATATATTTATGCACTATGATGAGTAGTAGAATACATGGTATTTCTAAAATATAGCAATAGTAAAATAAAATAAACATAAGCAAAACAAAATAACAAAATAAAATAAAATAATAAAAACAATTATGAATCACTACGTAAGTGACCGTTGCAAGATGACTGTGTGACGAGCGTCACACAAGGCATCACGGTCGTCACACACATGCCTGTGACGCCTGTAACACCTCCCGTCACGAGCGTGACAGCTTCAGAAGAGGTGAACGTTAGTAACCGTTGGGGACACGACCGTTACACCTCTCAACTTTTTATTTTCCCCATTCATTCACCCATTTACTCACATTCATCCACATTTTTTTTTCTCTCACCCACTCCTTTTCCAACTTCCAAAACTTTTCTTATAAATACCTACCATACATTTCTCCCTAAACCACATCTTTCCATACATTTCTCCATACAAATCCATTTTCATCCTTCCTCCTTCTTTCAAGCCACTTATCAATATGGCGGAAAACCAACAATTCGGAAATATCATCTTCTGATCCGAAGATGATAATTATCAACGAGAGCAATTCGAACGATTTCAACAACAAGGTGTCGTCTCTACCAGGTATCCTGATTTAAATTGTTTACAAGAATTAGGATTACTTCAAGGTGTGCAATGGATGCTTCGTCTTGCTGATTTAACCTTTCTTTGCACACACAATCAACCTACCTATCCATCACTCACCTTAGAATTTTTAAGTTCTTATTCCTACACCACCCCAACCGGTGAAGACGAGTACTTAACCGGTACCGCAACTTTCCGCATGTTCAACACCGAGTACTCACTATCCCATACCCAATTGAGTGCCATGCTACACTTCCCTGTAGAAGGCCAAGTCCACCCGAGAATCCCTCCAAACTCCCAGTGGCACATAAATGCCTTCGACCTCTTTAGAAAAATATCCGGTGTGGAAACCAACAACTGGGATGTACTACTTGCTTCGCATATACATAACCCAACCATCCGGTACTTTATCCGCATCCTGCAAAACACCATTTTTGGTCGACCCAACAACAGCAAAGTCAACGCAAAGGAATTATTCTTCCTCCACTGCGTCTTTGAAATGGATACAAAGGTAAACGCTGCCTCCTTCTTATTTCACCATATCCGCTCCCTATGTGCTCGAGGCCGCCAACCTTTTGTGATTGGTGGACTAATCACCACCATAGCCCTTGGTTTAAATCTAGGGGACCGCCTTCAAAATTTGCAATCTCTGCCACCTCTATTTATGGATATAAGCTAGTGTCGCTCCAGCCGCTTAATCAAAAATAGGGTAGGCGGAAGGTATTATCTTATGGTGAATAACCAAGAAGTCCCAAGCGTTGTTCTGCCCAACATTGCCCTTACAGATGTCACAAATCCCAACCGCTTCATCTACGATCTAAATGCTCCAGAATCTACCGAGCCTACACAAGCAAACCCGCCCTAGGACGAGTTTGAGGAAATGGAGCAAGGTGATCAAGGTCCTGAACAACAATCAGCCCCGCTCAACCCTTCCGATAATGCAACTGGTCCATCCTCCCGACGTCGTCGAAGAAGAAGGCCAGCAACTACTGATGACATCATGGATGCTATTGATGTTATGCAGGCGCAGAATCTCGAAGTAATGCAAATGATGCGCCAGATGCAACAACAACAGGAAGCGAGGAATGCAATAACCGACCAGCGGTTCACTGACTTGCTCAACAGGTTTGACGACCTAGACGTACATCAAAGATCACCGGGTCCAAGAACAAGAGGCGGAAGGCAGCATTGACTTTGGGTTTCCCTTTTTCTTTTCCTATTTCTTTTGTTTTCTTTAAAACATTGGGGACAATGTTTCATTTAAGTGTGGGGGGGAAAACGTTGTTTCAGTTATCTCTCTTTCAACATTCATCTTTCAAGTATGTATTTCCCTTTTCATTGTTATTTCCCTTTCTGTTATCAATATTTAATTTAAAAAGAAAAAAATTTATAATATATATTATAAGTTGAGTCCCTAGTGTGAAATTTTTTTATTATCTATTCCCCTCAACTTTCTTGAGCCATAACAAAAATTCAACACACTCAATAAGTACAAAGGTTGCTTATTTTATCAAACTTGAGAAAAATTTAGACAAAAATCATTACCGCCCCAACACTCTAAAAACCTCAACATGTTAGATCAGGCTAAGTACCTATTATACCAATCCCTTGAACTTTTAGTTTTATAGTAACCCCGAGTAGTTTATACGAGAAGTCGGCACCATCCTAATAGCAAACTACGTGGAGAGCCGATGAATATAAGTGAATGATTCCCAAGACAATATATTAGAAAAAGAAAAGAAAATCAGGAAATGCACTAATTAAGTTAGGTGATCCTTACCCGATTATTTAATCCAAAGGTTGCGGACCCTACAAAAACATTGTATGAACGATCCATTATGAGTTGGTTCAGCGGTGTCTGGTGCTGAACTTGGTAGGGCGGACTACGGTCCGATCCCCCGCAATTTGCAATGGACTAAATAACGAAGTTATCCAACTTATGTACCAGAACTTCAAGCTAAAAAGGGAATCAGAATCGCTAACCGGTTACTCCATTATGTGCGCGAAAAGATAAAGGGCTTAATGTGATTTTGCTAGAATGAAAACGAGTGAAATAAGAGTAAAAGAACTAGGCTGGCTATAATAGCGTGACTCGATCTGGTTTGCATAAGGTGAGGTTGTCTGAGGTTGTAACGGTAGTTGTTGATGTTAAGATTAAGCTCAGGTTATTTCTAAACGAGATTTACTTGCAACCTATTACGACTTGATATGTGTTTGGAAATTTCATCTGGCTAATACTTTAAACTGATTTCTATACTGTATATTGCTTGAGGACAAGCAAAGATCTAAGTATGGGGGAGTTTGATAACATGAAATAATATCACATTTTTGGACTCGATTTAATTAAATTATATTATTATTTGATTCGATTTATTTCATTTTATTCGATATTACTTGGTATTTTCCTTCTATTTATTTCTGGCAACGTTATTTGAAGCATACGTGAAAAACAAAGAAAAGGAGGTGCAAAAAGTATGAGAAACAATTCCACTAAAGCCCAGGCCAAAATTGCCTAAGCGCTGAAGCTGTGACGAGCGCCACGCATGGTGTGACGAGCGTCACGCCCTGCTACCTTGTGTTACGAGCGTAACACATGGTGTGACGAACGTCACACTCCACTCCTATATTTTTGGCTTTTGACGCGCAACAGAGGCACGTTGAGCCTATTCTTCCGTTTGACTCGTTGAAGCATGAAGGTTACTTACTGAAGGAATTTGTGGGAAACGGTTACAAATTGGAGTAATATAAATAGAGCCAAGGATCCAACCCTGCAGCTCTCTCGGTCTCTCTCAATTTTCCAGTTTTCGGCACTGCATTTATTTTACCGCCTTTTTAATTCTTTCAGCACTTTACTTTCCTAGCAATTTTTATTTCTTTTCTTTTCCAGTCAATCTTTCAAGCATTCAATTAATTTTCTCACAATAGTTTCTACACCGGAAACTATTGTGTAATTTTTACTGGGTCTAACCTTACGTTAGATCATAGTATTTTATTCCTTCGCCTTTATTTTACTGTCTGATCGAAGATTGTGAAGAACAAATCGAACCGGCTTGTGGTGGAGTGTTCAAACATCGAAGTTAGAGAACAATCAAGATTTCTATTAATTTTACAGGTTCTTTAATTTATTGTTTTAATTTATATATGCTCTGCACTGTTATTTATTTATACCGTCTGTCTGATATGGCTGTATGTAAGCATAATTATTGTTTAGGCTTGTTTAGCATGTCTGGCTAAATAAACTTAGATATCGGTATGTAAAGTAAGCGGAATGAAGGAATCAAAACTAAGTTGGTTTAAATTTATTTAAAAATGCAATCACTCTTTTTATGGTCTCAATTTACAGAATTAACACCAAAGTTTTTGTACGAGAGTAAAAGACATAAAGAAGTTAAAATCAATAGAACGAAAGTTTGAGCTTTAAACTGGACAGTGTAAATTGGACATTAATTTTAAATCAGGGCGAAAGCAATTTTTAGAATTAATTAAATTCTAATCATTTTCAAAAAGTATTTTTAAAGGTTAAATGCGAGGACGAGAGTTAAGCATTTAAGTTTAATTATATAATCTAAGTCAACAGAGCGAGAGTTTGAGACAAGGGTGTTTAAATGGTTAGTATTTTCTTAAAAAGAGTTTCTATAGATTCTATTGTTTTCAAAAAGTGATTTTGGACTTACCTAATTAGTGACAGCGCACGTTAATATAAAGTCATAGTCTATTCAACAGAGCGAGAGTTTGAGAAAAGGCTTTTAAATTAATAGTGTCTACTGAAAAGATTTATTTTAAAACTACGAAACCAACGAAGATTTGATTCCCTAATTACGACGAACTACATACCGATATCCGCTATATTTGATATTTAATCTAGATCTTATTTTAGTTTTACTTTTCCCCCTAATCATCAAAGTATCATCCGCCTTAGCTTTACGAAGTAACCTTAGAAAAACGGTATATCGATTCATAAGTCCATGTGGGATCGATATCTTTTAAAACTACGCGATAGAACTGTGCACTTGCAGTTAATACCCCAATAGACTCATAAAGTCGCGATCACTAGCTTCCTTAACTCTTTCAAGTCGGGACATCTGAAACTGTACTTCTTAGTGTTCCATCGTCCACATTCCATGGTCTGAAAATATTTGCAAATAACACCTCAGTTCCTTGAAATTTTCGTGTGATGAATGTCATGATGCGCATGAATGCATGAATGCAACAATCACAAATAAGGGATCACACACAAGGCAAGCAAACAAAGGTCAAGGGATGAATCAAGTCATTGTCAAGATCAGTCATCCATTTTGGTGGATTATGGTTCTCACCTTATCAACATCCAGGTTCCATTGATATTAACAAGACTTGATTGGACCAACCAATAATCAAGGGTTTATTGTGAGTCACGAGCATGGAGTCTGGGTAAGAACCATCCCAAAGGAGTGGACTAAGGATAAAACCTGTAGATCATGTTCTAAAAAGTTCCCAGAGTCTTAATTCCATCTATCGAATATTACAGGTTAAGATGATTGACTCATCGACCCATAATATTCTCAAGAGAAACTCGTCTGAGTGTACTATCGTGTAACAACTGTTATCAAGTCTACACTTGAACAGTCTCCGCACTACGTCCTAAATAGGCCAAGGGGGGTTAAATGTTCTACGGTCCTCAGCTTCTCGGACCCAAATTAGAGATAGCAATGCCTAACCATAAATACTTGTGTGACATTTCCAAATCCAAAAGAGTCTCCACTGAGCAGATGGATCTCAAGCCAACTTGTTAAGGACTACTCCACATAAGTCGAACATGACTATACCATCCTCCTATCTTAATTGCACTCGAGTTCGTGTTAGAACTTATCTCACCACTCAGAGATCACCAAGCTGATCGCGACTTTATGAGTCGATTGGGGTACTAACTGCAAGTGCACAGTTCTATCGCGTAGTTTTAAAAGATGTCGATCCCACAGGGACTTATGAATCGATATACCGTTTTCTAAGGTTACTTCGTAAAGCTAAGGCGGATGATATTTAGATTGTTTCGGGGGAAAAGTTAAAACTAAAATAAGATCTAAACTAAATATCAATTAAGCGGATATCGGTATGTAGTTCGTCATAATTAGGGAATCAAATCTTCGTTGGTTTCTTAGTTTTAAAATAAATCTTTTCAGTAGACACTATTGATTAAAAGCCTTTTCTCAAACTCTCGCTCTGTTGAATAGACCATGACTTTAAATTAACGTAGCTGTCACTTTTTAGTTAAGTCTAAAATCACCTTTTGAAAACAACAGACTCTATAGAAACTCTTTTTAAGAAAATAGTAATCGTTTAAACACCCTCGTCTCAAACTCTCACTCTGTTGACTTAGATTATATAATTAAATTCAAATGCTTAACTCTCGTCCTCACATTTAACTTTTAAAAATACTTTTTGAAAAAGATTAGGATTTAATTAACTCTAAAAATTGCTTTCGCCCTGATCTAGAATTAATGTCCAATTTACACTGTCCAGTTAAAAACTCAAACTCTCGTTCTATTGATTTTAACTTCTTTAGTTTTTTACTCTCGTACAAAAACCTTGGTATTAAACCTGTAAATTGAGACCATAAAAAGAGTGATTTTATTTTTAAACGTAATTAAGCCAACTTAGTTTTGATTCCTTCATTCCGCCTACTTTACATACCGATACCTAAATAAATTAGCCGGACATGCTAAACAGATCTAAACAATCATCATGCTTAAATAGAAACATCTCAGGCAAATAATGTAAATAAACAATAAAGTAGGACATATATAAATTCAAGCAATAATTAAAGAACCTGAGTAATTAATAGCAGTCTTGAACACTCCACCACAGACCGGTTGGATTTGTTCTTGAATTCTTCAATCGGACAGGAAAATAAAAGTGAAGGGAAAAAAAACCTAGGGTCTAACGTAAGGTTAGATCCGGTAAAAGATACACAATAGTTTCCGGTGTAGAAACTATTGTGTGAAAAATTAATTAAGTGCTGAAAGATTGACTGGAAAAGAAAATAGAAATTGCAAAGAAAAATAAAAACTGTAAAAAATAATGCTGTAAAGTATGCTTGCACGGCTGGAAGAGAAAAAAGCACGAAGAAGAAGAATTCCCAGGGTTTTGCTCCTTGGCTCTATTTATATTGTTCCAATTTGTAACGGTTTCCAAAACTCCTTCCGTAAAAGTGGTCTTCACGTTTCCCAGGTCAAGCGTAACAATAGGCTTCAACGTGCCTCTGTTGCGCTTCTTAAGCCAAAAATATAGGAGAATGGTGTGACGTCCGTCACACCATGTGTTACGCTCGTAACACAAGGCAGCAGGGCGTGACGCTCGTCACACCATGTGTGGCGCTCGTCACAGGCTCAGCGCTAGTACTTTTGGGCTGGGCTTTGGTTTGGTGAAATTTGCTTCTCTTCATTTCTTTTTGCACCTCCTTTTCTTCCTTTTTCACTTGTGCTTCAAATAAGCTACCTGAGATAAATAAGAGGAAAAAATACCAAGTAATATCGAATAAAATGAAATAAATTGAAGTGAATAATAATATAATTTAATTAAATCGAGTCCAAAAATGTGATATTATTTCATGTTATCAAACTCCCCCATACTTAAATCTTTGCTTGTCCTCAAGCAAGATAAAGTATAGAAATCGTTTTAAAAATTTGGCCAGATGAAATTTCAAAACACACATCAATTCGTACTAGGTTGCAGGTAAACCTTATTTAGCAATAACTTGAGTCAAATCTTTACATCAAGAACTACCGTTACAACATCTGATAACCTTACCTCATGCAAACCAGTTCGAGCCATGCTATTATAACCAACCTAGTTCTTTTACTCTTATTTCACCCGTTTTCATTCTAGCGAAATCACATTAAGCCCTTTATCATTTTGCGCACATAGTGGAGTGACCGGTTAGTGATTCTGATCCCCTTTTTGCTAGAAGCTCTGATACATAAGTCTGATAACTTCGTTTCTCGGTCCATTGCAAATTGTGGGGGATCGGACCGTAGTCCGCCCTACCAAGTTCAACACCAGATACCTGCTGAACCAACTCATAATGGATCTTTCGTATTATGCTTTCATATGATATGCAGCCTTTAGATTAAATGATCTTGTAAGGATCACCTAACTTAGTTAGTGCATTTCCTGATATATATTTTTTTTATTTTTTTATTTTGGGAATCATTCACTTATATTCATCGACCCTCCACGTAGTTTGCTATTAAGATGGTGCTGACTTCTTGTATAAACTACTCGGGGTTACTATAAAGTTAAAAGTCCAGGGACTTGTATAACAGGTACCTTTCTGATCTAACATGTAGAGGTTTGTTTAGAGCGTTGGTATGGTAATAATTTTGTCTTGATTTCACTCAAGTTTGATAAAATAAGCAACCTTTATATTTACTGAGTGTGTTGAATTTTTGTTATGGCTCATGAAAATTTTAGGGAATAGATAATGGAAAATTTTCACACTAGGGACTTAATCTAGAATAAATATATATTATAATTTATTTTTTTTATTTTTTATTTATTTTATTTTTTATAGATTCATAAGAAAAGGAAATAACAATGAAAAGGGAAAGATAACATACTTGAAAAGGGAAGATTTAAAGAACAAGGTTTTCCCCCCACACTTAAATGAAACATTGTCCCCAATGTTTCAAAGAAGACAAAAGAAATACAAAAAGAAAAAGAAACTAAAGTCAATGTTGTCTTCCGCCGCGTGTTCTTGGACCTGGTGATCTTTGACGTACTTCCAACTCATCAAACCTGCTGAGCAACTGAGCGAACCGCTGATCGGTTATTGCATTCCTCGCTTCCTATTGTTGTTGCATCTGGCGCATCATCTGCATCACTTCGAGATTCTGCGCTTGCATACCATCGATAGCATCCATGATGTCGTCGTTGGTTGCTGACCTTCTTCGTCGACGACGTCGTGAGGATGGACCAACTGCATTATCGGAAGGGTTGAGCGGGACTGATTGTTGTGCAGGAACCTGATCACCCTGCTCCATTTCGGCAAACTGGTCTGAAGGCGGGTTTGCTTGTGTAGGCTCGGTAGCTTCGGGAGCATTCAGATCATAGATGTGGCGGTTGGGATTGGTGACATCTGTTAGGGCAATGTTGGGTAGAACAACGCTGGGGACTTCCTGGTTGTTCACCATAAGGTAATACCCTCCGCCTACCCTGTTTTTGATTAGGCGGTTGGACCGACAGTAGCTTATATCCATCAATAGGGGTGGGAGAAATTGTAAATTCTGAAGTCGATCCCCAAGATTTAAGCCAAGTGTTATGGTGGTAATTAATCCACCAATTACAAAAGGTTGACGGCCTCTAGCACATAGGGTGCGGATATGATGAAATAGAAAGGAGGCAGCGTTTACCTGTGTATCTGCTGCAAAGACGCAGTGGAGGAAAAATAATTCCTTGGCGTTGACTTTGCTGTTGTTCGGTCGACCAAAAATAGTGTTTTGCAGGATGCGGATGAAGTACCGGATGGTTGGGTTATGTATATGTGAAGCAAGTAATACATCCCAGTTGTTGGTTTCCACACCGGAAATTTTTCTAAAGAGGTCGAAGGCGTTTATATGCCACTGGGAGTTCGGAGGTATTCTAGGGTGGACTTGACCTTCTACAGGGAATTGTAGCATGGTGCTCAATTGGTTTTGGGATAGGGAGTACTCGGTGTTGAACATGCGGAAGGTTGCGGTACCGGTTAAGTACTCGTCTTCACCGGTAGGAGTGTTGTATTAATAAGAACTTAAAAATTCTAAGGTGAGAGCGGGGTAGGTAGGTTGATTATGAGTGCAAAGAAAGGTTAAATCAGCAAGGCGGAGCATCCATTCTATACCTTGAAGTAATCCTAATTCTTGTAAACAATGTAAATCAGGATACCTGGTGGATTGGACGCCTCGCTGTTGGAAACGCTCAAACTGCTCCCTTTGATAATTTTCATCTTCGAATCGGAAGATGATATTTCCGAAATCTTGGTTTCCCGCCATACCGAAAAGTGGTTTGAAAGAGGTAATAAGGAGAGAAGGGAAATGAAATTGATTTTATAGAATGGTTTGTGGTTTATAGAGAAAGGTATGGTGGGTATTTATAGGAAAAATTTTGGGAGTTGGAAAGGGAGTGGTTGAAAAGTAAATAAATGTGGGTAAATGTGAATAAATGGGGAAGGTAAAAAGGTGGGATGGTGTAACGGTCGTGTCCCAACGGTTAGTAACGTTCACATAGTCAGACGGTGTCACGCTCGTGACAGGGATGTTACGGGCGTCACAGGCACTTGGTGTGACGACCGTAATGGATTGTGTGACGCTCGTCACACAAACATTCTTGCAACGTACCTTGTTTTTATCATTATATATTATTGTTATTATTTTGTTATGCATATGTTTATTTTATTTTGCTATTGTGATACTTTTAAATTGCCTTGCATGCTATTCTACTTTCATAATATATATATCTTTAATAAGTCATGTAGGTGGCAACAGTAGAGAGCATTATTGATAGATATTTGCATAAGTCATAATAAAGTAAAATAAATCAATAGCTTTATAAAATAATCATAATGTAACATTGGAAGACAAAAGTAAACATGCAAAAGAAAAACAAATACTAAAATAATTTGAAACAAAATTAATGAATAACCTAAACTAAAACTAAGTAACTAAGAAAAACAACTTCTATCCATCTGCATGATCTCTGGCCGGAGGAGCAAAGGAGTTAACACGGTTTAGCAACTCGTGGAACTGATTTGTCATACTGTTCATGTATCCCAGAAATTCTTGTCCCATGTTAGCTAACTCTTCTCTGAGGGCGTCCTGTTCTGACATCAAAGCCTGGATGGTGGTGTTATAATTAGCTCCGGGCACATGATGTCTAAGATCGGGTATTGCCGATTCTTCGGTCGGGAAAGGTTGAGGAGGAGGATCAATATCATAATAGCCAGATGGTGTCTGAGGATCAGATTCAGCATAAGGGATCTGGTCGTCACAAATCTCATAGTCCTTGATGGATTCAGTAGATCTAGCAGGAGAGGGTGTTGCGTTCAGATTGTAGAGCCAGTTATTGCAGTTATGAACACTAGTCCTTGGACTAGGCAAGGTGATTAGGCAAAGAACTTGGTTGTTAATTATAAGCTCAAACTCTTCAGACCCTAGGTTTGCTATAAACATAGTGTTGAAGAGGAAGGGTATACTCATAGTCGCAATGCCACAGAAAGGGCTTAAGTCAAGTATAGGCTGACGTAATCCGATAGCATTACCAATCATGGTTATCAAGCCGCCTATTTGAATTGGTGCTCGTTCATCTTGGATAAGGTGGTCAAAATTTGCCAACATAAAAGTGGCACCGTTTACTGGACGGTTCTGGGAAGCACAAAATATGATGAAGAGTTCATCACGTGAAACTAAGGTACTGTTTGACTTCTTCCCAAATAAGGTGTGGGTCAGGATCTTATGGAAATAACGAAAGGCCGGGTTATGTATGTTTCCAGGAAGAAACTCATGTTCCTCGGGATCGTCATTTCCAGTCAAGCTTCCCCAAAAGTGTTCAAGTTCTCTGTATTCAAAAAGTTCTTCTTGGCTCACTGTGAATGTATCAAGGGAGGTAGGGAAACCTAAAAGGTTGGTAAAGTCTCAAATATTAAATTGATACTCCATGTTGAACATTCTGAACTGAATGAAACCTCTGCTTATTCCTTTTCCATGGTTGGGTAGATAGATCAGAGAACTAAGGAATTCTAGAGTCAGTCTCCGATAAGTGACGAATTGTCTACGGATAGGAGTGGTTTCCCACCCTATTTGACTCAGCAAATACAAGACACTCTCTCTTAGTACAAGGGCAGTCATTGCCCAGTCATCAGCGTACAAACTAGGTAGCATCTCTCTCTCTGCTAGTTCCTCAAACTTTTGTTTCTGAGCTTTCCCTCTGAATTTGATACCCATACGATCAATTTGTCCCATCAGGTTAGTGTTAGCTAGAGAAAGGAAAAACAAGAGTTTTAGTCAAGATTTGGCCAAATGCCGAAAGAATAGAAGAAGGAAAATTTAAAATAGATTAAGAATGAATACTAAATAAAATTTAAAAGAATAATTAAGTAAGAAATGAAAATATAAATATTTGTGGGTTGTCTCCCACTAAGCGCTTTGTTTAATGTCGCAAGCTCGACAATAAACTATCAAATATAATCTATAAAATTTGGGGGCACTACGTCTAAGTGCAGGACTTGTGAATCTTCATTGTTCTCTGCATGATGATAGTGTTTTAGACGCTGTCCGTTCACGATAAACGGTTCAATGGATTTTCCTTTAATTTCCACCGCTCCACTGGGGAAAACATTAGTAATTTGAAAAGGACCTGACCATCTAGATCGTAGTTTTCCCGGGAATGACTTTAGCCTAGAGTTGAATAACAGGACTGTATCGCCTTGTTTGAAGATTTTCCTTGATATGCGCTTGTCATGCCATTGTTTTGTTCTTTCTTTGTAGATTCTGGCATTCTCGTAAGCGTCTCGTCTGAGTTCCTCTAATTCATTTATATCAAGGATTCGCTTTTCACTGGCGGCTTTATAGTTTAAATTTAGATTTTTAATAGCCTAGTAGGCCTTATGTTCCAATTCTACCGGGAGGTGGCAAGATTTTCCATAAATAAGCTTAAATGGGGTTGTCCCTATGGGAGTTTTGTAAGCAGTTCGATATGCCCATAAAGCTTCTGGTAGTTTCAATGACCAGTCTTTCCTTGAGGTGGCGATTGTTTTTTCTAATATTTGTTTGATTTCTCTGTTAGACACCTCCACTTGCCCACTGGTTTGAGGATGGTAAGGTGTTGCTACTCTATGTCTTACACCATACTTAAACAGTAGTTTTTCGAGTACCTTGGATATGAAATGCGATCCACCATCACTGACTACTATTCTCGGGACACCAAATCTTGGAAATATTATATTCTTAAAGAGTCTAGTTACTACTCGTCTGTCGTTCGTTGGAGAAGCTATAACTTCAATCCATTTTGATACGTAGTCAACCGCTACGAGTATGTACTTGTTACCGAAAGAAGACGGAAAAGGTCCCATGAAGTCTATTCCCCACACGTCGAATATCTCTACTTCTAAAATGCCCTTTTGTGGTATCTCGTCACGTCTAGATATGTTTCCTGTGCGTTGACATCTATCACATTTCTTGATAGCCGCATGCACATCCTTCCATATGTTTAGCCAATAAAAACCGGCTTGTAGGATTTTGGAACAGGTTTTGGATGTACTTGCATGTCCACCATAAGGAGCAGAGTGACAGTGTTGGATTATATTTTCTACCTCTTCTTCAGGTATACACCGACAGAAAATACCGTCGGGTCCTCTTTTGAAAATTAAAGGGTCATCCCAGTAATAGTGTTTTATGTCATAGAAGAATCGTTTCTTTTGCTGGTAGGATAAAGTAGGTGGAACTATTCCGGCAGCTAAATAATTGACGAGATCAGCGTACCATGGTGTAACACATATAGCTAAGGTGGTTTCTACCTGTTTATCAGCTTTATTTTCTTCCAAAGTAGCTATAAGTTTATCGTACGAGAAATCATCGTTGATCGATGTTGTTTCCGGTTCCAAGTTTTCAAGTCTAGAGAGGTGATCTGCTACTACGTTTTTAGTTCCTTTTTTATCTTTGATTTCCAAATCGAACTCTTGTAGCAACAGAATCCACCTTAGGAGTCTAGGTTTAGCATCCTTTTTTGTTAAGAGGTACTTGATAGCAGCGTGGTCGGTGTAAATGATTATTTTAGCTCCAACCAAGTAAGAACGAAACTTATCTAGTGCAAACATTACTGCTAATAGTTCTTTCTCGGTTGTGGCGTAATTCATTTGTGCTTCATCTAGAGTTCTACTTGCGTAATATATGACGTGAAGCTTTTTATCCTTTCGTTGTCCTAAAACAGCGCCCACGGCGTAATCACTGGCATCACACATTATTTCGAATGGTTCGTTCCAATCTGGTGTTTGCATTATGGGCGCGGAGATCAATGCTTGTTTAAGCGTTTGGAATGCTTCTAAACATTTGTTGTCGAAGATGAATTCAGCATCTTTCATCAATAGTCCGGTCAAAGGTTTAGTTATTTTAGAGAAGTCTTTAATGAATCGTCGGTAAAAACCGGCATGTCCTAAGAACCTTCGTACTTCTCTCACAGTTTTCGGAGGTTGAAGGTTTTCGATTACCTCTATTTTGGCTTTGTCTACTTCAATTCCTCTATTTGAGATGATATGTCCTAAAACAATTCCTTCTTGTACCCTAAAGTGACATTTTTCCCAATTAAGTACTAGGTTTACTTTTACACATCGTTCCAGAACTTTTTCTAGGTTTTCAAGACATTCTTCAAAGCTTTGCCCGCATACGGAAAAGTCATCCATAAATACTTCCATGATATTTTCGAGAAAATCGGCGAATATTGCCATCATGCACCTTTGGAAGGTTGCGGGAGCATTGCACAAGCCAAACGGCATTCGTCTATAAGCGAAAGTGCCAAAAGGACACGTGAATGTTGTCTTTTCTTGGTCATCAGGATGAACTGGTATTTGAAAGAAGCCTGAGTAACCGTCTAGATAGCAGAAATGAGAATGTTTTGCTAATCGTTCTAACATCTGGTCAATGAATGGTAAAGGGAAATGATCTTTTCGGGTTGCTTTGTTTAGTTTCCTATAGTCAATGCACATTCTCCATCCCGATTCGATTCGTTTGGTTATAGTTTCCCCTTTTTCATTTTCAATAACTGTTATACCTCCTTTCTTCGGTACTACGTGTACAGGACTAACCCATTTGCTATCAGATATAGGATATATGATACCTGCCTCTAATAACTTGGTTACTTCCTTCTTCACTACCTCACTCAGGATCGGGTTCAGTCTCCTCTGATGTTCCCTAGAAGTTTTACAGTCTTCTTCTAGCATGATGCGGTGCATACAAATAGAAGGACTTATTCCTTTAAGGTCGGTGATCTTGTATCCTAGTGCGGTTGGATATTTTCTTAAGATATGCAGGAGTTTTTCGGTTTCGAGTTTTCCTAGGTCTGCATTAACTATCACTGGTCGTTCAAGTTCTAAGTCTAGGAATTCATATCTCAGATTTTTGGGAAGTGTTTTCAGGTCTAGGGTTGGTTTCTTAAGGCATTGCGTAGGATCCGGTGTTATTGCTAAACATTGGTTTTTTTGTCTTCTACAAGATAGTCAGACGATTTGTCCTTTTCTAACTCTGCTTCTTTTATGCATTCATCGATGATATCCATGAAGTAACATGTATATTCTATTGCAGGTGCTTTTAAAAATTGGGAAAGAATGAACTCAATTTTCTCTTCTCCTACTTCGAAAGTGAGTCGTCCTCGTTTTACGTCTATGATCGCACCGGCAGTTGCTAAGAATGGTCTTCCCAATATAATGGGTGTAACTTCATCTTCTCTAATGTCCATAATTATAAAATCGGTTGGGATGTAGAATTGACCTATGCGCACGGGAACGTTTTCAAGAATTCCTACAGGATATCTAACAGAACGATCTGCTAGTTGCACAAACATTTTAGTTGGTCTTAATTCTCCCATTTCAAGTTTCTTGCATATGGATAAGGGCATAACACTAATACCGGCTCCTAAATCGCATAAGGCTTTATCTATGACAAATTTTCCTATGTGACAGGGTATAGAGAAACTACCTGGGTCTTTAAGTTTAGGAGGCATATTCTGGATTATAGCGCTACATTCAGCAGTGAGTGTAACAGTTTCGCTATCTTCAAGTTTCCTTTTATTAGAAAGAATTTCTTTTAAGAACTTAGCATATGAGGGCATCTGCGTAATAGCTTCTGTAAATGGAATTGTGACGTTTAACTGTTTCAGTAGGTCAACAAATTTTTTAAATTGGCCCGCGTCTTTGGTTTTAATAAGCCTTTGAGGGTAAGGGATAGGTGGTTTATAAGGTGGTGGAGGTACATAAGGTTCTTTCTTTTCTACGGTTTCCTTATTACTCTCTTCCTTTTTCTTAGGTGTACTTTCTTCCTCAATTGACTTCTTAGAGTTTTGGTTTTCATTTCTTGGATCTACTGGTCCTTTCACTTCCGTTCCACTTCTTAGTATGATTGCATGAGCGTGGCTTTTCGGGTTAGGTTGGGGCTGTCCAGGAAATGCACCAGTTGGGGCAGCAGTAGGCGCTTGTTGTTGAGCTACTTGTGATATTTGTGTTTCCAGCATTTTGTTATGGGTAGCCAAGGCATCTACTTTACTTGCTAGTTGTTTGATTTGTTCGCTAGTGTGTATATTTTAGTTTAAGAAATCTTTATTGGTTTGCTGTTGAGAAGCTATGAAGTTCTCCATCATTATTTCCAAGTTGGATTTCCTAGGAACATTATTGTTAGGTGTAGATGGGGTCGGCTTTTGATATCCAGGAGGTATAGCTGGGGCTTGATTTGGAGCTTGCCCTGGTGCGTATAAAGCATTATTACTCTTATATGAAAAATTAGGATGATTCTTCCAGTTTGAGTTATAGGTGTGTGAGTAGGGATTTCCTTGAGCATAATTTACTTGTTCTGCTTGGATTCCGGTTAGGAGTTGACAATCAGCAGGAGTGTGACCTTGGATTCCACAGACTTCGCAATTTTGAGTTGCGGCAACCACGGTGGTTGGAGGTGATACATTCAAACTTTCAATTTTCTGGGCCAGGGCTTCCACTTTTGGATTAACATGATCAAGGCTACTTATCTCGTACATGCCACTTTTCGTTTGAGGTTTCTCTACCATTGCTCGGTCGCTTCCCCACTGATAATGGTTTTGGGCCATGCTTTCGATAAGTTGATAAGCATCAGCATAAGGTTTATCCATAAGTGCACCACCTGTTGCGGCGTCTATTATTAACCTTGTGTTGTACAAGAGACCATTATAGAAGGTATGAATCACTAACCAGTCCTCTAAACCATGGTGTGGACAAAGTCTCATCATGTCTTTGTATCTTTCCCATGCTTCGAAAAGAGACTCGTTATCTTTCTGTTTAAATCCATTTATCTGGGCTCTCAACATAGCTGTTTTGCTTGGAGGAAAATATCGGGCAAGGAAGACTTTCTTCAACTTGTTCCATGTGGTAACTGAGTTGGAAGGAAGAGACTGAAGCCATCTTCTTGCTTTATCTCTTAACGAGAAAGGAAAAAGACGAAGTCGAATTGCCTCTGAAGTGACGCCATTAGCTTTAACAGTATCAACGTATTGGACAAATACGGATAAATGAAGGTTTGGATCCTCGGTAGGATTTCCAGAGAATTGATTCTGTTGCACTGCCTGTAGCAGCGAAGGTTTAAGTTCGAAGTTGTTTGCTTCGATTGCGGGTGGAGCAATACTCGAATGCGGCTCATCTTGCGAAGGAGCGGCGTAATCTCGAAGAGCACGAGCTGGTTCTGCCATCTCGGATATTGGTGAAGGAGGAAAATTTTTGAGGTCAGGAATTTCGATAGGAGGGAGATTGTTTGTAGCACGATATTCCCGAATTCGTTGTAAGACTCGGAGATATAGTTCGATGTCGTTGATTCGCAAGTAAAACGACTCACCTTGTGAGCGAGTGTGTGGCATACAAATCAACGAAAGAAGAAGAAATAAAAATTGCCTTAGTCTCTACAGCGTAACAGAAGAGTTACGATATCGACTAAATAAACTCCCCGACAACGGCGCCAAAAACTTGATCGCGACTTTATGAGTCGATTGGGGTACTAACTGCAAGTGCACAGTTCTATCGCGTAGTTTTAAAAGATATCGATCCCACAGGGACTTATGAATCGATATATCGTTTTCTAAGGTTACTTCGTAAAGCTAAGGCGGATGATATTTTGATTGTTTCGGGGGAAAAGTTAAAACTAAAATAAGATCTAAACTAAATATCAATTAAGTGGATATCGGTATGTAGTTCGTCGTAATTAGGGAATCAAATCTTCGTTGGTTTCTTAGTTTTAAAATAAATCTTTTCAGTAGACACTATTGATTAAAATCCTTTTCTCAAACTCTCGCTCTGTTGAATAGACCATGACTTTAAATTAACGTAGCTGTCACTTTTTAGTTAAGTCTAAAATCACCTTTTGAAAACAACAGACTCTATAGAAACTCTTTTTAAGAAAATAGTAATCGTTTAAACACCCTCGTCTCAAACTCCTTCATTCCGCCTACTTTACATACCGATACCTAAATAAATTAGCCGGACATGCTAAACAGATCTAAACAATCATCATGCTTAAATAGAAACATCTCAGGCAAATAATGTAAATAAACAATAAAGTAGGACATATATAAATTCAAGCAATAATTAAAGAACCTGAGTAATTAATAGCAGTCTTGAACACTCCACCACAGACCGGTTGGATTTGTTCTTGAATTCTTCAATCGGACAGGAAAATAAAAGTGAAGGGAAAAAAAACCTAGGGTCTAACGTAAGGTTAGATCCGGTAAAAGATACACAATAGTTTCCGGTGTAGAAACTATTGTGTGAAAAATTAATTAAGTGCTGAAAGATTGACTGGAAAAGAAAATAGAAATTGCAAAGAAAAATAAAAACTGTAAAAAATAATGCTGTAAAGTATGCTTGCACGGCTGGAAGAGAAAAAAGCACGAAGAAGAAGAATTCCCAGGGTTTTGCTCCTTGGCTCTATTTATATTGTTCCAATTTGTAACGGTTTCCAAAACTCCTTCCGTAAAAGTGGTCTTCACGTTTCCCAGGTCAAGCGTAACAATAGGCTTCAACGTGCCTCTGTTGCGCTTCTTAAGCCAAAAATATAGGAGAATGGTGTGACGTCCGTCACACCATGTGTTACGCTCGTAACACAAGGCAGCAGGGCGTGACGCTCGTCACACCATGTGTGGCGCTCGTCACAGGCTCAGCGCTAGTACTTTTGGGCTGGGCTTTGGTTTGGTGAAATTTGCTTCTCTTCATTTCTTTTTGCACCTCCTTTTCTTCCTTTTTCACTTGTGCTTCAAATAAGCTACCTGAGATAAATAAGAGGAAAAAATACCAAGTAATATCGAATAAAATGAAATAAATTGAAGTGAATAATAATATAATTTAATTAAATCGAGTCCAAAAATGTGATATTATTTCATGTTATCACAAGCACAACAAGCAGATTATATCACATAAATAAATATACATACATCACATATATATACAATTATATACACACAAAAAAGTAGGCTAAACCCACTGGAGACTACTCCCCAGCAGAGTCGCCATTTAATTTCTGTAGTGGTAAATTCATGACCATCAAGCTATGCTAGACGTCAATAAAACCAGAGTCTCCATCGCGCTTTTATTGTTTCCAAGGGAAAAGGGAAAAGTACGAACAAAACCCAAAATAAGAAGTTTTCAAATCAAAACTAATCAAATGCCAAAGATTACATGTAAGGGGGTTGGTTACACAGAGGGAAGGTGTTAGCACCCAAGGTGTCCTAGGTACTCCTAGGGAGCCCTTTCTTGTGTGCATATGTATTTTGTACAAAGCGATGTTTACAAATAAATAGAACGGGGGGATGAGAAAAGAATTCATTAATTATATTATTGTGTTTGACAAGACCTTTGGACTTGTGCCTACGTACCAACATAAAAATGAGGGATCAAAACTCATAGTTCGTGATACAAATTTCAAAGTGGATGCATTGCTTTTAATCAAAAATTAAGTTTGAAATGAACAAAGGCCTAAAAATGGTTTGAATGAGTTAATTCTTTTTGGATTTTGAAATCTTTAAGTCAAGTATAGTTAAGTTTATTTATATGTTTGATTTAAGAAAAGAAGTTTGAAAATGCGATGACATACGACCAAAGTTTCTAATTTGCAAAGGTCTAAATTTGGAAACAAAACAAGTACAAAACAAAGAAGTTTTAAAAAAGGAGGGAGGGATTTTGAAATTAAAGAGATAGGGAGGAGATAAAAAGACTAATCCTAAGCACAAATTTAAAAGTTAAGAGTTGAAAAGATTTGATCAATGGGCTGCAATCCAATAGACAAGAATGTCATATAGAAACCCCAAATTCCCTTGGACATTAGAATCAAGCAACAAACAATGCACACAATATTAACTTGAAGAGAAAGGCATCAAACAAAGATAGACATATCCAAGCTTCAACTACTCCATAATCTTCTTCAAATTGGCCTATGTAACATATGAATTCCACAAGTCAAGGGTTCAAACTAACAGTTTCACAATGATCATGTTCCAGATGAACTCAAATGGATCTCCAATGATGCATCAGCTGAAGTTTCAAATTGTAAGCACTTGGTTACATAAAGTTGGCATTGGCCAAGTCCTTTTGCATAGGAATGTTTCCTAAATTCTAAGTCCAATTGTCCAAGATCGAACCAACAGTTCACACAATAGTTTTTTAGGTTTTTTTGTTCTTATTATGTACATTAATGGTCAAAGACCACACAAGCAAACAAAATATGCACAAACAAGATATATCTCACAATATGGTCCAAGTGGACAAAGTGAAAATGACATTAATATAAACAATTAGAATGGTATGTGTAAGACCCTAATTTTGACCCTAAGATCCCTCATGGCATCATATCATTGCTCATTTGCATTGCCTCAAGGATCATAACATGTTTGGCTCCTTAACCCTAGGGTGGGACTTGTATGAGTGTTTTGATACCACCAAACATGCTTGTATTGTATATTATTGCTTTTCTTATTTTGATTACTAACCAAAAGTACAAAAATATGTCACTAACTCTTTTGTTTTGAAGCTCAAATGATCATGTGCTCCCATGCTCCTAGGGGGCTCCTAAGCTCAATGAAGTGGCTAGATGAAGATGAGAATAAGCATGACAATGGTTCACAAAGATCCTAATCATCATATATGTCTCCGAAGTATCTCAATTTGCCAATTTGATCAAGATAACCCAAAGGGCTTGAGGATTGTTTCCCAAGGAAACCCTAATTCAACTGTGCTTTGACTGTGCCTTGCTCATGAAGCAACCTCAACCTATGATCAAATTTAATCAAGGGAAGTTATTTCATTCATTATTTTGTGCATATATGAGCTTATGTGAGGATCCTAAATCATTCATTCATCAAGATTTGAAGTTTGGCCTTGAGAAGTTGACCAGTCAAGTCATCTGACTAAACTGAGGATCACTGAGACACAACTTGTGATGTGTTTGTCAAATAAAGATGACCCCAAGGGAAACAATATTCTTAATAACCATATGAACAACTTTAATGTTCATCAAAAATCCATTTGAAACTTGGAAGGTCATCATTAATTTCAAAACATTATAGGTCATTTTGACTGAAACCCTAATTTTGGGTCAACTTCTCAAGGACACAACTTCCTTAATTTTTATGATTTTGATGTGAGACCAATTGCATTGGAAAAATTAAGATGTCTAATTCAAATGTTATGTTATACAAAATTTCCTAATCCTAAAAGAAATACATGTGATAATACAAAACATTATAGGTCACTTTGGACCAAAGTCATTGAATTTGAAAAATGCCCAACTTCAAGTGCCCATAACTTTCTCATGAAAAATCCAAATGATGCAAAAATTAATTCTAAATTGATCATTTTGAAAAGATGTACAATGTTGATGTTGGATGTTTTTCCATTTTAGGCTTGTGCATTGAAACAGAAGGGCATGGAGATGCTTGCTTTTAGTAAAATTTTTCCAAGGAGAACCTAGACATGTTTTGTACTCAAACCTTCACAGCTAGTTTTCATAAATTTCCAATTGCCAAATGAATTTTCGCCCAACATAACTTTTGTTCCTTATTTCAAGGGCTTTCCAACCATTACTCTCATTAATTTTTTGGACTTTCCATGAGGGAGTCTCGAAGAGCTTTATGTTTATGTTCATTTTTGCATTTCACATTATAACTTGGTGTGCAAGCTTGTGCAATCCCTTGTGCACGTCCAATTCACTTCCATTTGATCTCAGCATGGATTTTCATTCATTATTGGGCCTTACATGCTCCTGTACAGGCCCATGCAAGGAGGATTCAAACTTCATGCACACGAGGGAAGCATTGCCTTGCATCACATTCCAGCTATAAATAAGAGTGCATTCTCATTCAAATGGTAACCAAGTGGAGATCTGAAGTGCTGCTGAATTGAAAACCAAACCCTCACTAAAGGAATTTTCAGTTTTCTTTCTCTTTTTCAAGCTTGAATTTCAACATCATTAGTTGATCTTCAAAGCTCAATTCCTTAACCTAGCATCACCATCACACTTCCAGAGCAAAAATAGATCAAGAGCTTGGACAATTCGTGATGTTTGAACCTCAATTTTCTTTGATTCAGATCTTGCAATATAATGTGAATTTCTTTGGTTTGTGCTATTTTCTGAAGCCCTCATGCATGAGGCAGGCCAGTGGTGGTCTTAATTTTGCAATCGTGCCATTTCAGTTCATGTACCATGATCTTCAAGCTCATGTTTCTCTCTAAATAGGAACTATGAGGATGATCCATGGTTACAGGGGTGATGTACATCACCTCCGCTTCATTTTGATATCCTCAGTTTTCATTTTCATTAAACTTTAATTTCCTGTGCGTGGTGGCCGGATCTGGTTAGATCGCCGGAGAAGATGGTGGTTTCCACCACCATCCCCACGTGGTAGCCTCAGAGCCCTTGGATCATGATGAAACGTTTTAATCTTGGCCATTCCGTGTATTGACTTATTTTAAATCATAGTGTTGCGCGCTTGACTCCAATGCACCGTGCATCCGCGCCTTAGAGCCACATGATCATTGACACGTCAATTAATGAGACCATCTGAGGGCGCTGGTTTTTTCTATTTTTCTTATTTTTTGTTAATTCCATTTAATTCCTTTTATTTTCAAAAATTCATAAACATTTTATTTGAAGTCACAAAAATATGAGACCAATGCCAAAAAATTTCATGAAAAATCTAGTTTCATATTTTGATTTTTAATTATGTTTGTGACTTCATTTAATATTTTTTTGTGAATTATTTGGTTTTTAATAGTTTTAATTCATTTTAAAATACTTTTTGATATTTGAAAAATCCAAAAATATTTTCCTAACACCTATGGATCATGATAAGTCAATGAAAAATAGTCTCATCAATTTCTTATTTGATTTGAGATTTTAATTCATATTGTGTTATTTTTCATTATTTTTAATTGTTTTTAAATAGTTTCTGATTTCAAAAATTGTTGGAAAAATTTGTCAAAGTTTGTTTGACCATGTTAGACCTATGAGAATTTAATTGGACTTGTTAAAGTTGATTTGAATTAAATTTAAGGTTTGACCATATTTTGTTTATTTTATTTTGCATTTATTTTTAATTTAAAAAATACCAAAAAAATATGTTTGACCTATTGACTTGTAATCTTCATTTCTCTTATGTTTAGCATTGATTGATGATGACTTGGTTCACATTTGATCAATTGTATTTGATACTTGATTTTTCTTTCCATCCATTTCATCTTCATCCCATTTCTTTTTATTTTTGGCAAATGAGTTAATGTCTTATGGTTAGTCTTGACAAATGAGAGGTTTAACCTTCTTTGATCCAAACCAAACTCAACTTGATCCAAGATCAAGTGAGTTGTTTTGTGTCCAAGATAGGTTGCTTCTTCGTCAAGCAAAAAACCTAAAGTCCATACAAGGCCTTTCTCTTTTCTTTTGGCATGGCCAGTTTTTGGAGCTTGGCTTATTAGTCATGATCTCTAACTTATGTTTATTTGCCTATAGTTTTATTGACCGACCTCAGATAGGTGTGACTACTACATTAGTCCACTTACGATTGCTTAACATAGCGCTACATTGTCTTATGACAAACTAACATAACTTCACTAATTACTAACCTTAATTTGAGCATTTAACTTCTTGCAATTTACTTTAATTCAATTTACTTTCTTGCTCATCTATTCATATTGCTTTTCATTTTGCTCACTTGAGCACATATTGTATGTTTATGTCATTTTCCTTTTGCTCATTTGAGCTCATTATTGTATATAAATATATTGTTGCCTTGTGATTGTTTTGTCTTTGTTTTGTGTGAACCAAATGAAAAAAGGAGAAAGGACTTAGAATTAGGACATACCCATACTTAAAGGAGTTCAAGAGCAACTAGGTCTCATGCCTTTAGAATGCTAAACTTATTGAAGAGCAACTAGGCCTCATGCCTTTAGAATGCTAAATTTCAAAGTTGACTTCAAAGGACTTCCTTTCCAAAACTTATTCTTTGTCCATTCCTCTTATTGTGTTGTAAACTTTTTGATGTTTGCTCTTGTGTGATAGGGATTCCATCTTGAGATAGTAAGGAGGACCATTGTCATGAGTAGCCAAGTTAAGAGAGACAAGCCAAATGGAGATCCTAGGAGCTTGAATATCTGTTTGATTGCTTGTGTGTTTGCTAAGTCCAAAGGAAAGGAGCATCTTGAATCATCTCTATGATTTCAAGAAAAGGAACTCCAAGGGTTTTATCTTCTCTCTTATCTTTGTATGCTTTAGGACTAGCCCTTCTCTTCTTCTCCTCACTCTAACCCAAGCCAAAATCTTTTCTTTCAAACTTTGACATTGTTTCAAACTAGAAACCTAGGCCTTATGCCTTTGACTTTTCAAAACCATTTTCATCAATACTCATTTGTAAATAAATCTTAATTCAACTTTGACCTCATTTTGTAAATAAACCTAATTTGTAAATATATCTCACTTCAAGTTGTTTTTGTGGTTCCAATGGCCACCTTTGTTTAAACCTTTTCATAAACATTAGTCATAGGTTTGAGTTATCATAGTGGTTGATGTGAATCTCACCTTATCCTTAGTGATTGGACTATAAGTCTTCCATACTTATTATAGGGTTAACCCCTCACTAGTATGTTGAAGCTCTCCTCACATGGTGGATTGTGGGTTTAGGTTGAGTTTTCTCCCTTTGATAACAAAAGACCTTAAGGCTTTTGATCAAATCGATTCACCAATCTTTGAGATTTTTACCCCGAACTACGAGGTTTTGATCCTACCTTTGAGTTGGTACGTAGGCAATGGGTTCATCCATTCAAACAACAAAATTGTAAATAATAATATATTCTTCTCTCATCCCTCCAATCTTTTGCACATATTTTCACAAATACCAACCTACACTACATGTTTGCAAAAAGAGGTTCCCTTAGAGTACTAAGGATATTTTGGATGCGTAAAACCTTCCCATTTCATAACCAACCCCCTTACCAAGATCTATGACATTTTTATTAGTTTTTGATTTGATAAAACTTCTTACTTGGCTTTTGTTTGCTTTTTAGCCTTTTCTTTGGATAAATAAAAGTGCGGTGGCGACTCGAATTGTATGTTTAATTTTGGTTTAGTCAATAAACCTAAAGGTAACGAAAACCCCGCTACAGAAAAGTGGCGACTCTGCTGGGGAATTGGAAACATTTCTCTAGTGGGTTTAGCCTACTTTTTGCTTATATGTGTTGTATGTTTATATTTATTGGTGACATATTTTTGTGCAAATTTGGGATGATTGTATTGTTTGTAATGTATGATTTGCTTGATATATTAATTACTTGTATGCTTGGTGGTTTCTTGTGAGATGAGTTCTATACCCGAACTCGAGTGCACTTATGATAGGCGAATGGCATAGTCTTGTTGACTTGTGTGGAGTTATTCCTTAGCAAGTTGACTTGCAAGCCCATTCACTTGGTGGAGGTCTTGTTGGGATCAATAATGTCACACGAGTAGTCATGGTTAGGCATTACTCTTTCCAATATAAACCTTAGAAGCCAAGGACCTTAGATACCTATCCCATCTTGGCCTATTTTAGGACGTAGTGCAAAGGTCATTCAAGTGTAATATTTGATACGATTGTTACGCAATACTACACTCATAAGAGTCTCTCTTGAGAATATTTTTGGAATACGAGTAGTCATTCTATCCGATAATATCCGAAAGATGAGATGATGACTATGGGGACCTTTTTAGAACATGATTGTCAGGTTTAACCATAGTACACTCCCTTTGGGTGGTTCTTAGCCGAGACTCCATGCTCGTGACTTGCAACAAACCCTTGATTCACGGTTGATCCGTTCTCGTACATTCTCAATATCAATGGAACTTGGGTGTTGATAAGGTGTAAACCATAATCCACCAAAATGGATGATTGATATTGACAATGACGTGAGCCATCCCATGACCTTTGTGTGGTGTGACTTGCTTGATCCTTGAGTGTGATTGTTGCATCCATGCATCCATGCATTCATTTGAATCCATATCATCAACAATAAGGATTTTCAAGGAACTTAGGAGGTCTATTTGCAAATTTTCAGACATGGATAAGCAAAGAAGGAATACGAAGAAGTACAGTTTTAGACAACCCGACTTGAAAGAATTAAGGAGTTTGACATCTTATGTATTAGAGCCCTTGGAGTTCAAAGCTCGCCATGGGAAGCTTCTGTCTATTCTTTCTACCAAAGTGGATGAAGGTCTGATGAGTGTGTTGGTGCAGTTCTACGATCCTTTGTATCAGTGCTTCACTTTTCCGGATTTCCAGCTTCTCCCTACACTTGAGGAGTATGCCTATCATGTGGGTATACTTATTCTTGATCAGTTGTCGTTCAGTGGTTTGGAGAAGATTCCGTCTTCTCAAGAGATTGCTGACATGCTTCATATAGATGTATCTGATGTTGTTGCTCATATGACTACCAAAGGTGGAATTCAAGGTCTCCCATCTGATTTTCTCATTACCAAAGCTACTTTGTTTGGGAAGGCCATGAGTGAGGACGCTTTTGAAGCCATATTTGTACTTCTCATCTATGGGCTAGTGTTATTTCCCAACATCGACAATTTCGTGGATGTGAACGCTATTAGATTTTTCTCTTCTCTTAATCTCGTTCCGACTCTGTTGGGTGACACTTATTTTTCTTTGCATATGTGATGCTTGATCTGGCTATATATAAAATATAGTCTGTCGGGTACTTGACTGCAAGTGCACAGTCCAGTCGCTTTAGTTTTAAAAGATATCGATCCCACAGGGACCTATGGTAAAACTAGTGTTACTAACGTCACTATGTTTAACTAAGGGAATGATTAGTAAAAGTTTGGGGGTTATATAGTAAATCTAAAGGGAATGTTTGGTTTTAAGAAAGAATAGATAGAAGGAATCAGTATGCAGCGCATTAATTTTCAGGGATTCGATAAGTCACCGGTGAATAGTTTAAATGCCAAATATCTCTCAGTAGAAAATGTTTATTTAAAAGACTTTATCTCACACTCTCGTGGTTGTTGATTCAGCCTATAACTTTAAGTCAGAATGTACGCTCTCGCTGTCCCATTTGAAGTCAAAATTACTTTTTGAAAATAAATAAGTTCTAATTGCTTTTAAAGTGCTCTCGCTGTTTTTAAACTCAATGCCTACTTTTTACTATCCAGCTCGAGCCTCACGCTCTCGCGATTGTTGGTTCTCACCTTAGTTAATTTCCCACTCTCGTGGCAAAATCGTATTAAATAGCTTTTCACGCTTTTGTGATAAAGTTAATTAAATTTAGATTAAAAACTTCAGCCTAAAAGGTTATTTGAGAAAAAGGGCTTTCACCGGTTATTATTAAATCCCATCAAATTAAGTTGCTACATACCGATACCGGTAGTTTAGCCGGACATATTAAATAAGGCAAACACAAGGCATAAACAGATCAATATTGCGGCAAACACAAGGCATAAACAGATCAATATTGCGGCAAACATGCTTATAATAATAAATGGGCAATAACAATAATAATTCAATAAAAACCTGGAGATCGAAGTAACAGAATAGCGATTCTTGGAGTACTTGAGCAGTCCTCCACAAGTCAGCAGGCTTTGCTTCTTCAATATAAATTACTATTAAAATTAAATAAAGTGTAGTAGTTCCCCAGTGTAGGAAACTACTACTATGGCTAACTGGAAAAAGGGAAACTCTAAAAAGAATGGCGAATACAATAAGGCAACGGAAACAAGGTTGTTGGAAAGAAAAAATGCTAAAAGCTAGAAAGCTGAAAATTAAATTGTAGAGCGTAAATCTCAAAGTAGGCGTCCTCCATTTTTTCCATTTGGGTCCTTTATATAGTGTCCATTAGGTCTTGGTAGTTGAGAAAATCAAGGGAGACTTGGTCTTGAGTGAGGAATCCGTGGAAATAAGTTTGTTGGAGGAGATTTAGGCACGTTTGGGTGATGTGGCTGACTGTTTCAAAGAGCACTTTGTGGCCGCGTGACGCTCGTCATGGGCCTATGACGGTCGTCACAGTCTGAGTCGTGACGTGCGTCATGAATCTGTGACGGTCGTCACATCAGCAAAATCTGCAAACTCTGCTTTTCTGGTTTTTCTGTGCTTTTTCCTGTGTTTCTTCTTCTTTTTCTTCCTTTTCTTCATTTTGCTCTTTTGTGCATGGAGATTCAAATACATGCAAAAATAACACGAATACTTGCGCAATAATTAGGATATTAATCGAAATGGTGTGATCTTTGAGTGTAAATTAAGGCAATTATCTGACGTGTTTTCGCGTTATCAAACTCCCCTAAACTTGAACCTTTGCTTGTCCTCAAGAAAATACAATTTGAAAACAAAGTTAAATGCGAATACATTACTCGTTCATACGTGGTTGTCAGGTGGATTGGTAGGATGGTCGATATTCGAGTAAAACACTAAAGGTACTGTGACGACACTAGCTTTCAGCTTTAGCATAGATCTCTCCTTTGCATAAGCCAGTCCGAATCTTGCTAATATAGCTCGACCTAGTGTCTTTGTTTCTATTTCACCCAGTTTCATTCAAGCGCAATCACATTAAGCCCTTTTCCTCCGCACGCACGTAGTGAGGTAGCCGGTTAGTGACTTTGATCCTTTTCTTAGCACGGGGGTCTGGTACACTAGTGTGGTACCCCTTTATATATCCCCTTTTTGAAGGTTGTGGGGGATCGAACCTTAGTTCGCCCTACCAAGTCCAGTACCAGGTACCTCTGGACCAACCAACTAGGGTTTCTGTTCCTTCTTTTTGCATAACTTTACAACCTTTTGTATGGTTCTTTTATCAATTTCTTGATAGCAATAGTATGAAGGAGTTTCTTACTTTGTAGGCATCAAACACTTATATTCATCGGCTCTCCACGTGGTTTGTGCTTGGGACGGTGTTGACTGCTAGTATAAACTACTAGAGGTTAATCTAGAATGGAGACTTAAGGTGTCGGTATAATGGTTATTCAAACTGATCTCGTAGAAATAAGGGATCTAGGGTGTCGGGACGGTATCAATCTTGTTAGATCTTTCTCAGTTTTCCTGACAAAGCCTCCGCGAGACAACCTATGTACTCGTAGGGTATGCATTTAATCTTAAGGAGAATTTTTTTGTTATGTCAGAATATGTAAAAAATGATTGAAAAGGACAAGCAATTTTTTTTGTATTGGCTGAAAATATTAGCAATAGATACAAGTAAAGGAGTGATAAGGATTTCCTCCCATAATTAAACAATGCATTATCCTCAATGCGACAATATAAAAGTAAAAAGGAAAGAAACAAAAATCACTGCTCGTCATTACGCGGCTGGCTTCTTCGTGCTCTGGCTCTTGCTCTTGCGCGCTCACCTCGTCCTCACTGGGTAGGATCCAATCCTACGTGCTGAGTGTATTCCTGGATGGCATCTACGCGATAAGTCAGGGCACTCATCTGGTCTAAAAATTCCGCCATCCCCTGATCATGCCAGTTAGCATAATCGTGTTGATCCCGCTGCATTTGCTGGATCGCTTGAATCATTTCTGTTTGGCGGTCTTCCATTATTTGGTTGTGTCGCAACATCTCGGCGTAGATGTTTTCCATGGAGGCGGGTCTTCGTTCGCTTCTTCGTTGTCCTCGGGAAGAAGTCTCTATAGCGTGCTCTTGAGGTGGTTGAGGCATGCCTCTGTCAAGCTCCTCTTCGATTTCATCTGTACCATTACCAGGATTTCCATCATATGGCTCGGGGCCCCCCAAATCAAAAATCCAATTTTCCATTTCTCTTGGATTTGTGCGGTTCCTGTTGGGCATGATGATGCTCCGCACTGTCTTGTTTGTGACAACAGAATGGTACTTCCCGTTATCTCTTACTTTGATCAGGTGTGAAGCACGACAGTAGTCGATGTCGAGGAATTCTGCCTGCAAGGCTGGTAAGTTGGCTAGCCTATCTCCCAAATCCAAGCTTAGTGCTATGGAGGTGATGATTCCCCCAAAACAAAACGCCTGGCTGCCTCTCATGCAAGCAGCCTGGATGTTGGCTAGTAGGAAAGGAGTAACATTGAACGCAATTTGGGCAAACACACAGTGAAGAAGGAAAAGTTCCTTGGAGTTTACCTTGTGGTTGCTGACTCTTCCAAAAACTGTGTGCCCCAGGACTCGGTGAAAGTATCTAATGGCTGGGTTGTGGATATATGTTGCGTTAAGCGTATCTCAGCTCGTTGCGTTCATGTTGGTGAGGTTGCGCCAAACTTGGAATGCTATCTCTGACCATCCTTCTGGGATGCAGCAGTGAATTCCTTCTCCATGTCGGAAACCAAGCATTCTCGCTATCTGGGTTTGATAAAGGGAATACTCGGTGCCGAACATTCTAAGTATGGCTACACCGGTGAGATATTGGGTAGCGCCAGGGGGTGTGATGTGTGAGTAGGAACTCAGAAATTCCAGGGTCAGCGCTTCGTAGGTTGGCTGCGGTGTGGTACAAAGCTGCGTCAAGCTGAAAGCAACTAGCATCCACTCCACACCCTCCAAAAGTCCTAACTCCCTTAGGCATTCATGATCAACATACCTCGTGGCTTGAACGGAGCGCTGGTAGAACTTGAGGTAGTTGCTTCTTTGGTGTTCGTCGGCTTCTCCGTTTCGGAATATGACGGTTGAAAGGTCGGGAGTAGCTCTTTCTTGACGGGCCATCGATGAGTTGTATGAAACTTCTGGTGTTGGTGGGTGAGGTGGAATATTTTTGAGTTACGCGCTTGGAGAAAATGTGAAGAATTTAATAGATGAAGAGCAGAATGTAAGAGAGCGATAATTGGTGAGGAAGTAGGGAGAAAGAGAGCCTGCTTTTATAGGCGAGCTCTCTGGAATTCGTGACGGTCGTCATACGGGTGTGACGGTCGTCACGCACAACAGACGCGTAACGGTCGTATGCAACGGTCATATGCTCATAACGGTCACTTTCATGCGTGTGACGATCGTGCCAGATCCGTGCTGGTCGTCACGTCTGTGAGACGAACGTCACCCTATAGTGACGGTCGTCACACGCTGAATTTCAAATTTTTTCTCTAACACAGGTTGCAGTAGAATTTGATAACAGCATAAAGGATAGCTAAGCAATTTTAACAACATAAATGCGGAAATAAATAAATAGATGAAATAAGCGTAATTAAATAAATAGCAATTGAATTAATAAATTGAAATTAAATGTAACATAGGAAAAAATTGTAGCGATAACATAGCAAACAAAAGCAATAGAACAAAAGTAATGAAATAAATAAATGTGCTCCCTCCCCACACAAAACAAAGCAGTGTCCTCATTACTTAGTGCGAGTAGGAGAAATCAGTGGTCAGTAGTATTAGCCACGTTTTTGTCCCAATGCAACGACAACTTTGTTCAGATAATGAAACTGCTCAACGGCTACATCCATCAGGCCTAGGACATCGAAGCGTATGAGCTTTATCTCTTCTTTCACAATGGTGATGTCAGCTTGGAAAGCATTCAGACGGGTGATGAGCATGGCATGATTATCACATTAAGATGGAGGAACCGGTTCAACAATGTTATAATAGTTAGGAGGTGTTTCAGGGTCAGATTCTTCCTTATGGATAGGGTCATTGATACACTCATATTTAGGTGGGGTCGCAGGAGGTGAAGGTGGATCAATAGGGTGTTCCTCTAAGTCATAGAGCCAGTTATCGCGGTTGTGAACACTCGTTTTCTCATGGTTAGGCAAGGTGAATAGTCGAACCACTTCGTTACTGATTAGATAATCAAAGGTATCCGTCCCGATGTTTCCTATGATTCTGCGGTTAAAGCAAAATTTGATATCCATTGGACAGATGTTTCCAAAAGGTACAAGCTCATAAAATGGGCGTACAAGTCCTATGGCGTCTGCTATCATGGTTACTTGGCCACCTATGATTATTGGGGTACGGTTATTCTTAGCAAGGTGGACAAATCTTTCCATCATGAATGTCACTATATTGACGTGTCGACCTTGATCGACACATAGCAGGATGAAGAGGTCATAGCGGGACACTAAGGTGTTATTCTCTTCCTTACCAAATAAGGCGTGGGCTAATATTTTATGAAAGTATTGGATAGCAGGGTTATGGGTCTTTTGTGAATGCATCTCATTCGGGTTTGGGTTGGATTCTCCAGATATGCAACCCCAAAAGTCATTGAGGTCAATGTCATCGATAAGGTCCTCCTGGCGGGTAGTAAAAACGAAAGGGCCACTAGGAAATCCTAGGAGGTCAGCAAGGTCTCGACGGTTGTAGGTGAAGTCCATGCTAAATAGCCTAAAGGATATAAACCCTTTGTTAAGTTCGTAACCATGCTCAGGGATGTATACAAGGGAACTCAGGAATTCTAAGGTTAGTTCACGGTACGTGACAAACCGTCTCTTAATGGCTGCGTTCTCCCACCCAAGCTGGTTAAACATATATAAGATGCTATCTCGGATGCCTAATTTATCCATGGTAGGTCCATCATAATAAATCGATAATGCCATATCCTTCCGAGCTAGATAATCATACCGCCTTCTCTGAACTCTGCCTCTGAAAACTATATCTACTGGTTGCATGAAGAAAGTTAGTAGCTCGATATGTTCAAGTAGATACTGGCATTAAGTCAGTATCGGTTATTTAAAGAAAAATACAGATTAAGAAAGAAAAAAATGGATAGAGAGAAAGATTGACATTAATAAAACAGGAAATATTCGCTATGTTTTATGTCGATAGCGCGGCGACTCAGGGGTGTAAGTACTCATGGTGGTTCTTTCGAGGATGAATCCTCGGTCAAACTTTTAATTATCCTTGATTTCCATGGCCACTTATCAATCCATCTCTCATATCCGTCGCCTTTTCTTCTTTTTCTTTTGCGAGGTAGTTTATCCTTCTGAACTTGTGGTGGTGGTACTGGCTCTATCCTGAGAGCTAGCTTTTCAGGTTTAGGTTCAATTTTTGCAAACACCACCTCAAAGTCTGGTTTTCCCCTTTTTATACTAATTAGTTCCCTAATTTCATTGGCTTCTAATTTTCTCTTCTTGTTCAGGGTCTCATACAAAGGTGCATTGGTGTGGATATTTTCTGATAGCTCCTTATTTCTTTCGGATTTGGGGTCTACCTTAACTTCCACAGACCTTCCCGGGAAAGGAATTGGTGATTTATAGAGAGGAGGAACAACACATAGCTCTTCCTTCTCTACCTCTTTGACAACCTCCCTTTCGGGTGGTGTTTGTGGAACTTTCTCAATCTCTACTCTTTTCTTACTTGAACCCTCCTCATTATCACTCTCCTTAGGATTTTCGGTAAATCTTTCACTGGTGATTTTTACCATATCCGCATGTTTCTCAAGGAAAGGTCCTAGAGGTGTCTGCGCAAGTAGGGAGATTTGAGTCTCCAATGCCTCATTGTGAGTGACGAGGGACTCGACCATAATGTTCAGTTGCGTAAGGGTTTCATTGGTATAGAGACTTTGTTTTCTAAATTCTTCATTTTGAAGAGTTTGTGTAGCCACAAAGCGTTCCATCATAGATTCTATCCTAGAGTGAGTTTGCGTCTCAATGAAATCCTCCATTAATATTTCCAGGTTGGATTTATAGGAATCTTGCGATTCCTCAAAATACTGGGAGTGATAGTTGTAGAGAAAGTTTGGGTGATACATAGTAATACATAAAAAAGTGCCTTAGTCTATACTGGATAACGAAAGAATCGCACTATTTGACTAAAACAGGTCCCCGACAACGGCGCCAAAAACTTGATGCTTGATCTGGCTATATATAAAATATAGTCTGTCGGGTACTTGACTGCAAGTGCACAGTCCAGTCGCTTTAGTTTTAAAAGATATCGATCCCACAGGGACCTATGGTCAAACTGGTGTTACTAACGTCACTATGTTTAGCTAAGGGAATGATTAGTAGAAGTTCGGGGGTTACATAGTAAATCTAAAGGGAATGTTTGGTTTTAAGAAAGAATAGATGGAAGGAATCAGTATGCAGTGCATTAATTTTCAGGGATTCGATAAGTCACCGGTGAATAGTTTAAATGCCAAATATCTCTCAGTAGAAAATGTTTATTTAAAAGACTTTATCTCACACTCTCGTGGTTGTTGATTCGGCCTATAACTTTAAGTCAGAATGTACGCTCTCGCTGTCCCATTTGAAGTCAAAATTACTTTTTGAAAATAAATAAGTTCTAATTGCTTTTAAAGTGCTTTCACTGTTTTTAAACTCAATGCCTAATTTTTACTATCCAGCTCGAGCCTCACGCTCTCGCGATTGTTAGTTCTCACCTTAGTTAATTTCCCACTCTCATGGCAAAATCGTATTAAATAGATTTTCACATTTTTTTGATAAAGTTAATTAAATTTAGATTAAAAACTTCAGCCTAAAAGGTTATTTGAGAAAAAGGGTTTTCACCGGTTATTATTAAATCCCATCAAATTAAGTTGCTACATACCGATACCGGTAGTTTAGCCGGACATATTTAATAAGGCAAACATAAGGCATAAACAAATTAATAATGCGGCAAACATGCTTATAATAATAAATGGGCAATAACAATAATAATTCAATAAAAACCTAGAGATCGAAGTAACATAATAGCGATTCTTGGAGTACTTGAGCAGTCCTCCACAAGTTGGCAGGCTTTGCTTCTTCAACACAAATTACTATTAAAATTAAATAAAGTGTAGTAGTTCCCCAGTGTAGGAAACTACTACTATGGCTAACTGGAAAAAGGGAAACTCTAAAAAGAATGGCGAATACAATAAGGCAACGGAAACAAGGTTGCTGGAAAGAAAAAATGCTAAAAGCTAGAAAGCTGAAAATTAAATTGTAGAGCGTAAATCTTAAAGTAGGCGTCCTCCATTTTTTCCATTTGGGTCCTTTATATAGTGTCCATTAGGTCTTGGTAGTTGAGAAAATCAAGGGAGACTTAGTCTTGAGTGAGGAATCTGTGGGAATAAGTTTGTCGGAGGAGATTTAGGCACGTTTGGGTGATGTGGTTGACTGTTTCAAAGCGTACTTTGTGGCCGCGTGACGCTCGTCATGGGCCTGTGACGGTCGTCACAGTCTGGGTCGTGACGTGCGTCATGAATCTGTGACGGTCGTCACATCAGCAAAATCTGCAAACTCTGCTTTTCTGGTTTTTCTGTGCTTTTTCCTGTGTTTCTTCTTATTTTTCTTCCTTTTCTTCATTTTGCTCTTTAGTGCATGGAGATTCAAATACCTGCAAAAATAACACGAATACTTTCGAAATAATCAGGATATTAATCGAAATGGTGTGATCTTTGAGTGTAAATTAAGGCAATTATCTGATGTGTTTTCGCGTTATCAAACTCCCCTAAACTTGAATCTTTGCTTGTCCTCAAGAAAATACAATTTGAAAACAAAGTTAAATGCGAATACATTACCCGTTCATACGTGGTTGTCAGGTGGATTGGTAAGAGGGTCGATATTCGAGTAAAACACTAAAGGTACTGTGACGAACTAGCTTTCAGCTTTAGCATAGATCTCTCCTTTGCACAAGCCAGTCCGAATCATGCTATTATAGCTCGACCTAGTGTCTTTGTTTCTATTTCACCCAGTTTTATTCTAGTGCAATCACATTAAGCCCTTTTCCTCCACACGCACGTAGTGAGGTAGCCGATTAGTGACTTTGATCCTTTTCTTAGCACGGGGGTCTGGTACACTAGTGTGGTACCCCTTTATATATCCCCTTTTTGAAGGTTGTGGGGGATCGAACCTTAGTTCGCCCTACCAAGTCCAGTACCAGGTACCTCTGGACCAACCAACTGGGGTTTCTGTTCCTTCTTTTTGCATAACTTTACAACCTTTTGTATGGTTCTTTTATCAATTTCTTGATAGCAATAGTATGAAGGAGTTTCTTACTTTGTAGGCATCAAACACTTATATTCATCGGCTCTCCACGTGGTTTGTGCTTGAGACGGTGCTGACTGCTAGTATAAACTACTAGAGGTTAATCTAGAATGGAGACTTAAGGTGTCGGTATAATGGTTATTCAAACTGATCTCGTAGAAATAAGGGATCTAGGGTGTCGGTCCGGTATCAATCTTGTTAGATCTTTCTCAGTTTTCCTGACAAAGCCTCCGCGAGACAACCTATGTACTCGTAGGGTATGCATTTAATCTTAAGGAGAATTTTTTTGTTATGTCAGAATATGTAAAAAATGATTGAAAAGGACAAGCAAATTTTTTTTGTATTGGCTGAAAATATTAGCAATAGATACAAGTAGAGGAGTGATAAGGATTTCCTCCCATATTTAAACAATGCATTATCCTCAATGCGACAATATAGAAGTAAAAAGGAAAGAAACAAAAATCACTGCTCGTCATTACGCGGCTGGCTTCTTCGTGCTCTGGCTCTTGCTCTTGCGCGCTCACCTCGTCCTCGCTGGGTAGGATCCAATCTTACGTGCTGAGTGTATTCCTGGATGGCATCTACGCGATAAGTCAGGGCACTCATCTGGTCTAAAAGTTCCGCCATCCCCTGATCATGCCAGTTAGCATAATCGTGTTGATCCCGCTGCATTTGCTGGATCGCTTGAATCATTTCTGTTTGGCGGTCTTCCATTATTTGGTTGTGTCGCAACATCTCGGCGTAGATGTTTTGCATGGAGGCGGGTCTTCGTTCGCTTCTTCGTTGTCCTCGAGAAGAAGTCTCTGTAGCATGCTCTTGAGGTGGTTGAGGCATGCCTCTGTCAAGCTTCTCTTCGACTTCATCTATACCATTACCAGGATTTCCATCATTTGGCTCGGGGGCCCCCAGATAAAAAATCCAATTTTCCATTTCTCTTGGATCTGTGCGGTTCCTGGTGGGCATGATGATGCTCCGTACTGTCTTGTTTCTGACAACAGGATGGTACTTCCCGTCGTCTCTTGCTTTGATCAGGTGTGAAGCACGACAGTAGTCGATGTCGAGGAATTCTGCCTGCAAGGCTGGTAAGTTGGCTAGCCTATCTCCCAAATTCAAGCTTAGTGCTATGGAGGTGATGATTCCCCCAAAACAAAACGCCTGGCTGCCTCTCATGCAAGCAGCCTGGATGTTGGCTAGTAGGAAAGGAGTAATATTGAACGCAATTTGGGAAAACACAAAGTGAAAAAGGAAAAGTTCCTTGGATTTTACCTTGTGGTTGCTGACTCTTCCAAAAACTGTGTGCCCCAGGACTCGGTGAAAGTATCTAATGGCTGGGTTGTGGATATATGTTGCGTTAAGCGTATCCCAGCTCGTTACGTTCATGTTGGTGAGGTTGTGCCAAACTTGGAATGCTATCTCTAACCATCCTTCTGGGATGCAACAATGAATTCCTTCTCCATGTCGGAAACCAAGCATTCTCGCTATCTGGGTTTGATTAAGGGAATACTCGGTGCCGAACATTCTAAATGTGGCTGCACCGGTGAGATGTTGGGTAGCGCCAGGGGGTGTGATGTATGAGTAGGAACTCAGAAATTCCAGGGTCAACGCTTCGTAGGTTGGCTGCGGTGTGGTACAAAGCTGCGTCAAGCTGAAAGTAGCTAGAATCCACTCCTCACCCTCGAAAAGTCCTAACTCCCTTAGGCATTCATGATCAACATACCTCGTGGCTTGAACGGAGCGCTGGTAGAACTTGAGGTAGTTGCTTCTTTGGTGTTCGTCGGCTTCTCTGTTTTGGAATATGACGGTTGAAAGGTCGGGAGTAGCTCTTTCTTGACGGGCCATCGATGAGTTGTATGAAACTTCTGGTGTTGGTGGTTGAGGTGGAATATTTGTGAGTTACACGCTTGGAGAAAATGTGAAGAATTTAAGAGATGAAGAGCAGAATGTAAGAGAGCGATAATTGGTGAGGAAGAAGGGAGAAAGAGCGCCTGCTTTTATAGGCGAGCTCTCTGGAATTCGTGACGGTCGTCATACGGGTGTGACGGTCGTCACGCACAACAGACGCGTAACGGTCGTATGCAACGGTCATATGCTCATAACGGTCACTTTCATGCGTGTGACGATCGTGCCAGATCCGTGACGGTCGTCACGTCTGTGAGACGAACGTCACCCTATAGTGACGGTCGTCACATGCTGAATTTCAAATTTTTTCTCTAACACAGGTTGCAGTAGAATTTGATAACAGCATAAAGGATAGCTAAGCAATTTTAACAACATAAATGCGGAAATAAATAAATAGATGAAATAAGCGTAATTAAATAAATAGCAATTGAATTAATAAATTGAAATTAAATGTAACATAGGAAAAAATTGTAGCGATAACATAGCAAACAAAAGCAATAGAACAAAAGTAATGAAATAAATAAATGTGCTCCCTCCCCACACAAAACAAAGCAGTGTCCTCATTACTTAGTGCGAGTAGGAGAAATCAGTGGTCAGTAGTATTAGCCACGTTTTTGTCCCAATGCAACGACAACTTTGTTCAGATAATGAAACTGCTCAACGGCTATATCTATCAGGCCTAGGACATCGAAGCGTATGAGCTTTATCTCTTCTTTCACAATGGTGATGTCAGCTTGGAAAGCATTCAGACGGGTGATGAGCATGGCATGATTATCACATTAAGATGGAGGAACCGGTTCAACAATGTTATAATAGTTAGGAGGTGTTTCAGGGTCAGATTCTTCCTTATGGATAGGGTCATTGATACACTCATATTTAGGTGGGGTCGCAGGAGGTGAAGGTGGATCAATAGGGTGTTCCTCTAAGTCATAGAGCCAGTTATCGCGGTTGTGAACACTCGTTTTCTCATGGTTAGGCAAGGTGAATAGTCGAACCACTTCGTTACTGATTAGATAATCAAAGGTATCTGTCCCGATGTTTCCTATGATTCTGCGGTTAAAGCAAAATTTGATATCCATTGGACAGATGTTTCCAAAAGGTACAAGCTCATAAAATGGGCGTACAAGTCCTATGGCGTCTGCTATCATGGTTACTTGGCCACCTATGATTATTGGGGTACGATTATTCTTAGCAAGGTGGACAAATCTTTCCATCATGAATGTCACTATATTGACGTGTCGACCTTGATCGACACATAGCAGGATGAAGAGGTCATAGCGGGACACTAAGGTGTTATTCTCTTCCTTACCAAATAAGGCGTGGGCTAATATTTTATGAAAGTATTGGATAGCAGGGTTATGGGTCTTTTGTGAATGCATCTCATTCGGGTTTGGGTTGGATTCTCCAGATATGCAACCCCAAAAGTCATTGAGGTCAATGTCATCGATAAGGTCCTCCTGGCGGGTAGTAAAAACGAAAGGGCCACTAGGAAATCCTAGGAGGTCAGCAAGGTCTCGACGGTTGTAGGTGAAGTCCATGCTAAATAGCCTAAAGGATATCAACCCTTTGTTAAGTTCGTAACCATGCTCAGGGATGTATACAAGGGAACTCAGGAATTCTAAGGTTAGTTCACGGTACGTGACAAACCGTCTCTTAATGGCTGCGTTCTCCCACCCAAGCTGGTTAAACATATATAAGATGCTATCTCGGATGCCTAATTTATCCATGGTAGGTCCATCATAATAAATCGATAATGCCATATCCTTCCGAGCTAGATAATCATACCGCCTTCTCTGAACTCTGCCTCTGAAAACTATATCTACTGGTTGCATGAAGAAAGTTAGTAGCTCGATATGTTCAAGTAGATACTGGCATTAAGTCAGTATCGGTTATTTAAAGAAAAATACAGATTAAGAAAGAAAAAAATGGATAGAGAGAAAGATTGACATTAATAAAACAGGAAATATTCGCTATGTTTTATGTCGATAGCGCGGCGACTCAGGGGTGTAAGTACTCATGATGGTTCTTTCGAGGATGAATCCTCGGTCAAACTTTTAATTATCCTTGATTTCCATGGCCACTTATCAATCCATCTCTCATATCCGTCGCCTTTTCTTCTTTTTCTTTTGCGAGGTAGTTTATCCTTCTGAACTTGTGGTGGTGGTACTGGCTCTATCCTGAGAGCTAGCTTTTCAGGTTTAGGTTCAATTTTTGCAAACACCACCTCAAAGTCTGGTTTTCCCCTTTTTATACTAATTAGTTCCCTAATTTCATTGGCTTCTAATTTTCTCTTCTTGTTCAGGGTCTCATACAAAGGTGCATTGGTGTGGATATTTTCTGATAGCTCCTTATTTCTTTCGGATTTGGGGTCTACCTTAACTTCCACAGACCTTCCCGGGAAAGGAATTGGTGATTTATAGAGAGGAGGAACAACACATAGCTCTTCCTTCTCTACCTCTTTGACAACCTCCCTTTCGGGTGGTGTTTGTGGAACTTTCTCAATCTCTACTCTTTTCTTACTTGAACCCTCCTCATTATCACTCTCCTTAGGATTTTCGGTAAATCTTTCACTGGTGATTTTTACCATATCCGCATGTTTCTCAAGGAAAGGTCCTAGAGGTGTCTGCGCAAGTAGGGAGATTTGAGTCTCCAATGCCTCGTTGTGAGTGACGAGGGACTCGACCATAATGTTCAGTTGCGTAAGGGTTTCATTGGTATAGAGACTTTGTTTTCTAAATTCTTCATTTTGAAGAGTTTGTGTAGCCACAAAGCGTTCCATCATAGATTCTATCCTAGAGTGAGTTTGCGTCTCAATGAAATCCTCCATTAATATTTCCAGGTTGGATTTATAGGAATCTTGCGATTCCTCAAAATACTGGGAGTGATAGTTGTAGAGAAAGTTTGGGTGATACATAGTAATACATAAAAAAGTGCCTTAGTCTATACTGGATAACGAAAGAATCGCACTATTTGACTAAAACAGGTCCCCGACAACGGCGCCAAAAACTTGATGCTTGATCTGGCTATATATAAAATATAGTCTGTCGGGTACTTGACTGCAAGTGCACAGTCCAGTCGCTTTAGTTTTAAAAGATATCGATCCCACAGGGACCTATGGTCAAACTGGTGTTACTAACGTCACTATGTTTAGCTAAGGGAATGATTAGTAGAAGTTTGGGGGTTACATAGTAAATCTAAAGGGAATGTTTGGTTTTAAGAAAGAATAGATGGAAGGAATCAGTATGCAGTGCATTAATTTTCAGGGATTCGATAAGTCACCGGTGAATAGTTTAAATGCCAAATATCTCTCAGTAGAAAATGTTTATTTAAAAGACTTTATCTCACACTCTCGTGGTTGTTGATTCGGCCTATAACTTTAAGTCAGAATGTACGCTCTCGCTATCCCATTTGAAGTCAAAATTACTTTTTGAAAATAAATAAGTTCTAATTGCTTTTAAAGTGCTTTCACTGTTTTTAAACTCAATGCCTAATTTTTACTATCCAGCTCGAGCCTCACGCTCTCGCGATTGTTGGTTCTCACCTTAGTTAATTTCCCACTCTCATGGCAAAATCGTATTAAATAGATTTTCACATTTTTTTGATAAAGTTAATTAAATTTAGATTAAAAACTTCAGCCTAAAAGGTTATTTGAGAAAAAGGGTTTTCACCGGTTATTATTAAATCCCATCAAATTAAGTTGCTACATACCGATACCGGTAGTTTAGCCGGACATATTTAATAAGGCAAACATAAGGCATAAACAAATTAATAATGCGGCAAACATGCTTATAATAATAAATGGGCAATAACAATAATAATTCAATAAAAACCTAGAGATCGAAGTAACATAATAGCGTTTCTTGGAGTACTTGAGCAGTCCTCCACAAGTTGGCAGGCTTTGCTTCTTCAATACAAATTACTATTAAAATTAAATAAAGTGTAGTAGTTCCCCAGTGTAGGAAACTACTACTATGGCTAACTGGAAAAAGGGAAACTCTAAAAAGAATGGCGAACACAATAAGGCAACGGAAACAAGGTTGCTGGAAAGAAAAAATGCTAAAAGCTAGAAAGCTGAAAATTAAATTGTAGAGCGTAAATCTTAAAGTAGGCGTCCTCCATTTTTTCCATTTGGGTCCTTTATATAGTGTCCATTAGGTCTTGGTAGTTGAGAAAATCAAGGGAGACTTAGTCTTGAGTGAGGAATCCGTGGGAATAAGTTTGTCGGAGGAGATTTAGGCACGTTTGGGTGATGTGGTTGACTGTTTCAAAGCGTACTTTGTGGCCGCGTGACGCTCGTCATGGGCCTGTGACGGTCGTCACAGTCTGGGTCGTGACGTGCGTCATGAATCTGTGACGGTCGTCACATCAGCAAAATCTGCAAACTCTGCTTTTCTGGTTTTTCTGTGCTTTTTCTTGTGTTTCTTCTTATTTTTCTTCCTTTTCTTCATTTTGCTCTTTAGTGCATGGAGATTCAAATACCTGCAAAAATAACACGAATACTTTCGAAATAATCAGGATATTAATCGAAATGGTGTGATCTTTGAGTGTAAATTAAGGCAATTATCTGATGTGTTTTCGCGTTATCAAACTCCCCTAAACTTGAATCTTTGCTTGTCCTCAAGAAAATACAATTTGAAAACAAAGTTAAATGCGAATACATTACCCGTTCATACGTGGTTGTCAGGTGGATTGGTAAGAGGGTCGATATTCGAGTAAAACACTAAAGGTACTGTGACGAACTAGCTTTCAGCTTTAGCATAGATCTCTCCTTTGCACAAGCCAGTCCGAATCATGCTATTATAGCTCGACCTAGTGTCTTTGTTTCTATTTCACCCAGTTTCATTCTAGTGCAATCACATTAAGCCCTTTTCCTCCACACGCACGTAGTGAGGTAGCCGATTAGTGACTTTGATCCTTTTCTTAGCACGGGGGTCTGGTACACTAGTGTGGTACCCCTTTATATATCCCCTTTTTGAAGGTTGTGGGGGATCGAACCTTAGTTCGCCCTACCAAGTCCAGTACCAGGTACCTCTGGACCAACCAACTGGGGTTTGTGTTCCTTCTTTTTGCATAACTTTACAACCTTTTGTATGGTTCTTTTATCAATTTCTTGATAGCAATAGTATGAAGGAGTTTCTTACTTTGTAGGCATCAAACACTTATATTCATCGGCTCTCCACGTGGTTTGTGCTTGAGACGGTGCTGACTGCTAGTATAAACTACTAGAGGTTAATCTAGAATGGAGACTTAAGGTGTCGGTATAATGGTTATTCAAACTGATCTCGTAGAAATAAGGGATCTAGGGTGTCGGTCCGGTATCAATCTTGTTAGATCTTTCTCAGTTTTCCTGACAAAGCCTCCGCGAGACAACCTATGTACTCGTAGGGTATGCATTTAATCTTAAGGAGAATTTTTTTGTTATGTCAGAATATGTAAAAAATGATTGAAAAGGACAAGCAAATTTTTTTGTATTGGCTGAAAATATTAGCAATAGATACAAGTAGAGGAGTGATAAGGATTTCCTCCCATATTTAAACAATGCATTATCCTCAATGCGACAATATAGAAGTAAAAAGGAAAGAAACAAAAATCACTGCTCGTCATTACGCGGCTGGCTTCTTCGTGCTCTGGCTCTTGCTCTTGCGCGCTCACCTCGTCCTCGCTGGGTAGGATCCAATCTTACGTGCTGAGTGTATTCCTGGATGGCATCTACGCGATAAGTCAGGGCACTCATCTGGTCTAAAAGTTCCGCCATCCCCTGATCATGCCAGTTAGCATAATCGTGTTGATCCCGCTGCATTTGCTGGATCGCTTGAATCATTTCTGTTTGGCGGTCTTCCATTATTTGGTTGTGTCGCAACATCTCGGCGTAGATGTTTTGCATGGAGGCGGGTCTTCGTTCGCTTCTTTGTTGTCCTCGAGAAGAAGTCTCTGTAGCATGCTCTTGAGGTGGTTGAGGCATGCCTCTGTCAAGCTTCTCTTCGACTTCATCTATACCATTACCAGGATTTCCATCATTTGGCTCGGGGGCCCCCAGATAAAAAATCCAATTTTCCATTTCTCTTGGATCTGTGCGGTTCCTGGTGGGCATGATGATGCTCCGTACTGTCTTGTTTCTGACAACAGGATGGTACTTCCCGTCGTCTCTTGCTTTGATCAGGTGTGAAGCACGACAGTAGTCGATGTCGAGGAATTCTGCCTGCAAGGCTGGTAAGTTGGCTAGCCTATCTCCCAAATTCAAGCTTAGTGCTATGGAGGTGATGATTCCCCCAAAACAAAACGCCTGGCTGCCTCTCATGCAAGCAGCCTGGATGTTGGCTAGTAGGAAAGGAGTAATATTGAACGCAATTTGGGAAAACACAAAGTGAAAAAGGAAAAGTTCCTTGGATTTTACCTTGTGGTTGCTGACTCTTCCAAAAACTGTGTGCCCCAGGACTCGGTGAAAGTATCTAATGGCTGGGTTGTGGATATATGTTGCGTTAAGCGTATCCCAGCTCGTTACGTTCATGTTGGTGAGGTTGTGCCAAACTTGGAATGCTATCTCTAACCATCCTTCTGGGATGCAACAATGAATTCCTTCTCCATGTCGGAAACCAAGCATTCTCGCTATCTGGGTTTGATTAAGGGAATACTCGGTGCCGAACATTCTAAATGTGGCTGCACCGGTGAGATGTTGGGTAGCGCCAGGGGGTGTGATGTATGAGTAGGAACTCAGAAATTCCAGGGTCAACGCTTCGTAGGTTGGCTGCGGTGTGGTACAAAGCTGCGTCAAGCTGAAAGTAGCTAGAATCCACTCCACACCCTCGAAAAGTCCTAACTCCCTTAGGCATTCATGATCAACATACCTCGTGGCTTGAACGGAGCGCTGGTAGAACTTGAGGTAGTTGCTTCTTTGGTGTTCGTCGGCTTCTCTGTTTTGGAATATGACGATTGAAAGGTCGGGAGTAGCTCTTTCTTGACGGGCCATCGATGAGTTGTATGAAACTTCTGGTGTTGGTGGTTGAGGTGGAATATTTGTGAGTTACACGCTTGGAGAAAATGTGAAGAATTTAAGAGATGAAGAGCAGAATGTAAGAGAGCGATAATTGGTGAGGAAGAAGGGAGAAAGAGCGCCTGCTTTTATAGGCGAGCTCTCTGGAATTCGTGACGGTCGTCATACGGGTGTGACGGTCGTCACGCACAACAGACGCGTAACGGTCGTATGCAACGGTCATATGCTCATAACGGTCACTTTCATGCGTGTGACGATCGTGCCAGATCCGTGACGGTCGTCACGTCTGTGAGACGAACGTCACCCTATAGTGACGGTCGTCACATGCTGAATTTCAAATTTTTTCTCTAACACAGGTTGCAGTAGAATTTGATAACAGCATAAAGGATAGCTAAGCAATTTTAACAACATAAATGCGGAAATAAATAAATAGATGAAATAAGCGTAATTAAATAAATAGCAATTGAATTAATAAATTGAAATTAAATGTAACATAGGAAAAAATTGTAGCGATAACATAGCAAACAAAAGCAATAGAACAAAAGTAATGAAATAAATAAATGTGCTCCCTCCCCACACAAAACAAAGCAGTGTCCTCATTACTTAGTGCGAGTAGGAGAAATCAGTGGTTAGTAGTATTAGCCACGTTTTTGTCCCAATGCAACGACAACTTTGTTCAGATAATGAAACTGCTCAACGGCTATATCTATCAGGCCTAGGACATCGAAGCGTATGAGCTTTATCTCTTCTTTCACAATGGTGATGTCAGCTTGGAAAGCATTCAGACGGGTGATGAGCATGGCATGATTATCACATTAAGATGGAGGAACCGGTTCAACAATGTTATAATAGTTAGGAGGTGTTTCAGGGTCAGATTCTTCCTTATGGATAGGGTCATTGATACACTCATATTTAGGTGGGGTCGCAAGAGGTGAAGGTGGATCAATAGGGTGTTCCTCTAAGTCATAGAGCCAGTTATCGCGGTTGTGAACACTCGTTTTCTCATGGTTAGGCAAGGTGAATAGTCGAACCACTTCGTTACTGATTAGATAATCAAAGGTATCCGTCCCGATGTTTCCTATGATTCTGCGGTTAAAGCAAAATTTGATATCCATTGGACAGATGTTTCCAAAAGGTACAAGCTCATAAAATGGGCGTACAAGTCCTATGGCGTCTGCTATCATGGTTACTTGGCCACCTATGATTATTGGGGTACGGTTATTCTTAGCAAGGTGGACAAATCTTTCCATCATGAATGTCACTATATTGACGTGTCGACCTTGATCGACACATAGCAGGATGAAGAGGTCATAGCGGGACACTAAGGTGTTATTCTCTTCCTTACCAAATAAGGCGTGGGCTAATATTTTATGAAAGTATTGGATAGCAGGGTTATGGGTCTTTTGTGAATGCATCTCATTCGGGTTTGGGTTGGATTCTCCAGATATGCAACCCCAAAGTCATTGAGGTCAATGTCATCGATAAGGTCCTCCTGGCGGGTAGTAAAAACGAAAGGGCCACTAGGAAATCCTAGGAGGTCAGCAAGGTCTCGACGGTTGTAGGTGAAGTCCATGCTAAATAGCCTAAAGGATATCAACCCTTTGTTAAGTTCGTAACCATGCTCAGGGATGTATACAAGGGAACTCAGGAATTCTAAGGTTAGTTCACGGTACGTGACAAACCGTCTCTTAATGGCTGCGTTCTCCCACCCAAGCTGGTTAAACATATATAAGATGCTATCTCGGATGCCTAATTTATCCATGGTAGGTCCATCATAATAAATCGATAATGCCATATCCTTCCGAGCTAGATAATCATACCGCCTTCTCTGAACTCTGCCTCTGAAAACTATATCTACTGGTTGCATGAAGAAAGTTAGTAGCTCGATATGTTCAAGTAGATACTGGCATTAAGTCAGTATCGGTTATTTAAAGAAAAATACAGATTAAGAAAGAAAAAAATGGATAGAGAGAAAGATTGACATTAATAAAACAGGAAATATTCGCTATGTTTTATGTCGATAGCGCGGCGACTCAGGGGTGTAAGTACTCATGATGGTTCTTTCGAGGATGAATCCTCGGTCAAACTTTTAATTATCCTTGATTTCCATGGCCACTTATCAATCCATCTCTCATATCCGTCGCCTTTTCTTCTTTTTCTTTTGCGAGGTAGTTTATCCTTCTGAACTTGTGGTGGTGGTACTGGCTCTATCCTGAGAGCTAGCTTTTCAGGTTTAGGTTCAATTTTTGCAAACACCACCTCAAAGTCTGGTTTTCCCCTTTTTATACTAATTAGTTCCCTAATTTCATTGGCTTCTAATTTTCTCTTCTTGTTCAGGGTCTCATACAAAGGTGCATTGGTGTGGATATTTTCTGATAGCTCCTTATTTCTTTCGGATTTGGGGTCTACCTTAACTTCCACAGACCTTCCCGGGAAAGGAATTGGTGATTTATAGAGAGGAGGAACAACACATAGCTCTTCCTTCTCTACCTCTTTGACAACCTCCCTTTCGGGTGGTGTTTATGGAACTTTCTCAATCTCTACTCTTTTCTTACTTGAACCCTCCTCATTATCACTCTCCTTAGGATTTTCGGTAAATCTTTCACTGGTGATTTTTACCATATCCGCATGTTTCTCAAGGAAAGGTCCTAGAGGTGTCTGCGCAAGTAGGGAGATTTGAGTCTTCAATGCCTCGTTGTGAGTGACGAGGGACTCGACCATAATGTTCAGTTGCGTAAGGGTTTCATTGGTATAGAGACTTTGTTTTCTAAATTCTTCATTTTGAAGAGTTTGTGTAGCCACAAAGCGTTCCATCATAGATTCTATCCTAGAGTGAGTTTGCGTCTCAATGAAATCCTCCATTAATATTTCCAGGTTGGATTTATAGGAATCTTGCGATTCCTCAAAATACTGGGAGTGATAGTTGTAGAGAAAGTTTGGGTGATACATAGTAATACATAAAAAAGTGCCTTAGTCTATATTGGATAACGAAAGAATCGCACTATTTGACTAAAACAGGTCCCCGACAACGGCGCCAAAAACTTGATGCTTGATCTGGCTATATATAAAATATAGTCTGTCGGGTACTTGACTGCAAGTGCACAGTCCAGTCGCTTTAGTTTTAAAAGATATCGATCCCACAGGGACCTATGGTCAAACTGGTGTTACTAACGTCACTATGTTTAGCTAAGGGAATGATTAGTAGAAGTTCGGGGGTTACATAGTAAATCTAAAGGGAATGTTTGGTTTTAAGAAAGAATAGATGGAAGGAATCAGTATGCAGTGCATTAATTTTCAGGGATTCGATAAGTCACCGGTGAATAGTTTAAATGCCAAATATCTCTCAGTAGAAAATGTTTATTTAAAAGACTTTATCTCACACTCTCGTGGTTGTTGATTCGGCCTATAACTTTAAGTCAGAATGTACGCTCTCGCTGTCCCATTTGAAGTCAAAATTACTTTTTGAAAATAAATAAGTTCTAATTACTTTTAAAGTGCTCTCGCTGTTTTTAAACTCAATGCCTAATTTTTACTATCCATCTCGAGCCTCACGCTCTCGCGATTGTTGGTTCTCACCTTAGTTAATTTCCCACTCTCGTGGAAAAATCGTATTAAATAGCTTTTCACGCTTTTGTGATAAAGTTAATTAAATTTAGATTAAAAACTTCAGCCTAAAAGGTTATTTGAGAAAAAGGGTTTTCACCGGTTATTATTAAATCCCATCAAATTAAGTTGCTAGATAACGATACCTGTTGTTTAGCCGGACATATTAAATAACGCAAACACAAGGCATAAACAAATCAATATTGCGGCAAACATGCTTATAATAATAAGTGGGCAATAATAATAATAATTCAATAAAAACCTAGAGATCGAAGTAACAGAATAGCGATTCTTGGAGTACTTGAGCAGTCCTCCACAAGTCGGCAGGCTTTGCTTCTTCAATACAAATTACTATTAAAATTAAATAAAGTGTAGTAGTTCCCCAGTGTAGGAAACTACTACTATGGCTAACTGGAAAAAGGGAAACTCTAAAAAGAATGGCGAATACAATAAGGCAACGGAAACAAGGTTGCTGGAAAGAAAAAATGCTAAAAGCTAGAAAGCTGAAAATTAAATTGTAGAGCGTAAATCTTAAAGTAGGCGTCCTCCATTTTTTCCATTTGGGTCCTTTATATAGTGTCCATTAGGTCTTGGTAGTTGAGAAAATCAAGGGAGACTTAGTCTTGAGTGAGGAATCCGTGGGAATAAGTTTGTCGGAGGAGATTTAGGCACGTTTGGGTGATGTGGTTGACTGTTTCAAAGCGTACTTTGTGGCCGCGTGACGCTCGTCATGGGCCTGTGACGGTCGTCACAGTCTGGGTCGTGACGTGCGTCATGAATCTGTGACGGTCGTCACATCAGCAAAATCTGCAAACTCTGCTTTTCTGGTTTTTCTGTGCTTTTTCCTGTGTTTCTTCTTATTTTTCTTCCTTTTCTTCATTTTGCTCTTTAGTGCATGGAGATTCAAATACCTGCAAAAATAACACGAATACTTTCGAAATAATCAGGATATTAATCGAAATGGTGTGATCTTTGAGTGTAAATTAAGGCAATTATCTGATGTGTTTTCGCGTTATCAAACTCCCCTAAACTTGAATCTTTGCTTGTCCTCAAGAAAATACAATTTGAAAACAAAGTTAAATGCGAATACATTACCCGTTCATACGTGGTTGTCAGGTGGATTGGTAAGAGGGTCGATATTCGAGTAAAACACTAAAGGTACTGTGACGAACTAGCTTTCAGCTTTAGCATAGATCTCTCCTTTGCACAAGCCAGTCCGAATCATGCTATTATAGCTCGACCTAGTGTCTTTGTTTCTATTTCACCCAGTTTCATTCTAGCGCAATCACATTAAGCCCTTTTCCTCCACACGCACGTAGTGAGGTAGCCGATTAGTGACTTTGATCCTTTTCTTAGCACGGGGGTCTGGTACACTAGTGTGGTACCCCTTTATATATCCCCTTTTTGAAGGTTGTGGGGGATCGAACCTTAGTTCGCCCTACCAAGTCCAGTACCAGGTACCTCTGGACCAACCAACTGGGGTTTCTGTTCCTTCTTTTTGCATAACTTTACAACCTTTTGTATGGTTCTTTTATCAATTTCTTGATAGCAATAGTATGAAGGAGTTTCTTACTTTGTAGGCATCAAACACTTATATTCATCGGCTCTCCACGTGGTTTGTGCTTGAGACGGTGCTGACTGCTAGTATAAACTACTAGAGGTTAATCTAGAATGGAGACTTAAGGTGTCGGTATAATGGTTATTCAAACTGATCTCGTAGAAATAAGGGATCTAGGGTGTCGGTCCGGTATCAATCTTGTTAGATCTTTCTCAGTTTTCCTGACAAAGCCTCCGCGAGACAACCTATGTACTCGTAGGGTATGCATTTAATCTTAAGGAGAATTTTTTTGTTATGTCAGAATATGTAAAAAATGATTGAAAAGGACAAGCAAATTTTTTTTGTATTGGCTGAAAATATTAGCAATAGATACAAGTAGAGGAGTGATAAGGATTTCCTCCCATATTTAAACAATGCATTATCCTCAATGCGACAATATAGAAGTAAAAAGGAAAGAAACAAAAATCACTGCTCGTCATTACGCGGCTGGCTTCTTCGTGCTCTGGCTCTTGCTCTTGCGCGCTCACCTCGTCCTCGCTGGGTAGGATCCAATCTTACGTGCTGAGTGTATTCCTGGATGGCATCTACGCGATAAGTCAGGGCACTCATCTGGTCTAAAAGTTCCGCCATCCCCTGATCATGCCAGTTAGCATAATCGTGTTGATCCCGCTGCATTTGCTGGATCGCTTGAATCATTTCTGTTTGGCGGTCTTCCATTATTTGGTTGTGTCGCAACATCTCGGCGTAGATGTTTTGCATGGAGGCGGGTCTTCGTTCGCTTCTTCGTTGTCCTCGAGAAGAAGTCTCTGTAGCATGCTCTTGAGGTGGTTGAGGCATGCCTCTGTCAAGCTTCTCTTCGACTTCATCTATACCATTACCAGGATTTCCATCATTTGGCTCGGGGGCCCCCAGATAAAAAATCCAATTTTCCATTTCTCTTGGATCTGTGCGGTTCCTGGTGGGCATGATGATGCTCCATACTGTCTTGTTTCTGACAACAGGATGGTACTTCCCGTCGTCTCTTGCTTTGATCAGGTGTGAAGCACGACAGTAGTCGATGTCGAGGAATTCTGCCTACAAGGCTGGTAAGTTGGCTAGCCTATCTCCCAAATTCAAGCTTAGTGCTATGGAGGTGATGATTCCCCCAAAACAAAACGCCTGGCTGCCTCTCATGCAAGCAGCCTGGATGTTGGCTAGTAGGAAAGGAGTAATATTGAACGCAATTTGGGAAAACACACAGTGAAAAAGGAAAAGTTCCTTGGAGTTTACCTTGTGGTTGCTGACTCTTCCAAAAACTGTGTGCCCCAGGACTCGGTGAAAGTATCTAATGGCTGGGTTGTGGATATATGTTGCGTTAAGCGTATCCCAGCTCGTTACGTTCATGTTGGTGAGGTTGTGCCAAACTTGGAATGCTATCTCTAACCATCCTTCTGGGATGCAACAATGAATTCCTTCTCCATGTCGGAAACCAAGCATTCTCGCTATCTGGGTTTGATTAAGGGAATACTCGGTGCCGAACATTCTAAATGTGGCTGCACCGGTGAGATGTTGGGTAGCGCCAGGGGGTGTGATGTATGAGTAGGAACTCATAAATTCCAGGGTCAACGCTTCGTAGGTTGGCTGCGGTGTGGTACAAAGCTGCGTCAAGCTGAAAGTAGCTAGAATCCACTCCACACCCTCGAAAAGTCCTAACTCCCTTAGGCATTCATGATCAACATACCTCGTGGCTTGAACGGAGCACTGGTAGAACTTGAGGTAGTTGCTTCTTTGGTGTTCGTCGTCTTCTCTGTTTCGGAATATGACGGTTGAAAGGTCGGGAGTAGCTCTTTCTTGACGGGCCATCGATGAGTTGTATGAAACTTCTGGTGTTGGTGGTTGAGGTGGAATATTTGTGAGTTACACGCTTGGAGAAAATGTGAAGAATTTAAGAGATGAAGAGCAGAATGTAAGAGAGCGATAATTGGTGAGGAAGAAGGGAGAAAGAGCGCCTGCTTTTATAGGCGAGCTCTCTGGAATTCGTGACGGTCGTCATACGGGTGTGACGGTCGTCACGCACAACAGACGCGTAACGGTCGTATGCAACGGTCATATGCTCATAACGGTCACTTTCATGCGTGTGACGATCGTGCCAGATCCGTGACGGTCGTCACGTCTGTGAGACGAACGTCACCCTATAGTGACGGTCGTCACACGCTGAATTTCAAATTTTTTCTCTAACACAGGTTGCAGTAGAATTTGATAACAGCATAAAGGATAGCTAAGCAATTTTAACAACATAAATGCGGAAATAAATAAATAGATGAAATAAGCGTAATTAAATAAATAGCAATTGAATTAATAAATTGAAATTAAATGTAACATAGGAAAAAATTGTAGCGATAACATAGCAAACAAAAGCAATAGAACAAAAGTAATGAAATAAATAAATGTGCTCCCTCCCCACACAAAACAAAGCAGTGTCCTCATTACTTAGTGCGAGTAGGAGAAATCAGTGGTCAGTAGTATTAGCCACGTTTTTGTCCCAATGCAACGACAACTTTGTTCAGATAATGAAACTGCTCAACGGCTATATCCATCAGGCCTAGGACATCGAAGCGTATGAGCTTTATCTCTTCTTTCACAATGGTGATGTCAGCTTGGAAAGCATTCAGACGGGTGATGAGCATGGCATGATTATCACATTAAGATGGAGGAACCGGTTCAACAATGTTATAATAGTTAGGAGGTGTTTCAGGGTCAGATTCTTCCTTATGGATAGGGTCATTGATACACTCATATTTAGGTGGGGTCGCAGGAGGTAAAGGTGGATCAATAGGGTGTTCCTCTAAGTCATAGAGCCAGTTATCGCGGTTGTGAACACTCGTTTTCTCATGGTTAGGCAAGGTGAATAGTCGAACCACTTTGTTACTGATTAGATAATCAAAGGTATCCGTCCCGATGTTTCCTATGATTCTGCGGTTAAAGCAAAATTTAATATCCATTGGACGGATGTTTCCAAAAGGTACAAGCTCATAAAGTGGGCGTACAAGTCCTATGGCGTATGCTATCATGGTTACTAGGCCACCTATGATTATTGGGGGTACGGTTATTCTTAGCAAGGTGGACAAATCTTTCCATCATGAATGTCACTATATTGACGTGTCGACCTTGATCGACACATAGCAGGATGAATAGTTCATCGCGGGACACTAAGGTGTTATTCTCTTCCTTACCAAGTAAGGTGTGGGCTAATATTTTATGAAAGTATCAGATAGCAGGGTTATGGGTCTTTTGTGAGTGCATCTCATTCGGGTTTGGGTTGGATTCTCCGGATATGCAACCCCAGAAGTCATCAAGGTCAGTGTCATCGATAAGGTCCTCCTGACGGGTAGTAAAAATGAAAAGGCCACTAGGAAATCCTAGGAGGTCAGCAAGGTCTCGACGGGTGTAGGTGAAGTCCATGCTAAATAGCCTAAAGGATATCAACCCTTTGTTAAGTTCGTAACCATGTTCAGGGATGTATACACGGGAACTCAGGAATTCTAAGGTTAGTTCACGGTACGTCACAAACCGTCTCTTAATGGCCGCGTTCTCCCACCCAAGCTGGTTAAACATATATAGGATGCTATCTCGGATGCCTAATTTATCCATGGTAGGTCCATCATAATAAATCGATAATGCCATATCCTTCCGAGCTAGATAATCAAACCGCCTTCTCTGAACTCTGCCTCTGGAAATTATATCTACTGGTTGCATGATGAAAGTCAGTAGCTCGATAAGTTCAAGTAGATACTGGCATTAAGTCAGTAATGGTTATTTAAAGAAAAATACAGATTAAGAAAGAAAAAAATGGATAGAGAGAAAGATTGACATTAATAAAACAGGAAATATTCGCTATGTTTTACGTCGATAGCGCGGCGACTCAGGGGTGTAAATACTCATGGTGGTTCTTTCGAGGATGAATCCTCGGTCAAACTTTTAATTATCCTTGATTTCCATGGCCACTTATCAATCCATCTCTCATATCCGTCGCCTTTTCTTCTTTTTCTTTTGCGAGGTAGTTTATCCTTCTGAACTTGTGGTGGTGGTACTGGCTCTATCCTGAGAGCTAGCTTTTCAGGTTTAGGTTCAATTTTTGCAAACACCACCTCAAAGTCTGGTTTTCCCCTTTTTATACTAATTAGTTCCCTAATTTCATTGGCTTCTAATTTTCTCTTCTTGTTCAGGGTCTCATACAAAGGTGCATTGGTGTGGATATTTTCTGATAGCTCCTTATTTCTTTCGGATTTGGGGTCTACCTTAACTTCCACAGACCTTCCCGGGAAAGGAATTGGTGATTTATAGAGAGGAGGAACAACATATAACTCTTCCTTCTCTACCTCTTTGACAACCTCCCTTTTGGGTGGTGTTTGTGGAACTTTCTCAATCTCTACTCTTTTCTCACCTGAACCCTCCTCATTATCACTCTCCTTAGGATTTTCGGTAAATCTTTCACTGGTGATTTTTACCATATCCGCATGTTTCTCAAGGAAAGGTCCTAGAGGTGTCTGCGCAAGTAGGGAGATTTGAGTCTCCAATGCCTCGTTGTGAGTGACGAGGGACTCGACCATAATATTCAGTTGCATAAGGGTTTCATTGGTATAGAGACTTTGTTTTCTAAATTCTTCATTTTGAAGAGTTTGTGTAGCCACAAAGCGTTCTATCATAGATTATATCCTAGAGTGAGTTTGCGTCTCAATGAAATCCTCCATTAATATTTCCAGGTTGGATTTATAGGAATCTTGCGATTTCTCAAAATACTGGGAGTGATAATTGTAGAGAAAGTTTGGGTGATACATAGTAATAGAGAAAAAAGTGCCTTAGTCTATACTGGATAACGAAAGAATCACACTATTTGACTAAAACAGGTCCCCGAAAACGGCGCCAAAAACGTGATGCTTGATCTGGCTATATGTAAAATATAGTCTGTCGGGTACTTAACTGCAAGTGCACAGTCCAGTCGCTTTAGTTTTAAAAGATATCGATCCCACAGGGACCTATGGTCAAACTAGTGTTACTAACGTCACTATGTTTAGCTAAGGGAATGATTAGTAGAAGTTCGGGGGTTATATATTAAATCTAAAGGGAATGTTTGGTTTTAAGAAAGAATAGATGGAAGGAATCAGTATGCAGTGCATTAATTTTCAGGGATTCGATAAGTCACCGGTGAATAGTTTAAATGCCAAATATCTCTCAGTAGAAAATGTTTATTTAAAAGACTTTATCTCACACTCTCGTGGTTGTTGATTCGGCCTATAACTTTAAGTCAGAATGTACGCTCTCGCTGTCCCATTTGAAGTCAAAATTACTTTTTGAAAATAAATAAGTTCTAATTACTTTTAAAGTGCTCTCGCTGTTTTTAAACTCAATGCCTAATTTTTACTATCCATCTCGAGCCTCACGCTCTCGCGATTGTTGGTTCTCACCTTAGTTAATTTCCCACTCTCGTGGAAAAATCGTATTAAATAGCTTTTCACGCTTTTGTGATAAAGTTAATTAAATTTAGATTAAAAACTTCAGCCTAAAAGGTTATTTGAGAAAAAGGGTTTTCACCGGTTATTATTAAATCCCATCAAATTAAGTTGCAAGATAACGATACCTGTTGTTTAGCCGGACATATTAAATAACGCAAACACAAGGCATAAACAAATCAATATTGCGGCAAACATGCTTATAATAATAAGTGGGCAATAATAATAATAATTCAATAAAAACCTAGAGATCGAAGTAACAGAATAGCGATTCTTGGAGTACTTGAGCAGTCCTCCACAAGTCGGCAGGCTTTGCTTCTTCAATACAAATTACTATTAAAATTAAATAAAGTGTAGTAGTTCCCCAGTGTAGGAAACTACTACTATGGCTAACTGGAAAAAGGGAAACTCTAAAAAGAATGGCGAATACAATAAGGCAACGGAAATAAGGTTGCTCGAAAGAAAAAATGCTAAAAGCTAGAAAGCTGAAAATTAAATTGCAGAGCGTAAATCTCAAAGTAGGCGTCCTCCATTTTTTCCATTTGGGTCCTTTATATAGTGTCCATTAGGTCTTGGTAGTTGAGAAAATCAAGGGAGACTTGGTCTTGAGTGAGGAATCTGTGGGAATAAGTTTGTTGGAGGAGATTTAGGCACGTTTGGGTGATGTGGCTGACTGTTTCAAAGCGCACTTTATGGCCGCGTGATGCTCATCATGGGCATGTGACGGTCGTCACAGTCTGGGTCGTGACGTGCGTCATGAATCTGTGACGGTCGTCACATCAGCAAAATCTGCAAACTCTGCTTTTCTGGTTTTCTGTGCTTTTTCCTGTGTTTCTTCTTCTTTTTCTTCATTTTGCTCTTTAGTGCATGGAGATTCAAACACCTGCAAAAACAACACGAATACTTGCGCAATAATCGGGATATTAATCGAAATGGTGTGATTTTTGAGTGTAAATTAAGGGAATTATCTGATACGTTTTCGCGTTATCAATATGAGGAATGCAAAGGTGGTGGATCCATTGTGTGTTGTCTTTCTCTGTTGTACAAGTGGTTCATTTCTCACTTGCCTCAGACGCTTACCTTCAAGGAGAACAAGGGATGTCTACGGTGGTCCACGAGACTCATGTCTCTCACTAATGATGATATCTCTTGGTATAACTGTGTTTATGATGGCGTTCAGATTATTGGCTCTTGTGGTGAGTTCTCTAATGTGCCTCTTCTTGGTACATGTGGTGGAATTAACTACAACCTTGTTTTGGCTCGCCGTCAGCTTGGGTTCCCCTTAAAGGATAAACCCAACAACATTTTGTTGGAGGGCTTATTCTTTCAAGAGGGTAAAGATCCCCAAAACCTGAAGGATAGGATGGTCCGCGCCTGACGCAAAGTTCATAGGAAAGGGAGGAATGAGCTTGGTCCGAAGAATTGTATTGCTTTGAAACCTTACACCTCTTGAGTGAGGAAGAGAGCTTTTGAGTACCGCATGTCATACGATTATCCGAGACCTACCCCTATGGTTATGCTTGGGCCTTCAACCCTCCCTAATCAAGGCGTAGAGGAGTTGAGAGATGAAGACCGGTCGTGTGCATGGGTTCGTGAGCGTAAGAAGCTTCTTCAGCAGCTCAAAGATAAGGATGCAATGATAGAATTTCTAGAGCATCAGGTTATTGATGAGCCTGATGATGTAGTTACTTCTCTTCTTCCTCACTCATCTAGGTTTTGGAAGAGGAAGTATGATCAGCTTGCCAAGGAGAAGGCCGACATGGAAGCAGCTTATGAGAGAGAGGTGAAGAGGCTTCATGCAGCTTATCTTCCGATCTCGAAGGCTTTGGATGATTGCTTCTAGGGCTCCATAGGATGTTCATTCTCCTTTTCTCTTGTATTGTATTTGGTTACCAAGATTGTATTCCTTCTTTGGTGTAAAAAGTTTCCAAATATTATTGCTATGAGTATTCCATATACGTATAATGTTTTCAAAATATTTACAAATAGATCTATAAAAAGTTCTTTTGATTAAAAACAAACCACATGCACAAACATTGCATGCATCATATACATAAGCAGGTTTTGTTCTGAGCTCTTGATCAGTGATCTATCTCTTTGCTCTTCATTTATTTTGAAGACAAGCTGACGCACTGGTATAATACTAGAGCCAATCATCCGAAGATAATGGAGCATCTAGAGCAAGAGTGCAGGGACTTGAAGGAAGAGATTGCTAGGCTGACTGCCATGATGGAGTTAGTTCTGGCCGCGCAGAGCCAAGCTTCACCAACTCCTGCAACTCCTCCCGGGAGGACTGTCATATCTGAGATATCAACTTCAACTGTGCCTGCTGCAACAACCCATTTAGCTCCGTCTATGCCAGTAGGGTTCCCTTGGGGAATGCCTCCCAATTTCATACCAGAGGGTTTTACTCCTACTCTCGCTTCTATGCCGCCATCTAGCCCGGTCCTGTATGTGCCACCTCCCGTTGTGCACACTCTTCCCCGCGTTGAAGACACCATTTATCATTCCGAGCCATCTGAGGGCCCAGACGTATATGAGAAAATGGATGAAATGAAAGATCAATTCCTTGAGCTGTGCAAGGAACTGAAGACTTTGAGGGGTAAGGACCTCTTTGGGAAAAGTGTTGTTGAGTTGTGCCTAGTGCCCAACGTGAAGATCCCTATTAAATTCAAAGTACCTGACTTTGAGATATATAAGGGAAATACATTCCCGCTCAGCCATCTTGTGATGTATGCTCGCAAGATGTCAACACAGACCGACAACGACCAACTGCTGATCCACTACTTTCAGGATAGCCTGACAGGTGCTGCGCTCCAGTGGTATATGGGGATGGAGAGTGCAAGCATCCACACTTTCAACGATCTATGCGAGGCCTTTGTGAAGCAGTATAAATATAATATGGATATGGCTCCAGACAGGGACCAATTGAGGGTGATCTCCCAGAAAGAGAAAGAGACTTTCAAGGAATACGCCCAGAGATGGCGAGAATTGGTAGCTCAGATAGTGCCACCCCTGGAAGAGAAGGAGATGACAAAGATATTCTTGAAGACTTTGAGCTCTTTCTATTATGAAAGAATGATTGCTAGTGCTCCCTCAGACTTCACCGAAATGGTGAATATGGGGATGAGATTAGAGGAGGGGGTCCGTGAAGGACATTTATCTAGAGAAGATGGTTCCTCAGCAAAGAAGTATGGAGGCTTTGCTAGGAAGAAGGAGGGAGAGACTCACGCCGTGTCCTCCCATATTAAAAGAAGGCCCTCCGTAAGGAGGAAGGATGTGCGTCCAGCCGTCAACCAACACCAGGTGGCTCATATAGCACCAGCTTTTAGAGAAGTTCATCAACAACAACAACAACATCGTCAACAACAACATGCCTACCAGCCTCGCAACAATAATAACACTAGCACCACCAACTACGAGAGGAAAATGGTAACTTTTGACCCAATTCCGATGACATATGCTGAGCTCTATCCTTCCTTGATAGATAGGAAGCTGATAACCCCACGAGATCCTCCTGCTGTACCAACCAACCCTCAGTGGTGGTATAAGACAAAGCTTCACTGTGTATATCATTCCGGTGCTCCCGGACATGATGTGGAGAACTGTTACCCTCTGAAGACCAAGGTGCAAGACCTTGTGAGAAGTGGGCTATTGCTTTTCGAGGACGTAGGTCCTAATGTTAAGAAGAACCTATTTCCCGAGCATGGGAAAGCAGTTGTTAACATGGTCCAGGGATGCCCTGGCAAATACAAAGTCATGTATGTTAATGATATAAGGCAATCTTTGGTCGAGATGCATAAGTTGTTGTGTGAACACAGTCACTACGAGCATGACCATGATAGGTGCCAAGTGTGCACTATCAACGAGAGAGGATGCCGTCAAGTAAGAAAGGACATCCAAGAGATGATTGACCAAGGGATGATCGAGATACTTCAGAATCATAATGAGGACGAAGTTGATGTTATCTCCTATGTATTCAGAATTCCTGAACCTGTTGTTGTCAAGTATGATGGCAGCAAGAAGAAGGTATGTCCAGCTCTTGTGATAAAGCCAGCGGACCCTGTCCCGTATGTATCGGACAAGGTTGTTCCCTACCAGTATAACGTTGTGATGCTAGAAGATGGGAAGGAGGTGTCGTTGCCCTCAACCTCTGTTGTAAGTATCTTAGATGTCAGTGGTGTGACCCGTAGTGGTCGTGTTTTCTCGGCGCAGCCGAAACCCCATGAAGACATTGTGAAGAGAACCGTTGTTAATCCTGCTGGTCCCGTGGGGACTTCTTCTCAAAATAATTCTGTTGTTGACCCTGTTGCCGTCAAGAATAATAACACTCCTATCCCGGTTGGCCAGTCTGGCATTATGAAAGAGGATGGTGATGAGACGTTGAGGCTCCTCAAAATGAGTGAATACAATGTTGTTGATCAGCTGCTACAAACTCCCTCAAAGATATCTGTCTTATCTTTGTTGGTGAATTCTGAGCCACACCGCGAAGCTTTGCAGAGGGTGTTGGACGTGGCATACGCGGACCACGATGTCACAATAGAGCAGTTTGATAGCATTGTTGCAAATATAACCGCTTACAACAACTTGAGCTTCTGTGATGCTGACTTCCCGGGGAGGGAAAAGACCACAATTTGGCCTTACACATTTCAATGAACTGTAAGGATGATGCCTTGTCCAATGTGTTGGTGGACACAGGATCATCACTTAATGTGTTGCCAAAATACACTCTTGCTAAACTTTCGTATCAGGGACCTCCATGAGGCAGAGTGGAGTGGTTGTGAAGGCGTTTGATGGATCGCGCAAAACTGTGATTGGTGAATTAGAACTCCCGATCAAGATTGGACCTAGTGACTTCCAGATCACTTTTCAGGTCATGGATATTCATCTGTCTTACAGTTGTTTGCTTAGCAGACCATGGATTCACGAGGCAGGCGCCGTGACATCCACCCTGCACCAAAAGTTGAAGTTCGTGAAGAACAAGAAGTTGGTGGTGATAGGGGGAGAGAAGGATTTCTTGGTCAGTCATTTATCTTCCTTCTCCTATATTGATGTCGAGGATGAGGTTGGGACTCTGTTCCAAGCCTTATCTATTGCTGAGCCTTCAAGGAAAGGACTTTCTTCATTTGTCTCCTATAATGATGTGAAGTTGGCCATTGAGCATGGTGCAACTACTGGTTTGGGGCAAATGATAAAGTTGGAAGATAACAAGTCCCGAGCTGGCATAGGGTATTCTTCTGGTGTTTCCAATGAGCATGGGTTGTTCCAGAGTGGAGGTTTCATCCATACCGTTGAAAATCAGGAAGCTGCTGCCATTGTTGAAGATGATGAAGAGGAAGACCTTGGCAACTTTGTCATACCTGGTGGAATCTGCAATAATTGGGTCGCTGTTGATGTTCCAACAGTTATCCACAAGTCAACGTAATGTGTTCATTTTGTTCAAAAACCCTTCTCCCATGCCAAAAGGAGAAGTGAAGACATTGTTGGCATAATTTGAGTAATACAATGATATTCATTCAATAATCACATGTTAAATGTTTATTTTCCCAAAATTATTTTTCCTTTTTGCTTTTTGCATGAAATTGGTGATCACTATAAAACCATAAAAAGAGAATAAAATCAATCTTTTCATCTGCATAATGATTTTCTTTGTTTGAATTCTGAAATCTCTTTTATACTCAAAATCATTATGCAGGTTAACTAAACCCATTGAACATAATGATCCAACACCATCTCCCAACTTTGAGTTCCCTGTATTTGAGGCAGAAGAAGATGATGTTAAAGAGATTCCTGATGAGATTACCCGTCTGCTTGAGCACAAGGAGAAGATCATTCAGCCACATCTTGAGAATTTGGAAACAGTCAACTTGGGGTCTGAAGATTGCGTTCGTGAAGTAAAGATTGGGGCACTCCTTGAAGAGTCTGTTAAGAAGGGGTTGATTGAGTTGCTACGAGAATATGTTGACGTCTTTGCCTGGTCGTATGAAGACATGCCGGGTCTAGATACCGATATTGTGCAACATTTCTTGCCGTTGAAGCCTGAGTGTGTGCCTCTGAAGCAGAAGCTTAGAAGAACTCATCCTGATATGGCAGTGAAAATTAAAGAAGAAGTTCAGAAGCAAATTGATGCGGGGTTTCTGGTGACTTCTACATATCCTCAATGGGTGGCCAATATTGTGCCTGTGCCTAAGAAAGATGGAAAAGTCCGAATGTGTGTGGATTACCGTGACTTGAATAAAGCTAGTCCAAAAGATGATTTTCCTCTACCACACATTGATATGTTGGTAGACAATACAACTAAATTCAATGTCTTTTCATTTATGGACGGATTTCCCGGTTATAATCAGATTAAAATGGCACCCGAGGATATGGAGAAGACAACATTCATCACACCTTGGGGAACATTATTTTATCGAGTGATGCCCTTCGGTTTGAAGAACACCGGAGCCACGTATCAACGAGCTATGACTACCTTGTTTCATGATATGATGCACAAGGAGATTGAGGTGTATGTCGATGATATGATTGCGAAGTCGAAAATGGAAGTTGAACATGTAGAACACTTGTTGAAGCTTTTCTAGCGTTTGAGGAAGTATAAACTCCGCTTGAATCCGAACAAGTGTACATTTGGAGTCCGTTCCGGCAAGTTATTGGGATTTATTGTCAGCGAGAGAGGTATTGAAGTTGATCCTACCAAGGTCAAAGCAATACAAGAGATGCCTGCGCCCAAAACTGAGAAGCAAGTCTAAGGTTTTCTTGGCCGCTTGAATTACATTTCGATATTTATATCCCACATGACTGCCACATGTGCGCCTATATTCAAGCTCCTCCAGAAAGATCAGCGTCATGATTGGACCAAGGATTGCCAGAAAGCTTTTGACAGTATTAAAGAGTATTTGTCTGAACCTTCGATTCTGTTTCCGCCTGTTGAAGGGAGACCGTTGATTATGTACTTGACTGTGCTTGATGATTCCATGGGTTGTGTCCTTGGTCAGCAAGATGAATCAGGAAAGAAAGAATATGCAATATACTACTTGAGTAAGAAGTTCACTGACTGTGAGTCTCGGTACTCAATGCTTGAGAAGACATGTTGTGCCTTGGCTTGGGTTGCTAAGCGCTTACGCCAGTATATGCTGAATCATACAACTTTGTTAATATCCAAAATAGATCCAATCAAGTATATCTTTGAGAAGCCTGCTTTAACTGGGAGGATTGCCCGTTGGCAGATGTTATTATCTGAGTATGATATTGAGTATCGAGCTCAAAAAGCTATTAAAGGTAGTATCTTGGCTGACCATTTGGCACATCATCCAATTGAAGATTATCAGTCTGTTCAGTACGACTTCTCTGATGAGGAGATTCTCTATTTGAAGATGAAAGATTATGATGAGCCTACGCTCGATGAAGGGCCAGAGCCTGGTTCCCGATGGGGTATGGTGTTCGATGGTGCTGTCAATTAGTATGGAAATGATATTGGGGCAGTGATTATTACTCCTCAAGGCACACACTTTCCTTTTACAGCAAGGCTAACCTTCAAATGCACGAATAATATGGCAGAGTATGAGGCCTGCATTATGGGTTTGGAAGAGTGTATTGATCTTAGGATCAAACATCTTGATGTTTATGGCGATTCGGCCCTTGTTGTTAATCAGATTAAGGGTGAATGGGAGACGAATCAACCTGGTCTCATCCCATACATGGATTATGCGAGGAGGATTTCAAATTTCTTTACTAAAGTTGACTTTCATCATATTCCTCGAGATGAGAATCGGATGGCGGATGCTCTTGCTACGCTTGCTTCAATGATTATGGTGAAGTACTGGAATGAAGTCCCCAACATTACCGTGATGCACTTGGATAGACCAGCTCATGTGTTTACAGTTGAGGAACTAAAAGATGATAATCCGTGGTATTATGATATCAAGTGTTTTATTCAAAGTCAGACTTACCCGCCTGAGGCATCTGTTAAAGATAAGAAGACTTTGAGGAGATTATCCGGCAGTTTCTACCTCAATGGTGATGTGCTTTATAAGAGGAATTTTGACATGGTTCTGCTCAGATGCATGGATAGACACGAAGCAGACTTGTTGATGACTGAAGTCCATGAGGGTTCATTTGGTACTCATTCCAATGGACATGCCATGGCAAAGAAGATGTTGAGAGCAGGCTACTATTGGCTGACAATGGAGTCTGACTGCTGCAAATATGTGAAGAAATGCCACAAGTGTTAGATTTATGCGGATAAGATTCATATTCCCCCGACACTTTTGAATGTTATTTCCTCACCATGGCCTTTCTCCATGTGGGGAATTAACATGATTGGCATGATTGAACCGAAGGCGTCGAATGGTCACTATTTTATTCTCTAGCCATTGGTTACTTCACCAAGTGGGTTGAAGCTGCATCATCTGCGAACGTGACCAGGCAGGTGGTCGTGAAGTTTATCAAGAACCAGCTTATATGCCGATATGGTGTGCCAGACAAGATCATTACTGATAATGGATCTAACTTGAACAACAAGATGATGAAAGAGTTGTGTAGTGAGTTCAAGATTGCACATCATAATTGTTCTCCCTATAGACCCAAGATGAATGGGGCTGTTGAAGCTTCCAACAAGAACATCAAGAATATTATTCAGAAGATGGTTGTTACGTACAAATATTGGCATGAGATGCTGCCATTTGCTTTGCATGGCTATCGTACATTTGCCCGCACTTCAACAAGGGCAACCCCTTTCTCCCTTGTATATGGCATGAAGGTTGTTCTCCCCGTGGAGGTTGAGATCCCACCAATGAGAGTTTTGATGGAAGCCAAGTTGACTGAGGCTGAATGGGTTCAGAGTCGTTACGACCAGTTGAACTTGATTGAAGAGAAGAGATTGACTGCCATGTGTCATGGTCAGTTATATCAACAAAGGATGAAGAAAGCCTTTGATAAGAAGGTCAAGCCTCGTGTGTTCCGAGAAGGTGACCTCGTGCTCAAGAAAGTCTTGTCTTTCACGCCCGATTCCAGGGGCAAGTGGACTCCAAACTATGAATGCCCATATGTTGTTAAGAGAGCCTTTTCAGGCGGTGCTTTGTTGCTTACAACTATGGATGGGGAGGATTTCACTCGTCCTGTGAATTCAGATGCAATCAAGAAATACTTCGCCTAAAAATAAAAACAGAATAGCTCGCTAAGTTGAAAACCCGAAAGGGCGACTTAGGCAAAAATGAGCGTCTCGGTGGATCAAAGACCCGAAAGGGCGATCCAGGCAAAAGTTAGAGACATGAAAAAAATATATATCCCGCTAGATTGAGTACCTCACCCTGGGGCAATCTAGGAAAAAATTAGGGATTTGGCAAGTAACTGCATCCTGACAAGACTCTGTTCTACAGCTTGTCATCTGTCAAAGATTCTCTTTCAGTCATCATCAACTGAAGCTTCGAATAAAGTGGATTTATAGTTGGTGGAGAAACGGTCATTATGTTCAGTGTAGCCCTTTTTCCAATATATATCACCAATTTCAAATTTGTAAAGATCCATGAAGTCTCGCCATTTACAGACTATTATTCTATTAAATAAATTTGAGCCTTTATCCAATTCTTGGCACTCTTATTTGTTTCTGTTTAACAAATGATTGCATGTTTTAATTAATAAATATCATTGTTTTAAACAAATAAAGTTTTTATAAACTATTTTAACCAAAGTGAACATTCACAATGACTAAAAAGATAGTTGGAACATCTTCAGTGCTCTCCCAAGGATAGTACGATTTCCAAAAGGGTAAGACATTTGCTTATATTCTGGCATGTTTATGTCCTCTTCATTAGCTTTCAGGTTGTCACCTCAGCAGGAAATGGGTTAGAGCAGTTGGTGGAAGATCTGTTTCTCTTCTATCCCTAACATGTTTCCTTCGAGGGTTGCCTACAGTTTATCCCCTGCAGGGTTTCTTGGCCCGAGTTTGATAATTTGGATCCCCTCTGTGGTTGAAGATCTCTTCTAAGAATTAAGACGATGTCTGAAGATGTGTTGTTTCCTTCCTCAGCGGAGCAATTTGTTTTGTCTCCCCTTAGCAGAGGTGGTCTCTCTAGCAGTTAGAAGGGAATATTTTGATTGATGAGTATCTGTCCGGCGTTGAGCCCCATGGATTTGTATATCTTTCCTTGATAAGTTCCCCAGTACAGTTTATTCTACGGCAGATCTTATCGATCTCCAACCAATTGTTCTCGAGAATGGACAAGAAGTCCCTGGCAGTTGGAATTTGTGACTTTGCCTATCCCTAGCAGTGGTCGATGTCTTCCAGTATTTGATGCATCCTCACCAGAACTGATTCTCCTGTGGGCTTTGCCTTTCTTGCTGAGATGTTGTGCCGGATGTCCGTCTGTTGATTCTCGGACCTATTTGTGTTAGATATGTCTGTTTGTCAGCATTAATCATACATAAATCATGCATACACATGCATAATTATAGCATTCAGATATTCATGTTGCATTCTTTGCCATATATATTTGCTTGTTATCTCCTGCTATTGGTGAAATGTTCTTCCCTAAGCAGATGTTTGTGTCTGATCTCACCATATAGAGTCAGCCCTGTAGGCAGAAAGTGTCTATCTCTCCTTCTTTATTCCCCACTGAGTTATGTCCTCGTGGATGATTATTGTTTCAGTTTCCACCCCAATTATGTGTTAGGATAGAATTACTCCCCTGAGTTATATCCTCATTGGGTTGAGTCTTGTTTAATTGTATATTTCTAGTTTGTTCCTAGACTGACTCCTTTCTTGTTATCCCCTACAGTTCCCTGTGGTTTAGTTGTTCAATTGCTCAATAACTAGTAATTGTCCATCTTTTCCTCAGTGGATCTTGTGGCCTTCTACCCAGTAACCAATAGTTGTAAGTCCTATTTCTGTGGTTTTCTACCCAGTAACCGGTAGATGTAATCCCCTATCTGTTGGTTATCTTTACCCAGTAACCGATATTGATACTTCCTTCGTTTTAAGTATACCACCCAGTAACCGGTGATATATCTCTTGGATAATTGTTGTTGTCAAGCAATTCATCTCTACCGAGTTATCTTTCATTTACCCTTGTTTGGTAATGACTGTTTCTCCTTTTGATTGGTCATCATTTTATACCCAGTAACCGGTATCCCGATGTCCTTTCTTTTCGGTCGATTTATCCTTTATTAACCCAATAACCGGTTGTGGATAATCTTCCATGCGAGTATGTTATCTACGTTATGACGGTAATAGATAATATATCTCATGTGCTCTTTAGTCGAAGTCTTCTTCTTCCCCAGTCGAGTAAGATTCATATTTCCTTGAGGAATCGAATGCCCATCCTGTAAGTTGAGTTTGCTTTTTCAGCCCTCCTTTCGGATGATGAGTGTCTTGGATATGTTCCCAATTCACGCTTGGTTGGTCACCTATTATATGCCCAGTAACCGGTATCCCTGGTGTTCCTTCCTTCTGCTCCCTATTATGACTTTTGTCCCATGTGGAGTCATATTTTCTTGAGTTGAGATGTGCCTTTTAGGTCCTCCTCAAATGTTTTGGATGATTGATATCTCTCACCCTTATACCGGTCTTAGATATTCTTTCTCCCTGAGCGTGTCGTTCTTCCACCCAGTAACGGGTGTTTTGATGACATGTCTCTCTTTGAGTTTATTACCCAGTAGCCGGTAATATCTCGTTGTTTCTCCTCCTCAGCTGGGTCCTTTGTGGACATCCCCGTCTAAGTCCGGATTTTTTATCCGATGTATCCTTTGTGGATAGTTTTTGTTATATTGGCATATTCCCTAATACATGAATCTTTGCATCACCTCGAGTCTTTCCATTGATTTATTTTCGTGGAATCCCTTCGTGTCTCTCAGCAAGTTTTCAAGTCGTGACCTGCTCACGCATTTTTACCTTTTTCCCCAGAGTCTCTGTCTCCTTAGTGAGTGTGTTACTCCTATGGATCTTCAGTTTCTCCCAATTTCTTTTCCTTTGTGGCAATTATTCACCATGAAGATTTTATTTTTGCATACATACATTTTGCATCATGAGGTCTCTTAGGGACCAAAATTCGTCTCTTTGTTATTATTTAAGCCCATTCTACCGCACCGAGACAAAGATTTTAACCTTCATATCTCCGGCTAGAATGACCTTAAATAGGGGCATCTGTAAGACCCTAATTTTGACCCTAAGATCCCTCATGGCATCATATTATTGCTCATTTGCATTGCCTCAAGGATCATAGCATGTTTGGCTCCTTAACCTTAGGGTGGGACTTGTGTGAGTGGTTTGAGACCACCAAACATGCTTGTATTTTATATTATTGATTTTCTTATTTTGATTACTAACCAAAAGCACAAAAATATGTCACTAACTCTTTTGTTTTGTAGCTCAAATGATCATGTGCTCCCATGCTCCTAGGGGGCTCCTAAGCTCGATGAAGTGGCTAGATGAAGATGAGAATAAGCATGACAATGGTTCACAAAGCTCCTAATCATCACATATGTCTCCCAAGTATCTCAATTTGCCAATTTGATCAAGATAACCCAAAGGGGTTGAGGATTGTTTCCCAAGGAAACCTTAATTCAACTGTGCTTTGACTGTGCCTTGCTCATGAAGCAACCTCAACCTATGATCAAATTTAATCAAGGGAAGTTCTTTCATTCATTACTTTATGCATATATGAGCTTATGTGAGGATCCTAAATCATTCATTCATCAAGATTTGAAGTTTGGCCTTGAGAAGTTGACCAGTCAAGTCATCTGACTAAACTGAGGATCACTGAGACACAACTTGTGATGTTTTTGTCAAATGAAGATGACCCCAAGTGAAACAATATTCTTAATAACCATATGAACAACTTTCATGTTCATCAAAAATCCATTTGAAACTTGGAAGGTCATCATTAATTTCAAAACATTATAGGTCATTTTGACTGAAACCCTAATTTTGGGTCAATTTCCCAAGGACACAACTTCCTTAATTTTTATGATTTTGAGGTGATACCAATTGCATTAGAAAACTTAAGATGTCTACTTAAAATGTTATGTTGGAAAAAATTTCATAATCCTAAAATAAATACATGTGATAATACAAAACCTTATAGGTCACTTTTAACCAAAGTCATTAAATTTGAAAAATGCCCAACTTCAAGTGCCCATAACTATCTCATGAAAAATCTAAATGATGCAAAATTTAAGTCTAAATTGATCATCTTGAAAAGATCTACAACTTCTATGTTGGAGGGTTTTTCCATTTGAGACTTGCATTATTGAAATAGAAGGGCTTGAAGATGCTTGCTTTTGGTAAAAAAATTCCAAGGAGAACCTAGACATGTTTTGTACTCAAACCTCCACAACTAGTTTTCATAAATTTCCAATTTCCAAATGAATTTTTGCCCAACATGACTTTTGTTCCTTATTTCAAGGGATTTCCAACCATTACTCACATTAATTTTTTGGACTTTCCATGAGGGAGTTTAGAAAAGCTTTATGTTTATCTTCATTTTTGCATTTCACATTATAACTTGGTGTGCAAGCTTGTGCAGTATCTTGTGCACGTCCAATTCACTTTCATTTGATCTCAGCATGGATTTTCATTCATTCTTGGGCCTCACATGCGCCTGTACAGCCCCATGCAAGGAGGATTCAAACTTCATGCACACGAGGGAAGCATTGCCTTGCATCACATTCCAGCTATAAATAAGAGTGCATTCTCATTCAAAGGGTAACCAAGTGGAGATCTGAAGTGCTGCTGAATTGAAAACCAAACCCTCACTAAAGGAATTTTCAGTTTTCTTTCTCTTTTTCAAGCTTGAATTTCAACATCATTAGTTGATCTTCAAAGCTCAATTCCTTAACCTAGCATCACCATCACACTTCCAGAGCAAAAGTAGATCAAGAGCTTGGATAATTCGTGTTGTTTGAAGCTCCATTTCAGAGGTAGAACCTCAATTTTCTTTGATTTAAATCTTGCAATATAATGTGAATTTCTTTGGTTTGTGTTGTTTTCTGAAGCCCTCATGCATGAGGCAGGCCAATGGTGGTCTTAATTTTGCAAATCGTGCCATTTCAGTTCATGTACCATGATATTCAAGCTCATGTTTCTCTCTAAATAGGAACTTTGAGGATGATCCATGGTTACAGGGGTGATGTACATTACCTCAGCTTCATTTTGATATCCTCAGTTTTCATTTTCATTAAACTTTAATTTCCTACACGTGGTGGCCGGATTTGGTTAGATTGCCGGAGAAGATGGTGGGTTCCACCATCATCCCCACGTGGTAGCCTCAGAGCCCATGGATCATGATGAAACGCTTTAATCTTGGCCATTGCATGTATTGACTTAATTTAAATCATAATGTTACGCACTTGACTCCAATGCACCGTGCATCCGCGCCTTAGAGCCACATGATCATTGCCACGTCAATTAATGAGACCATCTGAGGGCGCTGGTTTTTTCTATTTTTCTTATTTTCTGTTAATTCCATTTTATTTTTCATTTTCAAAAATTCATAAATATTTTATTTGAAGTTACAAAAATATGAGACCAATGCCAAAAAAATTCTTGAAAAATCTAGTTTCATATTTTGATTTTTAATTATTTTTGTGACTTCATTTAATATTTTTTTGTGAATTATTTGGTTTTTAATAATTTTAATTCATTTTAAAATACTTTTTGATATTTGAAAAATCCAAAAATATTTTTCTAACACTTATGGATCATGATAAGTCAATGAAAAATAGTCTCATCAATTTCTTATTTGATTTGAGATTTTAATTCATATTGTGTTATTTTTCATTATTTTTAAATAGTTTTTGATTTCAAAAATTGTTGGAAAAATTTGTCAAAGTTTGTTTGACCATGTTAGACCTATGAGAATTTAATTGGACTTGTTGAAGTTGATTTGAATTAAATTTGAGGTTTGACCATATTTAATTTATTTTATTTTGCATTTATTTTTAATTCAAAAAATACCAAAAAAATATGTTTGACCTATTGACTTGTAATCTTCATTTCTCTTCTGTTTAGCATTGATTGATGATGACTTGGTTCACATTTGATCAATTGTATTTGATACTTGATTTTTCTTTCCATCCATTTCATCTTCATCCCATTTCTTTTTATTTTTGGCCAATGAGTTAATGTCTTATGGTTAGTCTTGACAAATGAGAGGTTTAACCTTCTTTGATCCAAACCAAACTCAACTTGATCCAAGATCAAGTGAGTTGTTTTGTGTCCAAGATAGGTTGCTTCTTGGTCAAGCAAAAAACCTAAAGTCCATACAAGGCCTTTCTTTTTTCTTTTGGCATGACAAGTTTTTGGAGCTTGGCTTAATAGTCATGATCTCTAACTTGTGTTTATTTTCCTATAGTTTTATTGACCGGCCTCAGATAGGTGTGACTACTACATTAGTCCACTTACGATTGCTTAACATAGCGCTACATTGTCTTATGACAAACTAACATAACTTCACTAATTACTAACTTTAATTTGAGCATTTAATTTCTTGCAATTTACTTTAATGCAATTTACTTTCTTGCTCATCTATTCATATTGCTTTTCATTTTGCTCACTTGAGCACATATTTTATGTTTATGTCATTTTCCTTTTGCTCATTTGAGCTAATTATTGTATATAAATATATTGTTGCCTTGTGATTGTTTTGTCTTTGTTTTGTGTGAACCAAATGCAAAAAGGAGAAAGAACTTAGAGTTAGGACATACCCATACTTAAAGGAGTTCAAGAGCAACTAGGCCTCATGCCTTTAGAATGCTAAACTTGTTGAAGAGCAACTAGGCCTCATGCCTTTAGAATGCTAAATTTCAAAGTTGACTTCGAAGGACTTCCTTTCCAAAACTTATTCTTTGTCCATTCCTCTTATTGTGTTGTGAACTTTTTGATGTTTGCTCTTGTGTGATAGGGATTCCATATTGAGATAGTAAGGAGGACCATTATCATGAGTAGCCAAGTTAAGAGAGACAAGCCAAATGGAGATCCTAGGAGCTTGAATATCTGTTTGATTGCTTGTGTGTTTGCTAAGTCCAAAGGAAATAAGCATCTTGAATCATCTCTATGATTTCAAGAAAAGGAACTCCAAAGGTTTTATCTTCTCTCTTATCTTTGTATGCTTTAGGACTAGCCCTTATCTTCTTCTCCTCACTCTAACCCAAGCCAAAATCTTTTCTTTCAAACTTTGACATTGTTTCAAACTAGAAACCTAGGCCTTATGCCTTTGACGTTTCAAAACCATTTTCATCAATACTCGTTTGTAAATAAATCTTAATTCAACTTTGACCTCATTTTGTAAATAAACCTAATTTGTAAATATAACTCACTTCAAGTTATTTTTGTGGTTCCAATGGCCACCTTTGTTAAAACCTTTTCATAAACATTAGTCATAGGTTTGAGTTATCATAGTGGTTGATGTGAATCTCACCTTATCCTTAGTGATTGGACTTTAAGTCTTCCATACTTATTATAGGGTTAACCCCTCACTAATATGTTGAAGCTCTCCTCACATGGTGGATTGTTGGTTTAGGTTGAGTTTTCTCCCTTTGATAACAAAAGATCTTAAGGCTTTTGATCAAATCGATTCACCAATCTTTGAGATTTTTACCCCGAACTACGAGGTTTTGATCCTACCTTTGTGTTGGTACGTAGGCAATGGGTTCATCCATTCAAAAAACAAAATTGTAAATATAATATATTCTTCTCCCATCCCTCCAATCTTTTGCACATATTTTCACAAATACCAACCTACACCACATGTTTGCAAAAAGAGGTTCCCTTAGAGTACTAAGGATGTTTTGGATGCATAAAACCTTCCCATTTCATAACCAACCCCCTTACCCAGATCTCTGACATTTTTATTAGTTTTTGATTTGATAAAACTTCTTACTTGCCTTTTGTTCTCTTTTTAGCCTTTCCTTTGGACAAATAAAAGTGCGGTGGCGACTCAAATTGTATGTTTACATTTGGTTTAGTCAATAAACCTAAAGGTAACGAAAATCCCGCTACAGTATGAATAATGGCAAATGAATAGAGCTTAAAAATTAAAGTGCATTAAAAGTAAATGGCTTGAAATTAAATGTTAGTTGTTAATGAATTATAAGTTAGTATTGCTTTTTCTTTTTATTCTTTAAGTCATTTTTTGGAGAACACTCAACCCACTTATCATAAGCATGGATCCTTGAACCAAGACATCTTCCAAATGAAGGAAAAAAGCCCTAGTTTCCACACAATACCATGAAAGAGGGGAGACTTACAATCTCACTAACTAGAATTATATACCTTTTTGTGTCAAAAATTTAGCGTTATGTTAAGCAATCATAATTGGACTTATGTAGAAGGCACAACTATTTGAGGTCGGGCAATAGAATTTTGGTGTTAATGCATGTTAGAGACATAGTATAATGGACTATGCTCATGAAACATACCACACACAAAAAGAATATGCAAAAGAGGTAACCTAATCTCATCCATACTTATGTTGATTTTTCAATCAACTATCCTTAGGATGTAGAGATATCATAGGCCAAATGAAATGAATGCATAAAGAAGGGGAATTAGATGAAGAGGGAGGGGAATGGATCAAAACTCAAATTGGACAACGGAGGACTTTTACCAAATTAAGATCATTCATTCATTTTGGTAGATGGAATATACATTCCATCAATCCCCTAAGTCCAATGATCTTAACCTAACAAAGTCAAATCAACCTTGACCAAGGCCCAACAACACAAGTCAAACTTATACAAACAATCAAAAAGGCTCAACAAAATTATTTGGCATTTATTCAATTTAAAAATACTAAAAATAATGCATTAAATTAAATATGGTTTGTCAAATTCCTAAAATCTCATCAAAACACCAAAGAAATGGCCATGAGATTTATCATAGGTCAAACAAGGTCAAAGGACCTTGGAGATTTTTTTATAGAATTTTTGGAAACTTAAAAGTATTTTTAAATAATTAAAAATATTCACAAAATCAATTAAATCATGAAAAATATTAATAATGATCCAAAAAATAATTTTAATTCAAAATATGAAAGAGGATTTTTTTTTTTGCTGAAACTCTCATATTTTTTGGATCAATATTAAAATTAATATGAATTAATAAAAATAAAACAAATTAAATGAAATTCAAATAATCAGAAAAAACGTTGACCAGTTGATCTCCCTCATTAATTGAGGTGGCAGATCAAGTGGATGAAAACGCGCGCTCCATGGTACACTTGAGTCAGCGCGCCACACCAATGGTAATCAGAACTAACGTGTGAGATTAAAACATTTCAAATGAGATCAATGGCTCAGAACCTGTCCAACACACCACCGGCGTTGGAACTCCGATCACCTTCTCAGGCGAGGCTCACCGGACTGGTTCAGTAATCACCATCAAAAAAATGAAAAAGGAGGACATGATCTGAAAGAAAAAATGGCGTAGAGCACGAATTTGACCTCAATTTCAACTAACTCCAAATATATAAAAAGATATGAGGAGCTGAATTTTGAGGTGTGTCAACTGAGTTGCTTCGATTTGACCTCAAAGCAACTCAATCTTCTTGCCTATATTAGTAGCACTTCAGACAACCAAAGATCCAAGAGAATTGATGAGAATTGAGTGAGAATCAAAGAGAAAAAGATTTCTGAAAATTACCTTTAATGTTGTGCAAAACTGGATCTTGCTTGCTTCAAACTTTACTTGATCACACTCGAGGAGCTTGCAGAAGTGGTTTGGCAATGGAACAAAGCTTTGGATCCTGGAGTTTTTGAATCTCCAAATAGTGAGATTCAAACTCAATTTTCATGTTAAAAATTCCCAGGTTTTCCTTTGAATTGTGAGGGTTTCAATTGGGGGGCAAAGATGGCGCGCAAGGTCTTCTTGAAATGAGCTCAGAGGCCTTGTATTTATAACATTTGGGATAGGTAATTGCACACTTGAAAATTTTCTAAATTTGGCAATGTGATACACAAGCTTGCATGGGCGTGTACATTCCCATGAAGCAATCCATTTTGATCCAATTGTAATTATACTGAAGTTCAAATGATACTTGAATGGCAAGGCAATGTGAAATGGAGTTTTGGACATTTGATTTTTCCACTTGATGCATATCTGTTAAAACCATGTGCAGCCCTAGCAAACCTCATTCAAAATGCATGAAATAGGAATATTTAGAAAGCTTAGATCAAGAGGAACAACTTTGATGTTGGACACTTTTCCATTTGGGACTTGGATCATGGTGAATTTTGAGGTGGAAATTTAGAAATTTCAACATGTTGAAATTTTTTCTAAGTGTTAAGTCATATATCTCAATATTCCACCTTGTTTAACTTTTTATGTGAGCTCCAAATGAGAATAGTGTCTTCATCAAAGTTGTAGCCCTTTCAAATACCTTCAAAATGGTCACCAATTTAATCTTATTTGGGTTTATAATGATAGAGTTATTCATTTTTGAAGTTGAGGAAAACCACTTGTTCAATAGTATAGGGCAAAAATGACTTATAATGTATCCTCATATCACATGCTCATAAAAGTTGATTTATCTCCTACTCCAAACATAAAAGTTGATTTATCTCCTACTCCAAACATAAAACTTGGAGTAGACATCTTGAATTTGATTTTGAAACTTGTAAATATATCATCCCACAAAAATTGAGCAAGTTATGGCCTTGGGAAGTTGACTTTCAAATTAGGGTTTAGACAAAATGACCTATAATGTATCCGTATAGAAAATGATTTTCCAAGCAAAAATAGCTCTAGGTCTCAACATGAAAGTTGTTTTCAATGTCATTTAGAGTTACATTTCTCCTGGAATCATTTTCATATGGTGAAAATTGTAGGAGATAGGGTCTAGAGAGACCCGGTTTTGATGAGATGAATTCATCTGGCCAACCACCATCAACCAACTTTCTAACTTCCAATTCTCTTGACTTTTAGGCTCATGGTAGATCATATATTCATAAGATGATGAATTTTGAAGTGTACCTTGATAAATTTGATCAATTGGTGAGATAGCTTGGTTGAAAAGTTACTCAAGATACATAGACAAACTAGGGTTTCCAAGACAAACTATCTCCAAATTCTTGAAGAATGCTTGATAAATATAACATGTAGAGATCAATGGGACTAATATATGATGATTTGGGACATTGTGGCTCCTTCCTTGGTTGTGTTATTAGTTATGAAGGTCTTAAACCCTAGATATGAACTTGATAGATCAATGATGATCATGCCCTACCTACAAAAGAGTTAGGCAAATGCAAAGACATATTTTTGGTATTTTGGTTAGTAAAATGATAATATACAAGTATGATACAATCACATAATACTTGGTGATCTCTCCCAAAACAAACCCAATGAAAGAGGGCGTAAGGAGGATGCCAAGGCATGATCCCAATGCTAATGCATATGATGAAGTTGCATGAGGGATCTTAGGGTCAAAATTGGGGTCTTACAGAGTCATCATAATCATTTATACTGAGAAGAAAGAATGATAATCAAACATGTTTAACCCCTTCAAATCCCGCCTAACACTTTGGTTACCATTTCAACAACAAAATTTTTGCACCTCTTAAGAAAAAGAGGATAACTAAGATCATGACTACATAATTGTAATGTTTATAATGATCAAGAACAACATGCAGAAGATGTTTTAAATTAGCAACAGATACAAAATATAATAATAATGTTTAGAATTTTGATATGGTTAAGGGAATTATGAACGGTTCAAATTTGATGTATCAAATTTTGATTCTTGTCAAAATATTAATACTAAAATGGATGGAACAGTGGTGGATCTAGATCCATAAGGTGTTTGTGTTGGTTCTCCAAATTCTATGTGGACTTTGACAAGTGATTTATGGGATTCAATGGAACCATTAACATCCTTGAAAGATTGCTCACAAGCTGTTTGATGACATGTCTGAGATAATTTAGTCATTTAGGGGAGGTTTATAACCCCCACAATTTAACTAGTTTTTTAAAGTTGATTTTAAGTGATGTAGCGTGACACGTCAATGTCCATTAAAGAAAATAGATGGCAAGGACTAATATTGTCGACGACAAACTTTAGGAGGATCATTCTTTGAAGAAATTTTTTATAGGGATTAAAATTTAATGTTGGGTTATTTATAGGGACGAAAAATATATTTAACCGTTGAATCTATAATCAAATATTTTAGACACCTGAACATGTTAGTAAATAAGTGCAAAAAAATATGAGAAAATTTGTTGTCCCTACATATAAATAAACTAAACATTACAAATTACGAGTATAGGGATTTTTATCCATTGCATGTTGGAAGAGAATATGGTGTATTTAACGATCTAGAGGGGGAGTCAATAGACCTCTTAGTTAAAACTTTTGTTGAAAATAGTTTGAAAAACCTTTATCAGAGTTTTAAAACAAAAATGATTTTGCATGACAGAAGCAAGTTTTAGTGTAAAATAGATTATGCTTATAGATTGGAATCGGTACGTAAGGATTTAAACATTTCATAGTACAATAAAGATCGAAACCTCAAATTTAACCAAATATACATACAACTGAATTGTATTGAATACTTGTTAAAATTACACGAGATGTGTGATTTTAGAACACCAATACAATATACATTCTAAAACCTTAATTTTTATTTTGGTCTACAAGAACACATAATCGAATTTCCGATTCTAACAAAACCTACATCTCTACAATAAAATCGCTACCAACAAAAATCCAAATGACATGCAATTTCTAGAAAGCAATAAAGAACAACTTAATCATGAAATTACTATGAAAATTAAAAAGTAGAGAGAGAGAGAGAGAGAGAGAGAGAGAGAAGAGAGTACGCGAGGATTTATACAAGTTATATGTGTTTGTCCTTGCTTTGGGCCTACTATAGTCTCCAATGGTTGTCCATTGAAAGTTTGTTGATCTTCCAATAATCTTTATGAAAAAATTATAAGAGTTTCGTATAATCACAATATCCAAATTAACGATGAAAATTAAAAAAATATTATTTCTAGATCTTTGACTTGTACATAGTTTACGAACTCAACTATTTGTGAAATCTTCACGCAAAATCTCCTATAATCTTTCAGCCCTAACAACCTACTCCTAAGTCTTCATTCTATAAAAATATTTACTTGATTCCACCAGTATCTTGAGAGTCGGTATGTTTGAAAATTGAGAAGAACTCTTACCTCGTTTGTAGGCTTCCACATAGCACTACCAGAGTCAACCTAGAGAGAAGAATCTTCTTCTTTTCCACTAGAATTATCAAAATCAACCACAATACCACACACCTTGCTAACCTTTGAAATCTTAACCAAAGATTCAAAGAAGCATTAATATCAAAACGAATATCCTCAATAATTACTAACCTCTGAAAATGAGATTCAAATCCATACAGCAATGGAAAAAGAATAAGGTAGAAGATGTAACACCCTAGTTCCCGATTCAAATAAATAAATAAAATATAAATAATTAAATCAAGTAGGATGTCACATCCACATAATTTGAATTTTAAAAGTTTACTTCAACTCATATAAATCACATTATTACAACGGAATTAAAAATAATTTTTGTTCGGCATCCAAAGCCTCGCCCAAACATCCAAACTATAGTAGTTTAAAACAACAATCCTTATTATTTAAAGATAAGTAACATGGAAAACACATAGGTAAAACAACCCCATAAATAAAATAGCCCTTGTGTCACGTATCAGAGAGACTCCACTAGAAGACTCGAATAATAACAACATATTATGCACTGTCAACTACTCATGTACCTGAGTTTCTATACTCCAAATGAGTATAGACACAACAAACAAAAAGGGGGGGTGAAAAATACATTAATATAATTAATTGTTGTATAACATGCTAAGGATAATTTCCATGTGTAAGGCACCACAATCATTCACAATCCACATTCTCACCATAATTAAACACCACACGATATAATGAAAATGCAATGAGACTCCATAATTTGACCCAATGCTTGTGGTACCAATTGTTTATCAACGGTTCATAATACGAACCTGATTCCCCCTTCGAAATCCCAAACTTCCCCTTTGAAGTTCCGGATAAGTTTAGCATTCCCCTTCGAACTTAAACTTATCTCTACCAATTCAACAATTTATGAATGCATGGCATGACAAAAAATGAAATTGACACACTTGTCGTTATTCATGTCGTGATCCACAATCGATCATACAACTATATCCATGCACAACATAATCCACCCGTCTAGATTATTACAATCACAAGTGAACAAACAATTCAAATGATTCACAATGTCACAACAATTTACCAATAGGAACTTCGTTATGATTCATTCAAACACACGTAAATAGTCTATTACATCATGGTCCACCATTGATCACTCAATATGCTTATATAGTACGTAGTCCACCAATAACGTCATTAACACACATACTAATAATTCGTGACACAACAATTAAATTATCGATACGGACTTCATTCATATCCATCATACTTTTAAACTACTTTCCACCTACTGTAACCCTATGATAAATCCATTGAAATGATTTTCCCCTGAATCAAAATTGTACTACTCCCTCTCAGCTAACCAACTCACCAAACCCCACCTTCAACGTGACACGAGTCAAACGTCATGACTAAACCATACAAAGGATTTTTTTTAAATGATGTTGTTTGGAAGGACTAAAACAGTACGATTCTAACACATCCCAAACCCTAATTTCCATCCTATAAGCATCCCTAACAATATTATCAAGGATTTTCATCATCAAACATGTACATATATCAACAATTAATTCAACAAACACCAACACATCATCACCTTATAATTTCCCATAATTTGTTCATCATGTTCATATCCCCAAAACCCTTATTCCATGACCATGACAAAAAAATTCAGTAAGCATCATCATATCAAATTCATATGACAATCAAGGATTTATATATAAAAATCACAATCTAATCATCTCATCATACAAACATCGTAAACCACCTAGAATTTCAATCAAAACATGGTAAAGAGTAAACCTAAGAGAGAAGGACCCCTCGCTACCCTCTCATGGATATACACCCTTATAAGAATGGTTTCCCCCCCCCCCCCTCCCTACCTTAGATTGTTAAGCTTTAATTCTTGACAATGGTGATTTTCTTGATCATATTAGCTTTTCCTCTTGTCCTCTTATCATTATTTTCCCCAATTTTTCACGTATTATGTAGCTTCCCCTCTTCTCACTTCCAATTCCCTTATAACAACCAATTTTCTTTTTTTATTTAAAATTTAATATTATTATTTTATTAAATCTAAAGTAAATATTTATTTTAGTATATCCAAATCAAATATTTATTTTGATATATCATTGTAACAATAATAATTAAAATAAATATTTAAATATTAGTTATTACTATTATTTATATAAATCATTCTAATTAAATAATAGTAACAACCACTACTTCTCCCATTACCCCTATATCTCTACCTTTTGTCTCACACACCCCAAACACCTTAAATTCTAATTTCTAAGGTTAGTATACTACATTCAAGGGTCTTCCTTAACATAACATAACATCACAACTCACACAAATTACACAACTATATTAAGAAAACAAATAAAATTTTGGGGCATTACAGAAGATGAAATTAATTGTTTGCAAGTGTTCGCGAAAGATTCAAAACTCTTTTGAAAATGTGAAGGAATAAGTGGTTTGTAAGTTCTCAAATCAATATTGGAAGTATATGTTTTCTAATATTGTGAAGATTTTGAGAGAAAATGATTTTTGTATAGGTGTTAGGGATCTAACACAAAAAAAGAGAGTGAAAATGATGTTAGATTCGAGTCACGAGCAAAAGTATGATTTGATTTAAGGAGCAAAGTGATTTGAATCAAGATATGACACATATGAGAAACCCATATTTATGACTTTGGTCATGATTCGAGTCATGAAAATGATGATTTGAATCAAACAAGATAATGGCAAAACATGGAAATGCAGTATTATATGATTTGAGTCAAGTGTAACCTTTGAATCGAATCAAATGATGTTATGATTCAAAACAAGTACAAGTTGTGATTCGAGTCATGATAGTTTGTAACATTTCCTATAGTATCTGTTTCATTTGATTCGATTCATGTGATGTGTGATTCAAATCACAAACCTAGAATCTCATTTTTTTTTGAAATTTTAAAGATGTTTTGAGATTTTGTCAATGTCATATCTTGACCCAATCCCAAATATAGTTTTTGGCCCAAAAAACTCAAAAAAAAATAACTTAAAGCATATCACTTACACTACAATCAAACACTTAAATTTATCCATGCTAAAATCAGTTCTAAAACTCGACCCAGAAATGCGCAACTGATGAGGAGACTTATTGACATAAAACTAAAATCCAAAAGCTTAAGACATAAGCAACAAAACCATAACCCTTAAGGTAACAGAGACATGCAACTTCAGTAGAATACCCATTAAATATCATTAAGTTATCAAAATTTCATACCATTTCGTTGAAGCTTATTTTACACCATACATTGACTTATCTAACTTACAGACCTTGTTTTCTTACCCATGAATCACAAACCCTTCCAGTTAGTCTATATAGATTTCTTCTTCTAAGTCACCATTCAAAAAAGTTGTTTTAACATCCATTTGGTGTACTATTAAGTTATGAATAAGACCAATCAAAACTAGTACCCTAACAGGGGTAATTCTAGTGATGGAGAAAAATTATTGAAGAAGTTTATATTTTCTCTTTGCCTAAAACCTTTGGCTACAAGGAGATCCTTGTACTTATCAAATCTTCCATCAGGTTTTAGTTTCTTTTTCAAAAGCCATTTACAACTGATTGCTTTGCAACCAAGAGGAAAGTCTACTAAGTTCCAAGCCTCGTTAGGTTCTAGAGAATTTATCTCATCGTTAATAGCTTCTTGCCACAGACCTGCATCAAGAGTTCACAATGCTTCTTGAAGATTTGTTGGATCTTCTTATACTCTATAAGTTGCATAGTCTTTAGAAAATGTTACTCTTTTAATTTGTCGAAGTTATGTTTCTGCTTTGTCGTTTCTTTCGGTGCTTCTTATCACAAGAATATAATTTGATTCATTACCCCAACTTTTTCTCGATTTGAAAGGAAAATTATATTCATAGTGAAGATAGAGAAACTATACCCGAACGCATCGCATGCTCAAACATACAACATGGTCGCCATCGAACTTTATTTATTCCCAAAGGAAAAGGAGAACATCGATAAAACCCGGGGAAAGAGAAACTGGGTAAGGAAGTCGGTTATACAAGGGGAAGGTATTAATACCCCTAACATCCGTTATACTCAATAGGAACTGTTTTGATTGTTCTTTGCTTGAATGGGTGTGATAACTAAGGATTACTCGCGAAAGAATAAGGGGAAAAGGAAAGAAATAGATAAAGTGCTTGAAGAGAATTAGGGTCATCATGCCTACGTATCCTTATAGTGAAATAAGAAATGTAGAGCTTTGTAGTTCATAGAACTAATGGTGGGAGATGATAGAAGAGTGATAATAAATATGGTTTAAACCAAATAATAATGTGGTTTGACTCCAAAAAAGGGTGAAATTTGAACCCAAGAGTAAAAGTGGCATTAACCAATATGTGGGTAGCCTGAAGCATTCACCACTATATGGTACGACCTAAAACAAAGTGAATTAAGTGTTTGGTATCAGGGCAAACATCTTTCGGTTCACAAGCAGACACTGAATGGAGCTCAAAGAGATAGTGTATTTGGATCAAAGAGAAAGTACATCACATAAAGTGAATGCAGGTAGTAGTTGATGAAAGATCTAGATGATGCCCTAAGACAGGAGAAAAAATAATGATAAATATGCCCGCGGAGGATTCGAACCCTCGTGCCTACGTATTCTCATCGTGCAATAAGAAATTCAGAGCTTCGTAGTTCGTGGAACCACTAAAATAACAAAAGAATATGTGATTGGATTGTCTAGAGGCAAACCAAATTGCTTAACAGGCAAGAGTGTGGCAACAAGCAAGAGTGGGGCATTAAAAAATGATGGTAATCAACCACAGGGCGTTAATGAAGGAATGGTCTGAACCAAAGATGCTACCAGAGTTGGAGACTCCATGGGGTAGGAAAAGGTATTTTCCAGGGCTTGTAACCCCACAAGGCAAGATGAGAGGTAGCCAAAGTTTGTAACTCCCTATGGCAAGAGCATACAGATAGGCCATAGTTTGAACTATACAAGGGCAAGAAACAATGATTTGAGTGCCAGAGTCTATAACTCAATAAGGGCACGGGAATATGATGTCAAAATATGAACTTCAGTGCAATGTTAAAGGTTTCTAGAATCTGTACTCCACGGGCAAGATGCATAAGTATGCCATAGCCTGTAATTATAAGGCAGAATGAAATGTCAAAGTTTATAATTGTATTGACAAAATCAAGGTTGCCAGAGTCTGTAACTCAATGGGGCAAAAAGGGGGCTTGCCACAGTCTGTAACTATGTAGGGCAAGAATTCTAAGGTATGTACCTTATAGGAAAAGAACAAAGTATGCAAAAGTCTGAACTTTAAAGGCGTAATCAAGGGTTGCCAAAGTCTATACTCCATGGGAAAAATGAAGTTGCAAAAGTCTGTACTTTATGGGCAATGAAAGATATGCCAAAGTCTGTAACTATATAGGCAACGCATGAGGAAATTGATTAGGAAATGAGTATGTTACCCTAAGTTAATGATCCCAAAAGATGTATGAACATCAAGGAGGAGAGTAAGAGTGTTTCACTGTTGAAGGAGGATTAATATGCAATGATGCTTCACTATTGAAGTGTTGAATGATTGATGTGTTTGAAGAAGACTTGTTAATTACATGATTTAAATTGCACTAAAGTCTATGAATAAAGGTGAATACCATGAGCAACTGGGTCATTTGTCCCGTACGCAAAGATATTCTAGTCAAGGATATGAATGCTTAACTCTCATCATTCTTTGTTTCTTAAGGCTCATGGCATACAACTTGGATCAGAATTGACAAGTTGATGATAAGAGATCCTGAGTGTTGTTGATCTTAAATATGCAATGCTACTTATTATAGAAGAAGACTTGACAATCATTTTATTCGAATTGTGCTAAAGTCTATAAATAGAGGTGAATACTATGAGCAACTGGGTCATTCGTCTCGTACCCAAAGATATTAAGAATGAGTTAATGGAATTCTCCATTCTCATTCATTCTCTATTTCTTAAGGCTTGTGCCACACAATCTGAATTATGATTGATAAGCGTTGATACCTTTGTTGTGCTTGAGAAGTAGTCCACTTTGCCAACTATGCTTGATAGGTATTGACTTTGAAGTCTTGATCTTACATTTGATCCGTGAGGTCTTTAGCTCCTGAGATTCAGCATATCCAATACAGCTTGAGTACTATGTACTTGCCATATAAAATGATCAAGGGACTTTTAATCACTTGAATAATCTTGGGAATTAAAGCACAATACAAAGGATTTGGTTGACCAAAGTGACCTTTGGTCAACACTAATCTGTGGGATTCAAAGAAATTAATCGGGCAATGTACAACCAACTAATGAATTAATCAATTAAAGAATCCATTGGCGCTAAGCAAACCCTAAGCTGAGGGATCATGAATTAAAAATCAGAATTTCTTACCTAGGGGCAAAATGGTCAATATGCAATCAATTAGGGAAATATTTTATAAAAATCAACATTTAATTAGAAACTAATTAAGCCTAATTATATCTAATTATACAAAAATCTAATTAGTCTAAAATCTAGTTATCCTAATCAAATCTAAACATCACCTAATCAAGCATTAAAACCTATTTAAATTCTAAAATCCCTAAATTCTACAATTATAATTAAGACCTAAATTTAATCTCAATTTCTAACCTCATTACCCTAATTAGATTCCAAAAAAAAATAATTAATTCTAATTATCTAAATCAACCTAAATTTTTTAATCTAATCTAAAATCTAATTAAACTAATTAAAAATCTAAAATCATAATTAATCTAATCAATATACTAATCTCTAATTAACAATCACAAAACATGAAAAAAAAACAATATGAAAGTGACCCAATAGGCTGCACTTGGGCCCTAAATGACGAAAAGGGGGTGTAGGTACATTCGAGAGTGAAAGCGGACACTAAATGGCATGTTTGCATGGATTTAGGGCTATTGAGGCCCATAAACCAATATTGATGGATGCCTGGGAAGTATGTTCAACAAGCAGGTGGTGCAAAACGGAATTCAATGGGCCTAACGGATAATCGAAGCCCAAATGCACACCACATGAGAGGAGAAGTCATTATCCACTTCACATGTGCAAAAAACCAAAACTCATATACACATGTCCTCCACCAAATCGAAATCCGGCCACCAGTCCGCCGCGCCGAAAATCACCTCCGATGGTGGGGGAGGCTTAAACCATACAAATTGTACCTTAAAATGCTCATCTCATTGATCTCTATTAAAGCTTTAAGCCAATTCCATCTAAATCGTTCTCCATTGCTCAAATCCAAAGGGTTAAAGGAAGAACCCTAACATCCAAGTTCAACCATCTGAAGGTCTCAGCACAGAAAGGGAATTTGAACCCTAGGGATTTGATCTTTATGGCTTAAACTTACGTCTTAATGATGAGGAATCGCGAAGAAGAAGATGAAGATGTACCTATGCATGAGATGTTGGATGAAGCTAATTGTATGAAAATACCAGAGGCAACTTCCCCAAGTAATTCAATCCTCTACTCTTAAATCCTTGCAAATTCTTCTTCTTCTCTATGATCCTAGTCTGTAGGATGAGATTCGTTCTGGTTTGTACGTGTTATGAAAGACAAATCGGAGGACGAGCATTGTGAGATTTTGAGATTGTAAAGAGAGTTGTGAGAGATGTTAGGTTTGAGATCAACCAATTGAAGCTTCCACGTGAAGCTTCAATGGACTTGTTGAAGCTTTTGTGAGGGTGAGAGAGAGAAGAAGATTAAGATTGAAAGATGAGTCCTGATCGGGAAAATAGCAAGTGTACTATTTTGCCTTTTATAGTAATAATGGGGAAATTCCCCGAATGTCGATCTCAAGGACTGGACGTTAGTATCGAGTTTAAATTATCATTCAATTAAACAAAAAGTATTAATTTGGTTTTTGAGTGTAAAAATATAATAATAAAAGGAAAGGTAAAAAAATAATGAAAATAAGGGTTTATAGAGAAAAAGGAACAATGCCAGGGAAGGTGTATGATTTATCTCTGTAACAACTCTGAGTCACTATTGCATCAACAAATATCAATTACTACCAGTTCTCAAGGGTATTTTCTCCCAAGTCCTTGGTGAGAAAACCTTTAATCATTCTACCCTAATTCCTATGTCCATAGCCAATTAGGGTGAAGTTAAGTTGTATAATATCAAGAATACTCTGGTTCATACAGGGTACCCCTAGTCCTAGGTGATATCTACTGCAGAGTAACCTTATGAAAACCTTATCAATGGCGGTCCAGCCTAATTGATAATCACAAATCAATCTCAATTGGCCCGAAAGAGAAAGCAATAAACACATCAAAAGGTTACCGTAAAAACAATATTATAAATGCAAATGTAAACTCAAATTCATTACAATTCTAAATCAAGGACACCCCCTAGCATTTGGGGGTTTAGCTACTCATATTGTTTAAAACAAATTCAAGATAAAAATTACACATTACAAGTAATTGGATGACTTTGATCTTCAATCGCTCCCGCTCATGAATCTCTTCAGCTCTCCAAGTGCCTTGATCTCTGTAATACTTGATTGCTTCACAATACTATGGTTTGTTGTATTCTAAGATGATTTTTCCTTTGAAAGAAGACCTCTTTTTATAGTGAAAGTTCCCAGCAGCAGTTGGACAGGTCCAAAGATGTCTCCACAAAGCACGAAAAATGAAAAGCCCGAGAAAATTGGAAATATTGGGCTTGGGTTGACACGGCCCGTGTCAGCTAACACGGGTGGCCGTGTCAGCCTACTGTTTCTCTTAACACGCCCATGGCAAGGCTAACACGGTGGGGGCTTCTGCCTGACACGGCCTGTGTCAGCTAACACGGGTGGCCGTGTCAGGCTACTGTTTTCCTTCCTTTGCTTCCATTGCCCTGACACAGCCCGTGTCAGGTGACACGGGTGGCCGTGTCAAGCCTCCTGTACCGGGGTTTTCTGCTCTTTTGCGTGCCGGACTCTCGCACTGTCGTGTTCTGAGTTCTCCGGTTCTTCTACCTGGATCTGTCGGACAAAAACACAGCTATCCCACGCATAAAATCAAGATAAACAAAGTAAAACATAACAAAGATTAAAATGCGTAAATAAAATAACGAAAGTAAAACTACTCGAATTGTACCTTAAATGCTTGCACAGTGTATCAAATGTCTCTGTTTTGCGTAGGATCAGTAATGAAAACTTACTATAAATGGTGACTGATCACAACCCCAAACTTAGCTCATTGCTTGTCCCAAGTAATGTTTCATTATCACTCCCTAGAATTCTTTATGCTTTCCACCACTGCTGAGATCATCCGCGAACGTCTTCCCTTTTCCTTCCACAAGTCTTGCCTATCCTCGCAAGTCATCATTCACACTTCCACTTCAAAGCACCGTTTTACCTGTTAGCTTATTTCACATTCTCATCAATTCTCTCGGGGTAAGCTGTTTACACTCATAATTCAAAGTATGCAATATCACTCACAAGTTTGAATAGTCTCTCTTTTCTCATCACTTACACATAACACACACACTTTTAAGGTCTTTCGGGTTGTATCTTGGCTTGGGTTAGGGTATGGATTAAAAAAAAGGAAAACAAGGGGCTTTTGGTTCAGAGTCAATGTTACATCCTGTGTTTGTTTCTTTTATTTCCTCGGTTCTCTTTTCTTATTTCTTGAATTTTTACCGACTGCCCTTTTCTGTGCTTCTTGCTTTTGAATCATCGAGTATTTGATTTTTATTTTTCTTTCTTTTTCTCGATTCATCAATTTTTCTTTTTCTTTTGTTTTTGCATTTTCTAGGGCTTTGAGAGCTTTTGGGGTTTTTACCCCAAACTTAGCTTTTCAACACAGCTGGAATATATTCTTATGACTCTGAACAGGGAGGGGAAGTGTTTTGGCCAATGGTTACATTCATGGTGTTTTAAACAAAAAAATGGATATAGGCTCAAAGGGGGTTAACGAGGGATATAATAATTCGGGATGGGTAAAAAAGCTCGGGGTTAATTACAAACAACGTGCCTCAGTGTGTGTATCATGTAGTGACAGTCCCAGAGAGTCTACGTAAATTTAGAGTGATAAAGATAAACCTGAATGACGCTCATGATGATTAATATGTTTGGCTTTTTATGACTCACTTGGTTTGGCTCAGCTTGGACAGGATCCACAGTGCTCCTAAATTTGGTGCAATTGCTTTCTTACTTCGGAATATGCAGAATACTCGTGTCGGTTAAGTTGTATACGTTGCGTCCGATCTTCACTTTCAGCAGTGTCACTTTCTGGGGAGATCCTTCACAATAAGCCATGGTGAGTGGTGTGATCTTTCATCCACTCTCAATTGTGATTATTACTTTTCCAACCTGTCAACATAGACTTGACACACACAGTTGCAGCATAATATACATTCAACAGACAAATTCAATCTAGAATACAAAATTAAAAAGTAAAAATAATGTTTGTGAACAAGCACGGAGGAGGGAACTTACAGGGTCCTACTGAGGAGGTGGGTGCGGGAAATGCAACATCAACTGTCGCATCATGCTGCTCATCTCATCCAACATAGCTCCTTGACAGGCTTGCTCGATGCCTTGCCTTTGTTGTTCTGTCCGCAAGTCACCTATCTCGGTCTGTACCCAGCTCCATTGGTCAGTTGACAAAGATGATGAACCCGCCGCCTGCTGGGTGGGTTCCTGATGCTGTGGGACAAAGTGCTCAGGAGGTGCTTGGGGATCTTCCTCTTCTATTTCCGTTCCTTCTGCCTGGTCATCTACAAATTGCTCATCTGCATTAAAATGGTCAGTTTCGTGGCCCTCATCCGCATCGGGATCGACGCTCACATACAACCAATTCGCATAGTCAGTAATAGCTACTCTGTCCGGATCCGGCAGAGCGATGATAAACCTTTTATGAATGAGTACGGAATAATAAGTAGGGGCAACCGTAATCATACCTTGGGAAATCAGAGCAGACATGTCAATTTTTGTATTACCTGCAATTGGCGTGTCCTCAAGTAAAGCAGCCTGATACCCGAAATGCAATGCAATTTAGGTGATCATACCTCCCACGGATATGCCTCCGGAGTTCGCTCGGCCGACTTTCCCCAGGTAGTCTGCTACAAAGGCCGCTACATTGATGGTCTTGGTTTGAGCCATCGAGTACATGAAAAATAGCTCTCTCTGAGTAGCTACTCCAGTGCTGTCGCCTCTACCGAACAGGGTATATGCTAAACCTTTTTGGGCGTACCTGAAATAGGGATTTTGGATGCCCGAGGCTTTCGCACCTTTGGAGGAGTAATCCGTCCTCCCAGTTATGGCGATCCAGAAATCCTTCGGAGAGAACCCGTCTGGGACCGCTCCGGGTCCGTTCAGAGGGAGTCGGAGTATGGAAGCTAACTCCTCAACAGACAATTCATGATAATTGTTAAACAGCCGGAAACGTAAGGTGCCAAAATAATACTTGGTTGTGTTAATCCACCGCTTTTCCAGCTAGAACTCCAGGGTGCTGAGGAACTCGAGAGTAATGCGCTCGTATGTCGACGCCTCCAAACTCATAAACTCGAGCATGCCCAAAACATGGAACACTCGGTCTACCTCAATTTTCAGCCCACCTCAATTTTCAGCCCAAGAGCGTTCAGAGTATGCTCACACATATACCTGGTCGGCGTGAGCTTGCGCTTCCGGTGAATTTGGTAATGTCGCTCTTGCTCCGGGTTGTCAAACACAATATTGTGGGGATTAGGATTCCGGCTCGGGCGTTTCTGGGACTTCGCCATCTCTGCAAGTTATTGCTTTCCGGTAAGGATTCTTCTCGGGGGCATTTTGGACCTTTAAAAAAATAGCAGTATTCCGAACTTCGGAGTTAGAAAAATCTGAAACCATGGTTACGATCGGGACGACGAGGTGAGAAATATTTGTGAAGGGTGTTTGAGCTATAGGTGAGGGGAACTTGGGTGCATGAAGGGTTTTGTGTGGTGAGGTGAGTGAGTTTTAATGGAGTTTATAAGTGAGTAAGAGAAGAAGATGAAAAATGGATGAGAGAGAGTGATGATAAATGTGGTAAAAATCTGATAATGATGAGTGATAGGGGAAAAAGTATGGTTAAGAGGGGATTAAGTGGGTGGGCCCCATGAGAAATTCAAAATTTCAAAAAAAATTCAAAAAATACGCATGCCTGACACGGCCGTGTCAGGCTACTATTTTACCACTTTCCACAAAATATTTTACAGTGATCCCGACACGGGCCGTGTCAGGCCACTGTTTTACCAAACTCCAAACCAATTTTCCTTCAGTGCTCCTGACACGGGTGGTCGTGTCAGGCCACTGTTTTCCAACATCCTTCATGCATTTTCCCTCTCCTGACACGACCCGCGTCAGTTGACACGGGTGGCCGTGTCAGGCTGTCCTTTTGGCCGTTTTTTGGTTTTCTTGTTAGGTCAACCGTTGGTTCCTTTGGCTCCTCCTTGCAGAACTCCTGTATACCTACAGACACATAAAACTGATTAGAAATAAAAAGTGTGGGTTGCCTACCATGAAGCGCTTTGTTTAACGTCTCATGGCTCGACGGTTCTCTGTCTGCTTAGGTGAGACGGATTTTTTCTATAGGACCACCCTCCTGGTCTTGTATGTAAGGTTTCACTCTTGAACGTGTCTCCGTTCGCTGGATTTCTTAGTTCAACGACTCCATGTGAAAATACCTTTTGTATATCAAAGGGTCTCGACCATCGGGACCTCAGTTTCCCTGGGAAGAGTTTCAACCTTGAGTTGAATAATAACACCAGTTGTCCTTCCTGAAGGTCTTTCTTTTGAATGCGCCTGTCATGCCAGGTTTTGGTTTGTTCTTTGTATATCTTGGCATTCTCATACGCTCGATTCCTGAACTCTTTTAGGTCTTGTAATTGGAGGATCCGAGATTTTCTCGCTTTGGCCAGATCATAGTTGAGGAATTTGGTAGCCCAAAATGCCCTATGCTCAAGTTCGAGTGGTAGGTGACAAGCTTTACCATAGACTAACTGATAAGGGGACATACCTATTGGTGTTTTGAACGCTGTTTGGTATGCCCAGAGTGCGTCATCGAGCTTGATTGACCAATCCTTTCTAGAGGCACTGACAGTTCTTTCTAGGATTTGCTTGATCTGTTGATTGGATACCTCAACCTGTCCACTGGTCTGGGGGTGGTATGGAGTGGCGATTCTATGCTTGACATTGTATTTCCGCAGTAGGTTTTCCATCAATTTATTTAGGAAGTGGGTACCTTCGTCACTAATAAGTGCTCTTGTTACCCCAAACCATACGAAGATACAATTATTGAGGCAGTTGATCACCACCTTTGCATATTTCGTGGGCAGTGCAACTGCTTCCACCCATTTTGACACATAGTCAACCGCAACCAGAATGTATTGCTTTCTAAAGGAAGGTGGGAAGGGTCTCATAAAATCTATCCCCCATACATCGAACAGTTCGACTTCTAACATGGCATTTTGAGGCATCTGATTTCTTTTAGATATGTTTCCTGTTCTTTGACATCTGTCGCACTCTTTTACCAATGCTTGTGCATCTTTGAATAGTGTGGGCCACTACAATCCAGATTGGACGACTTTGGCTGCGGTTCTGTCTCCGCTAAAATGTCCTCCATATTCGGAGTTATGACAGGCTTTTAAAATGTCCCTCTGCTCTTCCTCTGGAACACATCTCCTGACTAGACCATCTAATCCCTTTTTGTAAAGGAATGGATCGTCCCAGACATAGAACCTGCAATCATGGAAAAAAAATCGTCTGTTAGTGTCAAAGTCATCAGGTATCAGTCCACCCACCACAAAGTTCGCGTAATCGACGAACCATGGGATATGCGTAACGGCTAGAATGCGTTTGTCTGTGAACTCATCTCTGATGGGGTGTGTTTCTTCTGTTTCTTGAGTCGGGGTCATCCGAGACAAGTGATCAGCAATAGTGTTTTCACTACCCTTTTTGTCTCTGATTTCCAAATCGAATTCCTGTAGTAGGAGGATCCATCGCAGCAGCCTCGGCTTGGATTCCTGTTTTGCAAAAAGATATTTCAAAGCAGCATGGTCAGTATATACAATTACCTTTGATCCCAGTAGATAGGATCTGAATTTGTCAAAAGCGTATACCACCGCCAGGAGTTCTTTTTCTGTGGTTGCATAGTTCATTTGAACAGGGTTGAGTACATGGCTTGCATAGTAGATAACATGCAAGAGCTTCTCCTTGCGTTGCCCTAGTACCTCCCCCACTGTGTTATCACTTGCATCACACATTATCTCAAAAGGGAGAGACCAATCTGGGGAAATAACTATGGGTGCTGACACCAGCTCCTTCTTCAAGGTCTCGAAGGCTTTCCTGCATTCTTTGTCAAATAAGAACGGAGTATCTTTTACCAGCAGACTAGTCAATGGTTTGGCAATCTTGGAGAAATCTTTTATGAACCTGCGGTAGAAACCCGCATGTCCTAAGAAGCTTCGGATGCCTTTTTCATTCACCGGTGGTGGTAAGTTTGCTATTACCTCCACTTTTTCTATATCCACTTTGATACCCTTGTTGGAGATCTTGTGGCCCAATACTATTCCTTCCCGGACCATGAAGTGACATTTTTCCCAATTCAGGATCAAATTTGTTTGCTGGCATCTTTCTAAAACAAGTGACAGGTTAGTCAAACAGTTATCAAATGAAGAACCGAATACCGAGAAATCATCCATAAATACTTCCATATGCTTTTCGAGCATGTCAGCAAAAATAGAAGTCATACATCTTTGAAAGGTTGTCGGTGCGTTGCATAAGCCAAATGGCATTCTTCTATAAGCGAAAATACCATAGGGGCATGTGAATGCAGTCTTCTCTTGGTCTTCAGGGGCAACCGCAATCTGGTTGTACCCCTAATAACCGTCTAGGAAACAATAATACTCGTGTCCTGCTAACCTTTCCAGCATTTGATCAATGAATGGTAATGGGAAGTGATCCTTCCTTGTTACCACGTTTAGCCTTCTGTAATCGATGCACACTCTCCAACCTATAACAGTGCGGGTTGGAATCAACTCATTCTTTTCATTCTTTATTACTGTTGTGCCCCCTTTTTTTGGTACCACATGGACTGGACTTACCCAAGAACTATCGGAGATAGGGTAGATTAGGCCCGCATCCAAGAATTTTACAACCTCTTTGCGCACCACTTCTTTCATGGTTGGGTTAAGTCTTCGTTATGGTTGCACTACCGGTTTGTGGTCATCCTCCATTAAGATCTTGTGCATGCAAACAGTAGGGCTTATACCTTTTAAGTCCTCAATTGCCCATCCGATTGCACCCTTGTATTTTTTTAGCACTTGAATGAGTTTTGCCTCTTGGACACTCTATAGACTAGCATTAATGATGGCTGGACATTTTTCTTCAGTGTCTAGAAATACATACTTCAGATTTGTTGGCAACTGCTTCAGATTCACCCCTTTTTTGGGTTCTTCAGTGACATCGGATGGTGGTGGTCTTAGATCTTCCCACCGGTGTGGTCTAGATTTAATCCATTCAGGTTGTTTTTCCATTAGAGCAAGCACCTCAGATTCTTCTTTATCTTCATTACTTTCAAAATTTGACAAGCTTAAGACCCAGTTTAGAGGTGACCGGGGTCTATGCTGGTCATTTTCTTGAGCAATTACCTGGTCGATTATCTCTATAGTGTTGCTTGTGCCGACATCATCTTTGTATTGCATGGTATTCCTCACATCTATCTTTAACTCTTCATCATAGACCTTGAGGGCCATAGTTCCTTCCTCAACATCTATCATACATCGTCCTGTTTCCAAGAAAGGTCTTCCCAATATGAGAGGGATCTCCTCATCCTCCAGCATTTCCAAAATGACGAAGTCGACTGGAAAGACAAACTTGTCAATCTTTACAAGAACATCTTCCACAATACCATAGGGTCACCTAACAGAGCGATCCGCAAACTGAAGGGTCATTCGAGTATCTTGAACAGAACCGATGCCTAATTTCTTATAGATGGACAGTGGCATCAAACTTACACTTGCTCCTAAGTCAATCAGAGCCTTCTTGAATTTACGATTACCAATAGTGCAAGGAATAGTAACTGATCCCCTGTCTTTCTTCTTCATTGGGATTTTCATGCCTTGGAGAACGGCACTGCATGTTTCAGTCAGGATGGTTGGTTCAGTATCAGTGGAACGCTTCTTGGAAATTATGTTTTTCATGAACTTAGCATATATTGGCATTTGTTCTAATGCTTCAGAAAAAGGGATATTGATTTTGAGTTTTTTTGAACATCTCCAGAAACTTCTCGAAATTCTTCTCATGTTGATTTTTCTTCTTCTGTCGTGGAGGGTAAGGGAGTTTGATTACGGGTTTAGGAACCTTCTCTTTCTCCTCGACAGGAGGTGGAATTGTTTCTTCATCTTGGACTTTTGTTTCCTTGATTTCTAAATCCACCTCTATTAATCCATCTTTTTCTATATTATTTTCCTCTGTTGACTTTCCACTTCGGGTTGTGACAGTGTTCACGATGTTATGTTCCCGCAGATTTGTCACCGTACCACTAGGTAAGGTGCCCGGGGCTTGAGAGTTTGAAGCTAACTGTTGTGCTATCTGCCCCATTTGAACTTCAAGATTTTTTATGGAGGTTGTGGTGTTTTTCTGATTAGTCCTTGTTTCTTCTTGAAACTGTATGTTGTGGGCTGCTAACTTTTCAATGGCAATCTCCCATTCAGCCTTTTTAGGTGCCTGTTGTTGTTGTTGTTGCTGATACTGAGTCTGATGTTGCCCTGTACCCTATCGCGGAACATTCCCTCTCTGATCTTTCCAGGAGAAGTTTGGATGATTCTTCCAACCTGGGTTGTAAGTGTTAGAGTAGGGATCATTCTGCTTCAAGAATTTGATCTCTTCAATTTGTTAGGGAGTCGCAAAGCAATAGACTGTGTGATGAGGTCCATTACAGATTTCACAAGTGCTCGCCTGAGCTGGCTGAACCTGCGCTATCTATTGAGTACCTATATTCATAGCTTTCAGCTTTTTGTCTACTTCGGCAACAACAGTGTCTTCCAAACGGATTTTATTTGTCTCTAATTTTAGATCAATCATCCCGTCTGACTGACTGGTACATCTGTCATATAGATCTAAGTGCTCATTAGCAGTTATTGCTTCAATAATCCTCTTGATACTAGTGGCTGTTGAGAAATTTGTTGAGCCACCGGTTGCTGTATCAATCAACTGTTTTGTCTTTATTTTCAGCCCATTAACGAACATCTGCATTTGTTCTGTCTGATCCATATTATGAGTGGGACACGCGACTAAGATCCTTTTGAATCTTTTGTAAGTGTCTCCCAATGATTCACCATCCTTCTGTTTGAAATTCAGAATTTCATACCTTTTTCTCAGGAATACTAATGCTGGAAAATACTCATTTAAGAATGCAGTTTCCATCTCCTCCCTGGAAGTGATACTACCGGCAGGGAGAGAATAGAACCATTCTTCAGCGTCTTCAGCTAAAGTGAACGGGAACATTCTTAATTTTTTTGCTTCATCAGTATGACCATCAATTTTCAGGGTGGTGCTCATGGTCAGGAATCTTTGTAGGTGTTTGTTGGCATCTTCATTAACCTTTCCGGTGAAAGGTTTTCTTTCCAATTGATTGATCGTACTAGGATGCAGTTGAAAATTTATCACATTCACCGGTTGGTTAACAATGGTCAGTCGACCACCCGGTGCATTTGCACCTCCATAGTCACCTAGGAGTCTTTCCGGCAGTGGAGGAGGTGGAATTTGAGGAACTTCAGCCATTGGTTCCTTGACTTCTGGTTGATCCGAGGTACTTTCTTCTGTTGAATCCACCATTTGTTCTCTGCGTTTTCTGTGAAGGGTTCTCTTGATCTCTGCGTCAAAAAGAATTTTAGCTGAGGATTTTCCTCGCATACACAAATTAGTAAATTATAAATGACAGAAAAATAATTTTATTGCAGAGCAAGAAAATTTTAATTGAAATAAAATTAAACTCTATATTTTTGGCAGTCCCTGGCAACAGCGCCAAAAACTTGATCAAGAAAATAACAAGTGTACTATTTTACCTTTTATAGTAATAATGGGGAAATTCCCCGAATGTCGATCTCAAGGACTGCACGTTAGTATCGAGTTTAAATTATCATTCAATTAAACAAAAAGTATTAATTTGGTTTTTGAGTGTAAAAGTATAATAATAAAAGAAAAGGTAAAAAAAATATGAAAATAAGGGTTTATAGAGAAAAAGGAACAATGCCAGGGAAGGTGTATGATTTATCTCTGTAACAACTCTGAGTCACTATTGCATCAACAAATATCAATTACTACCAGTTCTCAAGGGTATTTTCTCCCAAGTCCTTGGTGAGAAAACCTTTAATCATTCTACCCTAATTCCTATGTCCATAGCCAATTAGGGTGAAGTTAAGCTGTATAATATCAAGAATACTCTGGTTCATACAGGGTACCCCTAGTCCTAGGTGATACCTACTACAGAGTAACCTTATGAAAACCTTATCAATGGCGGTCCAACCTAATTGATAACCACAAATCAATCTCAATTGGTCCGAAAGAGAAAGCAATAAACATATCAAAAGGTTACCGTAAAAACAATATTATAAATGCAAATGTAAACTCAAATTCATTACAATTCTAAATCAGGGACACCCCCTAGCATTTAGGGGTTTAGCTACTCATATTGTTTAAAACAAATTCAAGATTAAAATTACACATTACAAGTAATTAGATGACTTTGATTTTCAATCGCTCCCGCTCATGAATCTCTTCAGCTCTCCAAATGCCTTGATCTTTATAATACTTGATTGCTTCACAATACTGTGGTTTGCTGTATTCCAAGATGATTTTTCCTTTGACAGAAGACCTCTTTTTATAGTGAAAGTTCCCAGCAGCAGTTGGACAGGTTTAAAGATGTCTCCACAAATCCCGAAGAATGAAAAGCCCGAGAAAACTGGAAATATTGGGCTTGGGCTGACACGGCCCGTGTCAGCATACTGTTTCTCCTGCATAACAAAGACACAGCTATCCCATGCATAAAATCAAGATAAACAAAGTAAAACATAACAAAGATTAAAAATGCATAAATAAAATAGCAGAAGTAAAACTACTCGAATTGTACCTTAAATGCTTGCACAGTGTATCAAATATCTCTGTTTTGCGTCGGATCAGTAATGAAAACTGACTATAAATGGTGACTGATCAAGTCCCTTCTGAGATTTCGACGGGAAGTGATTTTATAGAGTTTGTTTCTAACCGATTCCGACTCTATTAGCTTCCTGATGAACAAAACGATTGCAGTTGGTAACTCTGTTAGCAGCTAGGATTCAAATAATGCTAGTTGGAGTTAGTTGGTTAGAGTAGAATGAATCTGTTAGTTGTAGTTAAATGATCTCAGGTAGTTTCAGTGAAATAGTGAGTTAGTGATGAAATGGAAACTTGAATCAGCGACTGCTGTTAATTTGAGAGTTAAGTGGTATTAAGTTAGAGCTTTTTTGTTAAACTGAATTTGAAATTCCTGTTAAATGATTAATTAATTGAAATGTCAGATGTTGGTGAAAATATTAAGTGGAGTTCTTTGTGATGTTAATTTGATGCTCGATTTCATAACCAGTTAATTGGCTTGCTGGGGTTGCTTATCATTATTGTTGCTCGATGTTCATGATGCATTAGTTAGTCTGCTGGTTAATTGTTGAATGTTGTGCTCCTTATGTGAAATTGGTCTGCTTGTTCACTGTAGGTGTAGGGTTTGTGAATTGTTGTGAATGGATTTTATAGGGTTCAATGTTAATGTTAAAGGCTTGTTAAAGCTAAGTTTAGTTTTTTCATGACTTGCAGTATGTTTGTTGGACTGTTAATGATTGGTGATGAAATAAAAAGCTTGCAAGATTTGTCGTAGATCTCTTAACTTAACTATTTATGATATTACTGAACTTCTAGAGGTTGGAATTGGATTTCCTTGGGATTAATCATTCTGCATTAGACATAGCCTGAAAATTAAGTTAGAAATGGTATTCCCAAAACTGAATTGAAACTGAACTATGCTTATGAATGTTGAATGTGTTTGTCTTAATTCAGTTAGAAAAATATGCTAGAAAAAAATAGTTGAATGTTATTATGATCTTGTTGTGTTATGAAATGTATTGAATTGAAAAGTTAGTTATTTCATAATAGTTGGGGATTAACAATGCTAAGTCAGTCATGTTAGGATGAATATGAAAATTTCACTTGTAGTTGTTTTTTCACTTGCTGCTTGATTTTGTAGTTGTAACCTAGTGGGAGCCATATCCATGTTATACTTATATTGCTTGAGAAAGGCTTCAAACAAGTCCTTCCATGATCTGATTTTATTGCGCTCTAAGATGATATACTAACCTAAGGATGACCCAGATAGGTTGTCTTGGAAGCAATGGATAAGAAGGTCATCATTATCAATGTAGGATGTTATCTTCCCTTAATACATAATGACATGACTTCTGGGATAACTTAAACCCTTGTATTTTGGCAGGTCTCACACTTTGAACTTATGCGGAAACACCACATTAGGAACTAGACATAGGTCTTTAGCGTCCATGCCAAAAGTGGAGAAACCTTCAATAGGCCTTATCCTCTCATCTAGTAATTGATAGTCTTCTCGTTTGTTCTAATATGAACTAAAAGCAATCTAATTAGTAGGATGACGATTAGTTTGATGATTTGGGAGTTGAACACCCTAAGAAGTTGCCTAAGCAAGGACTAGAGGAGAAGAAAATTGGGGATACCCTTAAGGATACACCAATCTCGAGTTAAATATCTGACCAACAGTCTAACCATACTGACCCTGATATGGAGAATAGGGTTCCCCAAGATACACGAATGGAAGTGCAACATCAGAAGATGCCCCAGGATAAGGAGGACGTATCTAAACACCTTGATTCAAATTCTGGACAACAGGTTGAGTAGCCCGAGGAGGAACATGAAAATGAAGGCGAGGGTCATTATCATCAGGATTTTCAATAATAACTGGCGCATAAGTTTGAAGAGCCTGTTCTGGGTTGATCTCATGGTTGTCAGCACCAACCATCTGAGGAGACTGAATGGTCATGCCCTAAGGATGGGCAACAGAGTTCCCATTGGCAGGATGCACAACAAAAGGTTGATATGGAGAAAAAGCATTGCCATTAGCAACTAGAGGAGTAAAGTTTGGAGGAAACCCCCACGGGTAGACAACACCATGTAGCGGTAAATTCATGATCATCAAGCTATGGATAAGCAAGACATCAATAAAACCAGAGTCTTCACCGTGCTTTTATTGTTTCCAAGCGAAAAGGGAAAAGTACGAACAAAACCCAAAAATAAGAAGTTTTCAAATCAAAACTAATAAAATTCCAAAGATTACATGTAAGGGGGTTGGTTACACAAAGGGAAGGTGTTAGCACCCAAAGTGTCTTAGGTACTCCTAGGGAGCCCTTTTTTGTGTGCATATGTATTTTGTACAAAATGATGTTTACAAACAAATATAATGGGGGATGAGAAAAGAATTCATTAATTATATTTTTGTGTTTGACAAGACCTTCAAACTTGTGCCTACGTACCAACATAAAAATGAGGGATCAAAACCTCATAGTTCGGGGTATAAATTTCAAAGTGGATGTATTGCTTTTAACAAAAATTTGGTTTGAAAGGCCTAAAGGCCTAAAAATGGCTTGAATGAGTTAGTTCTTTTTTTTGCTTTTGAAAATTTTAGGTCAACTATAGTTAAGTACATTTACAAGTTTGATTAAGAAAAAAAGTTTAAAAATGCAATGGCATAAGGCCAAAGTTTCTAGTTTGTAATATGGTCTAAGTTTTAAAAAAACACAATCAAAGAAGTGTTTTTAAAAGGGGGAGAGATTTTGAAATTTAAGAAGTGGGGATAAGATGAAGGGACTAATCCTAAGCATAAATTTAAAAGTTGAGAGTTGAAGAGATCTGACCAATGGGCTGCAACCCAATAGACAAGAATGTCATATAGAAACCCCAAATTCCCCTGGACATTAGAATTAAGCAACAAATAATGCACAATAAAATACACACAAAATGAATATGCAAAAGTGGTGGCCTATGCTCATGAAACATACCACCCACAAAAATAATATGCAAAAGTGATGGCCTAATCTCATTCATACTTATGTTGATTTTGCAATCAACTAGCCTTAGGATGTAGAGATATCATAGGTCCATGACATGACTGAATAAAGAAGGGGAATGAGACTAAGAGGGAGGGGAGATAGATCAAACTCAAATTGGACAAGGGAGGACTTTTACCAAATTAAGATCATTCATTCATTGTGAGAGATGGGGCGTTCATTCCATCAATCCCCTAAATCCAATGATCTTAACTTAACAAAGTCAAGTCAACCTTGACAAAGGCCCAACAACACAAGTCAAACTTACAAAGTCAAATCAAAATGGCTCAACATAATTATTTGGCATTTTTTCAATTTAAAAATACTAAAAATAATGCATTAAATTAAATATGGTTTGTCAAATTCCTAAAACCTCATCAAAACACCAAAGAAATGGTCATGAGATTTATCATAGGTCAAACAAGGTCAAAGTACCTTGGAGAAAAAAATTCAGAATTTTTAGACTTAAAAGTAGTTTTAAACAATTAAAAGTATTAACAAAATAAATTAAATCATGCAAAATATAAATAATGATCCAAAAAATAATTTTAATTCAAAATATGAAAGAGGATTTTATTTTTAAAAAATTGGTGAAACTCTCATATTTTTTGGACCAATATTAAAATTAATATGAATTAATGAAAATCAAAGGAATAAAAATGAAAATCAAAAAATACAAAAAAACGTGGACCACTTGATCTCCCCCATTAATTGAGGTGGCAGATAAAGTGGTCTAAAACGCGCGTTCCACCAAACACACGAGTCAGCGCGCCACACCAATGGTATTCAAAAGCAACGCTCAAGATCAAAATGATTTGAACTGATCATATGGCTCAGAACCTGTTCACCACATCGCCGGAGCAAATGGTCGGTCACCTTCTCAAGCGAACCTTGCCGGACTGGTTCAGTCATCACCATCATAAAAATGAAAAAGGAGGACATGATCTGAAAGGAAAAATGGTGTAGAGCATAAATCTGACCTCAATTTTAACTAACTCCAAATATATAGAAAGATATGAGGAGTTGGATTTTGAGGTGTGTCAATTGAGTTGCTTCGATTTGACCTCAAAGCAACTCAATCTTCTTTCCTACATTGGTAGGACTTTAGACAACCAAAGATCCAAGAGAATTTATGAGAATTGAGTGAGAATCGAAGAGAATAAAAGTTCTGGAAAATACCTTCAATGTTGTGTAGAATTTTCTCTTCCTTTCTTCAATTCTTCTTTGATCTTGCTCCAATGACTTGCAAAAGTGGATTAGGAATGGTAAGAAGCTTTGGATCCTGGATTTTTTGAATCTCCAAACAGTGAGATTCAAACTAAATTTCAAGTGAAAATTATCAGGTTTTCCTTTGAATTGTGAGGGTTTGAAGAGAGAGGGGCAAAGCTGGCGCGCAAGGATCCTTTGAAATGAGCTCAAAGGGTTTCTATTTATAGCAATTGGAAGTGTTATTTGCACACTTGAAGTTTCTTCCAAAATTGGTAATGTCATGCACAAGCTTGCATGGGCGTGTACAAGCCCATGAAGCAACCCAATTAGGTCCAAATGCAACTGAAATGATGTTGGAATGAAGCTTGAATGGCAAGGCAATGTTATGTGATTATTTGATCTTTTGATTTTTACCAATGATGCAGGCCTGTTAACACCATACGCAAACCTAGCAAACCTCATCCAAAATGAATGAATTAGGACTATTTAGAAAGCTTAGATAAAGAGGAACAACTCTTATGTTGAACACCATTCCATTTGGAACTTGGATCAAGGTGAATTTTGAGGTGAAAGTTTGGAAATATCAACATGTTGAAATTTTTTCTAAGTGTCAAGTCACATACTTCAATGTTCCACCTAACTAAACCTTTTATGTGAGCTCCAAATGAGAACAGTGTCTTCAAAAAAGTTGTAGCTCTTTCAAATACCTTCACAATAGTCACAAATTTGACATCATTTCGATTTATAATGATAGAGTTATGTATTTTTGAAGTTGAGGAAAATCACTTGTTCAATGGTATTGGTCCAAAATGACCTACAATGTATCCTCATATCACATGCTCATAAAAGTTGATTTAGCTTTCACTCCAAACATCAAAGTTGAATTAGAAATCTTGAATTTAATTGTGAAACTTGGAAATCTTTCATCTCATAAAAATTGAGCAAGTTATGGCCCTGGGAAGTTGACTTTCAAATTAGGGTTTAGACAAAATGACCTATAATGTTTCAACATAGAAATGACTTTCCAAGTAAAATTAGATCTAGACTTCAACATGAAAGTTGTTTGTAATGTAATTTAGAGAGACTTTGATCTTGGAATCATTTTCATATGGTGAAAAGTGTAGGAGATAGGGTCTAGGGAGACCCAGTTTTGATCAGATGAATCCATCAGGCCAACCACCATCAACCATCTTGCTAACTTGTAATTCTCTTGACTTTTTAAGCTCATGGTAGATCATATATGAGTAAGATGATGAAATTTGAAATATCTCTTGAGAAATTTGATCAATTGGTGAGGAAGCTTGTGAAGAAGTTACTCAAGATACCCAGACAAACTAGGGTTTCCAAGGCAAACCAACTCCAAACTCTTGAAGAAATCTTGACCAAAATAACATGTAAAGATCATTGGGACTCATATATGATGATTTGAAACATTGTGGATCAATCCTTGGTTGTGCTATTATCCATGAGGGTCTTAAACCATAGATATGAACTTGATGGATCAATGGTGATCATGCATTACCTACAAAAGAGTTAGGCATAAGCAAAGACATATTTTTGGTATTTTGGTTAGTAAAATGATAATATACAAGTATTATACAACCACATAGTGCTTGGTGATCTCTCCCAGAACAAACCCAATGAAAGAGGGGTGAGGAGGATGCCAATGTATGATCCCAATGCTAATGCATATGATGAGATTGCATGAGGGGTCTTAGGGTCAAAATTAGGGTCTTACAACTGCCCTTATTTAAGGACATTCTAACTGAGGAGGTGAAGGTTAAAATCTTCGTATCGACTCAGTAGAATAGGCTTAAATAACAACATATAGAAATAAATTTTGGTCCCTAAGAGACCTCATGATGCATATGATATGAATGTAAAAGCAAATTATCTATGGGGGAACGTTGCCACAAAAGAAAAGAAATCAGAGAGACCAACGGTTCGCAGGAGCATAATGCATTCCGTAACAAAAACTCATTGGGGAGATAGAGACTCTGAGGGGATAAAAAGGTTGTGCGTAGGCCAGGCTACGACTTAAAACAGCTGGGGGACGAGAGGAATTCCATAAAAATGGAAAGACTCAGCCCGGGGAACAAAGGAACGTCTGCGAGGGAAACGAGTAAATCAGAATAAAATTGAAGTACTCGAATCATGCAGGAAAGGAAATTTCACTATGGAAATACGCACTCAACTCAATTAGGGAAGAAATAAACTTCTACTCAAGAGGAGCAGAAATTTATTATCCACTACCTGTTACTGGGTAAGGAGATAATAAAGATCTGACAAAGAGTACATCCGTCACCAGTTAGAATGAACATATCAAGGATGACTCGCTGGGAACCGCCATGAGGGTATGCTCATTACTGGTTACTGGGTAAGAATAGCCTTGCTGGGGAAAACTGCAGGAATAGGATTTAAAACTACCAGTTACTGGGCAAAAAACCAAAGATGAGAATACCCGTCACCGGTTAGGGTGAACATATCAAGGATAGACTCAAAGGAAAGAAACTCCATCATCGGTTAAGATGAACATTTCAAGGATAGACTTACCTGGGGATGTCGAGGAGGATATCCATCATCAGTTAAGATGAACATATCAAGGATAAACCAACTGAACAAAAAGTAGGAATTACATCTATGGAATGTTGGATAGAATACCATCGAAGAGAAATATTTGTCACCTGTTAAAGTGAACATAGCAAGGATAAACTCTGCAAGAAAGAAATAGGAATTACATCTATCAGTTACTGGATAGAATACCACCAAAGAGAAATATTTGTCACCGGTTAAAGTGAACATATCAAGGATAAACTCTGCAAGGGGAACAAAATAGGGATTACAACTACCTTTTACTGGGTAGAATACCAAAGATGAGAGTATCCGTCATCGATTAGGATGAACATATCAAGGATAAACTCTGCAAGGGGAACAAAATAAGGATTACAACTACCTTTTAATGGGTAGAATACCAAAGATGAGAGTATCCGTCATCGGTTAGGATGAACATATCAAGGATAAATTGAAACAAAGGGGAAGAAAATATTCGTCATCGGTTAGGATGAACATATCAAGGATATACTTCCTGGGGAAACATAAAAATGAATCCGCTGGGGACTCCACTGAGGAGAAAATAGGGGTACTTTTGTCGGGTATTGGGCAAGAAATGACAAACTACAGACTAAGAAGAATATTACCAGTTACTGGGTAATAAATTCTTAGGGGACCCAAAGCATCTATCTAGGTAAGATCTAGAAAGAAACGGTCAATCAAGACTCAACCCAATGAGGATATAACTCAAGGGGAGTGATTCAATCCAGATAATCCACTAGGGAGGAAACTGAAATAATAATCATCCACGAGGAAATAACTCAATGGGGAAAGGAGAAAGGTTAAAGTCTTTCTGCTTAAGGGGCTGACACTCTACCATGGAGGGAGGACAAACACCAAATTTGTATGGGGATAAAGTACCGCCATAACAGAGAATAAGAATCACATGAGTGAATCAACAATAATGATGATGCAATAATGGAATATGTGAATGTTTATGTACATGTATATGTATATCTAATGATTATGCTGACAAAACAATCGTAAAGGATACAAAGGTGTCGCAAATTTGAATCATCGGTACAATTCTCGGTCAATCCGCAAAAGAGGGAGACAACTACTGGAGAAAAGAGAGATCAACACTCTAAAGGCTCAAACCTAGCTTGGGGAAAGAGAAGATCTGTTGAGAAAAAAATGTTATCGAGTTTGCGGGGAATTTTAGGTCAACACCATATCAAATAGGAGACAACTATACAGACGATAAACACAAATAGCTGCTCAGAAACCAGGAGGAAACTCTGTCTGGGAGCGAATTGAATGGAGATTGGTGGGGAAACCAAAGTTCTACTGAAATCACACGAACTGCTGAGGAAACCGCTCTCAGTTGGGGAATAAACACTTCGCAGGGGACCAATCAACCAACTCAGCTGGCTATCTTCTGGGGAATAGCGGACAATAATTGTCGAGTGCTAAAAAAATGATGTCGGGGATGAAAGAGAATTTGCGCCTACTGCTCGGGGAGAAACAATAATGTTCCAAACTTAGGGCTTACTGTTTTCGAACCACTGTTGATATTCCTTTTAAATGAAATCGATTGCTTAAAAATTCATGCTTTTATATGTTTAAGAAAAATGATTTTGGTTTAAAACTTTTATTTCAAAAATGATCATAATAATATTTAAAACTATTTGGCTGAATTAAATAAGAGTAGAAACAATTGGATAAAAGCTCAACTTTATTTAATAGAATGATAGTCTGTAAATGACAAGACTCCATATATCTTTACAAATTTGAAAAATGGTGATTTACATGGAAAAGGATTACATTGAATACAAATGACCACTAATCCTTCCACCGACTCTTGATGTTCACTGTGCTCTTGGCCGCTACTGGGGATGATGAATCAACATCGACCGTTGTGCTCAAAAGTGTCTTCAACTCTGAAGATCAAAGGATGCAGTTACTTGCCATAATGCCTAACTTTTGCATAAATTTCCCCAAGATGGGGTACTCAATTTATCGGGATAATCTTTCTGTTTTATGTCTCTAACTTTTGCCTGGATTGCCCTTTCAGGTTTTCAATCCACCGAGACACTCATTTTTGCCTAAGCGACCCTTTCGGGTTTTCAACTTAGCGAGTTGTTCTTTTCTTTTTAGGCGAAGTACTTCTTGACTGCATCTGCGTTCACAGGACGAGTGAACTCTTCACCATCCATAGTTGTAAGGATCAATGCACCGCCTGAAAAGGCTCTCTTAACAACATATGAGCCTTCATAATTAGGAGTCAATTTTCCCCTAGAATATGGTTTAAAAGATAAAATCTTCTTGAGCACAAGGTCACCTTCTCTGAACACACAAGGTCTGACCTTTTTATAAAAAGCTTTCTTCATCCTCTGCTGATATAACTGACCATGACACGTGACAGTCAATCTCTTCTCTTCAATCAAATTCAACTGATCATACCTGGTCTGAAACCATTCAGCCTCAGTCAACTTGGCTTCCATGAGCACACGCAATGACGGAATCTCAACCTCTATGGGGAGCACTGCTTCTATACCATATACAAGAGAGAAAGGGGTTGCCCCTGTTGAAGTGAGGATGGATGTACGATACTCGTGCAAAGCAAATGGGAGCATCTCATGCCAATCCTTATATTTTACAACCATCTTCTCGATAATATTCTTAATGTTCTTGTTTGCAGCTTCAACAACCCCATTCATCTTAGGTCTGTAGGGAGAAGAATTATGATGTGCAATCTTGAAGTCTTTGCAAAGAGCTTCCACCATATTATTATTCAAGTTCGATCCATTATCAGTAATGATCTTGCTTGGAACACCATAACGACATATGATATAATTCTTGATAAACCTCACAACAACTTGCTTGGTTGCATTCACATACGATGCCGCTTTGACCCATTTTGTGAAGTAGTCAATAGCCACCAAAATGAAACGATGTTCGTTCGAAGCTTTAGGCTCAATCATGCCAATCATATCAATTCCCCACGTGGAGAAGGGCCACGGGGAGGAAATGACGTTCAACAGTGTCGGAGGAACATGAATTTTATCTGCATATATTTGACACTTGTGGCATTTCTTCACAAACTTGCAACAGTCAGATTCCATTGTCAGCCAATAGTAACCTGCTCGCAACATCTTCGCCATTGGATGTCCATTGGAATGAGTACCAAAGGACCCTTCATGGACTTCAGTCATCAACAGGTCTGCTTCGTGTCTATCCACGCATCTGAGCAAAACCATATCGAAGTTTCTCTTGTACAACACATCACCATTTAGGTAGAAATTGTCGCCTAACCTTCTCAAAGTCTTCTTATCTTTCAAAGATTCCTCAAACGGGTAAATCTAACTTTGGAGGAAACACTTGATGTCATAATACCACGGCTTCTCATCTTTGACTTTTTCCACAACAAAAACATGAGTTGCCCTATCAAGACGCTTCATAGTCAAATTGGGAACTTCATTCCAATACTTCACTATAATCATGGACACCAACGTTGCAAGAGCATCTGCCATCCAGTTTTCATCTCGAGGGATATGATGAAACTCAACCTTTGTAAAGAAAGTTGAAATCCTCCTCGCATAATCTCTGTGTGGTATCAAACCAGGTTGGTTTGTCTCCCATTCACCTTTGATCTAATTCACGACCAAAGCTGAATCTCCAAATACATCTAAATGCTTAATTCTGAGATTAATGGCCTCCTCGAGCCCCATAACGTAAACTTCATATTCTTCCATATTATTTATACACTTGAAAGTCAATATAGTTGTAAATGGAAAATGCGTGCCTTGAGGAGTAATTATTATTGCCCCAATGCCATTACCATACTAATTAACAACTCCATCAAACACCATGCCCCAATGGGAACCAGGTTCTGGCCCTTCTTCAAGCAATGGTTCATCACAATCTTTCATTTTCAAGTACAAGATCTCTTCATCAGGAAAATCATACTGCATTGACTGGTAATCTTCAATTGGTTGGTGAGCCAAATGGTCAGCCAAGACACTACCTTTGATTGCTTTTTGAGATCGGTATTTGATATCATACTCTGATAACAACATCTGCCAACGGGCAATCCTCCAAGTTAAAGCAGGCTTCTCGAATATATACTTGATTGGATCCATTTTGGATATCAACCAAGTGGTATGATCCAACATATACTGACGCAGACACTTAGCAGCCCAAGCCAATGCGCAACAAGTTTTCTCAAGCATAGAATACCGAGTCTCACAGTTGGTGAACTTCTTACTAAGGTAGTAAATAGCATATGCTTTATTTCCAGTCTTATCTTGCCGACCAAGAACACAACTCATACTCTCTTCAAGCACATTCAAATACATGATCAACGGTCTTCCTTCAATAGGTGGAGACAAAATCGGAGGCTCAAGCAGATATTCTTTGATACTGTTAAAAGCTTTCTGGCAATCTTCGGTCTAATCACAAGACTGATCTTTTCGAAGAAGCTTGAATATAGGCACACATGTGGCAGTCATGTGTGAAATAAATCTTGAGATATAATTCAAGCGGCCGAGAAAACCACTGACTTGCTACTCAGTTTTGGGCGCAGACATCTCTTGTATTTCTTTGACCTTTGCGGGATCAACTTCAATACCCTTCTCCCTGACAATAAAGCCCAACAACTTACCAGAATGAACACCAAAACTACACTTATTGGGATTCAAGCGGAGTTTATACTTCCTCAAATGCTGGAATAGCTTCAACAAATGCTCAACATGTTCCTCTTCATCAATTGATTTAGCAATCATGTCATCGACATAAACTTCAATCTCTTTATGCATTATATCATGAAAAAGAGTAGTCATTGCTCTTTGGTAAGTTGCACCAACATCTTTAAACCGAAAGGCATCACTCTATAACAGAATGTTCCCCAAGGTGTAATGAATGTGGTCTTCTCCATATCTTCGGGTGCCATCTTGATCTGATTATATCCGGAAAATTTGTCCATAAACGAAAAGACTTTGAATTTAGATGTATTGTCTACCAATGTATCAATGTTTTGCAGAGGGAAATCATCTTTCAGACTGGCTTTATTCAAATCTCGATAGTCGACACACATGCGGAATTTTCCATCCTTCTTCGGCACAAACACAATATTGGCTACCCATTACGAATATTTAGTAGTCACAAGGAAACCAACATCAATCTGCTTCTGCACTTCTTCTTTAATCTTCATTTCCATATCAGGATGCATTCTTCTCAACTTCTGCTTGACTGACGGGCATTCCGTCTTCAATGGCAATCTATGCTCTACTATCTTATAATCCAAACCAGGAATGTCTTGATAGGACCAAGCGAACACATGTAAATACTCTCGGAGAAGATCAATCAACCCCTTCTTAACGTCTGGACACAGTCGAGACCCAATCTTGACTTCCTTCACATCATCCTCGAAACCTAAGTTGACTAACTCAATCTGTTCTTCGAATGGCTGAATGGTTTTTCCTTCATGCTCAAGAAGAAGAGACAATTCATCACTCACTTCTTCATCACTTTCCTCCTCAGCCTCAAACACAGAGAATTCAAAATTTGGAGAAGGAGAAGGATCATTGTATTCAAAGGGGTTAGAAACCAACCTACATAATGATTTGATATTTTGATTTTAGAGAGGTGAACTTGTGACCAAATATTATGCAGGTGGACAATTATATTGTTTATTTATGTTTTTTGTGATTACCATTTTCAGAATAAAGCAAAAAGTAAAACGAAACATCATAGATGTGGATGAATAGAATTAATTTTATTGATGATCAATTTTGAAATGCTCAATAATGTTCATTTCTCCCTTAGGCATAGGAGAAGGATTTTTAAAACAAATAAAAGAAATTACTTAGATCTATGCATAATAACAGGAATATCAATAGCAGTTCAATTATCACAAGCCTTTCCATGCGTCACAAAATTGGTGTAGTCTTCCTCTTTGTCATTCTCTAGCATAACAACTAAGTGTTGTTCATTACCATGAATGAACCCTCTGTCGCATTACGCGAAAAACCGGCGGGAAAAACGAAACAACAGAGCCGCCACCGTGCGTTATTTATCCCAAAAGAGGGAAAGGAAACGCTCGAAGTAAACCTGGAAAAGACATGGTCTCGCGACCAAAGAGAATGGGATCGGGAGTCGGTTATGCGAAGGGAAGCTATTAGCACCCCTACGCATCCGTCGTACTCGACGGGATCCACGCACAAAAGGAAGGAAAATGGTTGCTAAAACACTGCTCAGAAACAAACACACTGGCTGAAAGAGACACAAGAAAACAAACGAAACTAACTCGGCAGGATATCGCATCATGGGCCTACGTAGTCTATCATGCATAGACATCAGAGTCGACGTAGTTCGGACTAGGGGAAAAGCATGCTCGCTAGGATGTCGCATCCCATGCATACGTATCTTCTCGGACTAAGAAGAATTAGAGCACTCGTAGCTCGGCTAACGCACGCCAAACAAAACCACACAGGAAACCGACTGCCAATCGCTGGACTTACGTCAGACTCCACACAAACAGGCAAACATGGAAACCGAATGCCAATCGCTGGACTTACATCTGACTCCGAACCAAACACACCCACACTGGAAACCAAATGCCAATTGTTGGACTTACATCGGACTCCAAGCACACAACAAGAGGATACGGAATGCCAATCGCTGGGCTTACGTCCATCTCCTACTCACACAAAGACAAAACAAAAAGGGCGCCCGGAGAGATCAGCTCATCTCCTGCCTACGTACCTCATCTGGTATGAGGATCAGGGCGACGTAGTTCCCCTACGCAGGGACAAAGGACTAGCCTAACCAGATAACAAAGGGAGACACAACTAGGGAGACTACGACTCGAGCCTAGATGTTATCATGCAAATCATCCCTAAGTTAAGGTTGCTATCTAACTTGCACAGGGAGCAAGCTATCATAACAGCACAGGCAAAAGCAAACAATCACAAATAGCACACACTATATACACACAAAGTGGGCTCACACAAGGGTTAGGCTGTACAACACAAGCCATCTGTAATCAGGTGATGTTAGCTCTTAACCCTAACATTGAGAGTTAGGGTGAAGCAGATGAAATAGGAAGTGAGGGGTGTGCCTCACAGCTCTTATCCCTGGTCTGGGAGAGCTTTAGACAGATGAAAGTGTGGGTTCAGAAAGTTGGAACCCTTCTACACTTATGACTGACTCAACTGTACAACTGTACAAGGATCTTGGGTTAATATCCACAATGCATCAACACCAGTTGTGTGAGCAAAGGGATGACTCAACTGAATAGCAGGAGATGGATTGCACATCTCTTGTGTTCTGCCAATTGCCTTATCAAAGGTCTTTTCCTGCTTGGGGCAAAGATAAACAATCACAAGCATTGCCTCTTAAGGAGGACTTCAGACAGGTGCCTGACCAAATAACAGGCCAGGTCTTCCAGACTACATGAAGTTAGAGACATTATACCTCAATGCTCAAGCTATCAAGCAAAGCAAAAGCAAGTTCACAAAGGAACTATAGCAACTAAGGTACCTGAAAACAATCCAACATAATCAGTACACAACTCAAGCAAAAGTCAAACAAACAATTACAAGTCAACAGACAACTGTACATAAACAGACAAACAAGCATCAATGCACAAAGGTGCAAGCCACAAAGCATAGGCTTAAGTCTCAAAGCCTACAAAATAAACTCAAGATTAGTCATCTACAAGCAATGGATCAACTCCAAATGAGTGAACCTCATCAAGCATGGCAATTGTGCTTCTTAACCTGAAACAAAGCTCAAATGTGAGAGGCACTAACCACTAGGACAAGGCCTAGGGTCAAAATGGGAGCAATAAACCAAAACAGAACATGAAAATTATCAAGAATCAAGATTAATCAGTTAGGAACAAAATCCAAAAGATCTCACATTCATATCATGCACCAATTTCATTTCATAAAGCATTTAGTACAAAGCATGTAAATTGAAAGCTCATAGAACCAAACAGAATGAATCAATCCACATCAACTCAAAAACAATTCAATAAATCACAAGAAAAATCATGGCTAAACAGCATTCATCATAGGATCATCACACCAAAATTCAAGTCATTTGGATAAGTGGAAGCATGTCAAATAAATCCATAAGGCAAGGCAAGGCAAAACAAGCTCAAAGGAAGCACAAATTCATGCATCAACTTCACACAAGCATAAAACAGAATCCAAACATGATATGGACATCAAACCAAAGCCATGGCAAACTTCAAGGTGTCTAGAATACATGTGCAAAATTTCAGGTCCATCCAATAAACATCAAGAATTTCACAAATCATAGAAGTTCATGACTCTCAAAAAGACCACAAATGGTCAAACAGAAGAGAAATTCTCAAACAAATTGGAAATGCACTCAAAAAAATCCACAAAATATCATGATCGAACTTAACATCCAGAAGAATCAACATGCAAAAAATCAGATTAATTTAAGTTCATATGGCATGGTAATGAAAATCCACAAGTTGGACAAGAAATGGTGTGACACACATTGTCACACCTATATTGATCAGATGATATCTCACAAACCAGAAATGAAAAAATAGCAAACTCAATGCCAAAATGTCAATTAGGATCTCTATTTTACACATGTAAATTTTCAGCTTCATTGGATTAAGCATCATTATTTCACAATGAAAATGGCAAGCAAGGTGCAATATATGACATGCAAACATAAACCCTAGGCCAAAAACAAATTCAACCGTGCACAAATTGTGGAAAAATATCCATAAAATAGAAGACATCTTGAGGAATATCAGGCAAAAAACCTCATCTCATTTGGACAATCCATCATGATGTTATGAATTTTTTAAATGGAGAAAAAATTAAAAAAACATGTGAAATGGCATGGTGTGAACATGGTAGCATAAAATGAAAAAATCCCAAAGCCTAAATGTGAAAATGCTTGCGCCCGGACTTGAACCACGTTGCTATTTAAATCTGGCGCTGCTTAAGTGAAACGCCGCGTTTCACTTAAGCCTACATGGCAATTGGAAACGCTGGTGGCCAATGAAAACGACACGCTGGACTCAATCAACCAATACATGCGCATAAACAGAAAATCACATGCAGCCAGCGTTAAAACAGATCAAACATATTTCTGGGAACGGAAACCCTAAACCTTCATCGTGTTCATCAACAAATTTCCAGCTCAAGAACAAATTATCACCAAAATGCACAAAACCTATATCATTAGCTTCGTCTTAGCACGCACATCAATAATCTAACATCCATTCAACCTAAATCTCAACAACATGTCCAGATCGAGCAAGATAAATTTCAATCATCAATCTTATATTCAACATTTCTCACTCAATTCTTGATGAAAATTAAAAGTACAAAGCTCAGAATACTCATGGATTCAAGATCTACGTAACGCATATCATGATTTCAACAATTACAAGAATCGAATTCTAACCTTCAAAGGATTGCAGAACTGGAATTGCAGTTTTCTGGCCTTGGCAAGGTGAAACAGTTGCTCTCCAATGCTCAGGTAGATGAATGGATGAAGGAATGTTGCTCAATTGCCTTTGATGTAGCTCAAATCCGCGACTGCCATGGATGAAGCTTGCTTTAACAGTTCCAAAAGAGGCACGAAAAGGATGAATGCTTGCTTCAATCTTCATCAACTATGCTTGTGTATGATGGATTAACCAAGAACCAATCAATGCCTTCGAAGAAAATTGCAGAAAGATGAAGAAAAAGTTTGAGAGAAAAATGGAAAAAGTTTCAGATCTGAAAAATTATGAGCTGTTAATCCAAATTCTGTTAGGCTTAGTCTATATATATGATGCACTAATCATACTCTTAATCCCAATTAGCCAAATGTGAGTGATTAATGAAAATGCAAGTGTAATGCAAATTGGGAATTCACCCTCATGTGCATGGAAAATGTTGCTACAGTGCACGAATTGCATGTTAATTCACCTCAAAATGCTGTTTAAGACCAAATGCAAGTGATTGGAAGTGTGGAAAATGCTTAATTTTCAAATTGGACTTTTTCCCTCCAAATTTCAAATTCAATTCAAGTGAAAAATGCCAAAATTTTGTAATGAGGATTGATGAAATGTGATGCATGTTTATGATAGCTCAGGTTAAAACAAGAATGTGGCAAAAAACCCCACTTCATTTGGCCTTGTGGTGTGAAAATTATCCAAGCTTGAAGTTCAAAATCCATTGACAATGATTTGATCATAATTTTTCAACCACACATGATAAATTCATGTTCCTGGACTTTTTGGAAAGGTGAGAGCAAGATCTTCAACTTTTATGTTGGACAAAATTTCATTTGAAGCTTCCTTGGACATGTAATCTTGAGGAGAAGACCTTTCCATTTTTGGCAATTTGAAATTACAGGTCACTTACTATTTTTGGAAACTTTTCATCTGACCCTAAATTCTTTAATGTTGATCTTTGAAATGTCAAATGAGACTTGTATGGACATGAATGAGGCCTCTCTAACCATCTCCCACCTTCAAATCCATGATTTCATGCACAGTTGACTTTGGTTGACTTTCTAGGGTTTCAGATGCATTGTGCAATGACTGATGAGCTTTGAGCCTTCAATACTTGACCAAATCACTTCAAAATGATCCTTAGGTCATATGAACTTGTTGAACCAACCCTAGGGCTTTGCTTCAATAGGAAATGCACTTGCTTGCTTGCTTGACTGGATCTCCTGGCCAATCTTGACTGATGACTGATGACTTGCACTTGGGCAATGGACAATGCAATGCTATGCAGTGGACCATGTAATGTTAATGACCTAACATGAAAATGAATGTACAAAATGGGAGGTGCAAATTTGAGGTGCTACAGCTTCCCCTATTCAATCAACTGGGAACCCGAATGGATGAGAGCAACGGCTGTCAGACTTTCCGGGTAAACAGGGATTGAATACCAAGAACCGTAGAAATTTGCACAATGCAGGGATCCACCAACGAAAACGTCCACTGGGATCTAATATTTATTACCGGGGATTTTGATTTTTTCCAAGAGTACATCCACATCCAGACATCGAAAGACGATGAATGGGGAAAGAAATCACAACTAGATGCCAACGGGCAACTAGGAAAAACTCGACGTTTATCGAAACCAACGGAGAGGTGACCAGACATTAACGAATGACCGGAAGAGATACAACCATACGTCAACGGACGTAATGGGAAAAACTCGACGTTTACCAAAACCAACGGAGAGGTAACTCTACTGGGGACGACCAGGAAAAACTCAACGTTTACCAAAACCAACGGAGAGGTGACGAGACATCAACGGATGAATGGGAAGACTCGACCAAACGTCAACGGACGAAAGGGAGAAGCTCGACGTTTATCGACACCAACGGAGAAGGAGAAGCCCGACGTTTATCGACACCAACGGAGAAGGAGAAGACTCGACCAGACGTCAACGGACGGACGGGAGAAGCTCGACGTTTATCGACACCAACGGAGAAGGAGAAGACTCGACCAGACGTCAACGGACGAAAGGGAGAAGCTCGACGTTTATCGACACCAACGGAGAAGGAGAAGACTCGACCAGACGTCAACGGACGAAAGGGAGAAGCTCGACGTTTATCGACACCAACGGAGAAGGAGAAGCTCGACGTTTATCGACACCAACGAAGAAGGAGACCGCTTCACTCAGGAAGGGATACCACAACCAGAAACCGAATAGGACGTCCACTGACGACTCTACTGGGGATTTTGGCTGGGAATCGACCAGACATTAATGAATGACTGGGAAATAGGATATACAATCAGACGTCAACGGACGAATGAGAAAAACTCAACGTTTATCAAAACCAACGGAGAGGTAACTCTACTGGGAGAGCAACTACACGTCAAAGGACGCATAGGCAAAAACTCAGCGTTTATCGAAACCAACAGAGAGGTAAATCTTATGGGGAAAAGTGAACACAACCAATCATCAACGGACGATTGGGAAAAACTCATCGTTTATCGAAACCAACGGAGAGGTAACTCTGAGGGGAATCAACAGTCATTAACAAATGATCTGTGGGGAACAAGCAACTATACGTCGACGGACGAAATAGGAAAAACTCAACGTTTATCGAAACCAACGGAGAGGTAACTCTTCTGGGGAGAGAAAATATAACTCAACCAAACGTCAACGGACGATCGGGAAAAACTCGACGTTTATCGAAACCAACAGAGAGGTAACTCTTATTGGGGATGATTCGACTAGACGTTCGCGGACGACTAGAAAAAACTCAACGTTTATCGACACCAACGGAAAAAGGTGACCTCTGGGGAGGATAAAGGGTATTACGAACATCAAAAGATGATGTTGTCCGACATCCAACGAAGACCAGACATCAACGAATGATTGGGAAAGACTCGAAGTGTACACCGAAAGATGGTGTTGACCGACACCAAAGAACACCAGACACTGACCGATGACTAGGGGTGAGACTCGATGTTTACCGACACCGAAAGATGGTGTTTACCGACACCAAAGAAATAACACACGCGGGTGCTGATATGACACTGACCAGTATCACAAGATGACATCTATATATGTCGGGGCAAGGCTAAACACTTGCTGGGGATCTCACTGGGGAGAAAACAGGCTTTCCTTTCACCAACGGATGAGGAAATAAACCTCTAGGGGGTATCAATCCTGAATGCCGTCAGGAGCAACTGTAGCAAATGTGTCGTACAGATGTTGAACAAAGATCCGCCTCTGCCGGGGATACGGTCCGATGGTTAACACATGAATGCATATGTTTGAATCTTTCTATGGCGTAATGCTCCATATTGAATGGAAATGCTACGCGATTTTGAGGATGCAATGATCACTATATGCAAAATGCAAAATGATGAACTCTGGTTGGGGAGCCCAAACACTGGTCAAGTACTCCCATTCTGTGGGGAGACTCTGCTTGAGGAATATTCTGCAGGGAGAGCCCCAACTTCTCACTCGTGCTAGAGAAAATAATACTGTTGCTGGGAAAAGGATAGACTTCGCCGGGGACATCCTTCATAGGACCCACTCCACTCGGGGACTCCACTTGGGGAAACAAACAAAGCGACTTTGCTGAGGACTAACCGAGGCGATTGCGCTGGGGAAGTAAACAAATTAACTCGCTGGGGAGAATTGCCAACAAGTGGGGTCAACTTTGCTAGGGATGACCAGGCGACTCCACTGGGGAGAGCCAACCAACCCACAAATGATAAACTCTGCTTTGGGAAAAAAAATGCTACTCCGCTGGGGATGACCCACCCAATCCACAGGTAGGATAGACTCAGCTTGGTGATGCAGATATCATTCCGCTATGGAAAACTCATCCAATCCACAGGTAGGATAAACTCTGCTGGAGATAAATTTCTTCGAACGCACTCCACTCGGGGACTCGCTGAGGAAAATTATCAACACCAACTACTCGGGAGATCTGCTAGGGAAAACAACTCTGTCGGGGATAACACACCAACTCTGCTGAGGAAGAGCAAAACGCTGGTGGGGAAAGTAATATACCAGACTCTGTGCCGGGGAGAGACATACACAACCCTACTAGGGATGAGCGCTCACGACCACGCTGGGGATAACAGTACTTCCAACCCGACTGTTGGGGAACAACACTCCACTGACACCTCCGCTGGGGATACCACATCCTTCATACTCAGTGGGGATCTCAACTGGGGAAATATTTGCTGGGGAATACACCCACTTCCAGGCCTGTTGGGGATAGGCAATCCTTAGATCTGTTGGGGATAGAAGACAATATCCAAAGGCGTCTCTACAGGGGAACATAGTTCTGACAACTTCCATACTTGCTTGGGAAATATCTGCTGTGGAAACATCCCTACAGATGACAACCTGCAAAACAGCACAACAAAATGCCCCAGGGGATACATGGACAAGATACGCTCAAGTGTCCTCAACATTCAAAATTATTTTCAAATGTTTTATCTTTCTGCAAGTTATTGTTTAGCCTTCATGTTTTTATATGCAATGTTTATCAAAAATTCGGACGTCTTTGCAAACAAAACAGTAAAATAAAAACAGGAGAGCTATTTATCTGAATAACGACTTTTATTGATTGAAAATGGGCCTGAAAAGGCGAATACATCGGGAAGCAATTCCTTGAAAGAGGTAATTGCGCACAAAAGGAAAAATCTATCCTAATGGCAATGTGAACACGACATCCACTATTTCCCAATTCTGTTATAACTCACAGATCATCAGTTTTCCTCCCGTCTTCCTTGATTTCTGAGAAGAACGACTGGACCGATCACATCTTTGGAGATGGCAGATGACGAAGCGCGATGAAGTACAGATAACTCAGACTGTAGTCTTCGCTCTAATCCCTCTTTTGCCTGGATCGCCCTTTCGGGTTTTCAATCCACCGGGATACCCATTTTTGCCTAAGTCGCCCTTTCGGGTTTTCGACTTACCGGGTGTACAAATTCTTTTCATTTTTTATCCCTAATTTTTGCCCGAACCTTTTCTTTCTGTTTTTTGGTTCGCCGAGATGCCCTTTTTTGCCTGGACTCTTTTATTCTTTTTGTCCAGCGGGTCAATTTACGCGAAGTATTTTTTGACTACATCTGAGTTAACAGGGGACGGGAAATCTTCACCATCCATAGTTGTAAGCATCAAGGCTCCACCGGAGAAAACCTTCTTCACAACATTAGGACCTTCATAATTAGGAGTCCACTTGCCCCTGTTATCTGTACCGGGAGGAAGGATCCTCTTCAAAACTAGATCACCAGCCTGATAGCTCCGAGGACGCACTTTCTGATCAAAGGCTCGCTTCATCCTTCTCTGATACAACTGCCCATGGCACACAGCTGCTAGCCGTCTCTCTTCGATAAGGCTTAACTCATTAAACCTTGTTTGAATCCACTCGGCTTCGTCCAGCTTGACATCTAACAAAACCCTCAGAGAAGGAATCTCCACTTCAACAGGTAGGACTGCTTCCATACCATACACAAGGGAGTACGGGGTTGCCCCGGTCGACGTACGTACTGAGGTACGGTACCCGTGCAAAGCGAAAGGCAGCATCTCATGCCAATCCTTGTACGTCACGACCATCTTCTGCACAATCTTCTTGATATTCTTATTTGCCGCCTCTATAGCACCATTCATCTTCGGTCTGTAAGGAGAAGAATTGTGATGTTCAATCTTGAAATCTTTACAAAGCTCTTTCATCATCTTGTTATTGAGATTCGAACCATTGTCAGTGATGATTCTCTCAGGAACCCCATAACGACAGATGATTTCCTTCTTTATGAACCGGGCAACCACTTGTTTGGTAACATTAGCATAGGAAGCTGCTTCCACCCACTTGGTGAAGTAATCAATCGCAACCAGGATGAAGCGATGTCCATTCGAAGCAGTAGGCTCAATCTTCCCAATCATATCAATGCCCCACATGGCGAACGGCCAAGGCGAGTTCATGACATTCAGAGGGCTTGGTGGTACATGCACCTTATCGGCATAGATTTGACACTTATGGCACTTCCGAGCGTATTTGAAACAATCGGATTCCATAGTCATACAGTAATAACCGGCTCTCAACAATTTCTTCGACATTGCATGACCACCAGCATGGGTACCAAACGAACCTTCATGCACTTCTTGCATCAACATGTCTGCTTCATGTCTATCCACGCATCTGAGCAAAACCATGTCAAAGTTCCTCTTGTACAACACATCATCCTGATTCAAATAAAAGCTTCCAGCTAGCCTTCTCAGGGTTTTCTTGTCATTCGTTGACGCACCTTCAGGATACTCCTGACTCTTGAGGAAGTTCTTGATATCATAATACCACAGCTTCTCATCAATCACAACAGACTCGACTGCAAACACATACGCAGGCCTCTCGAGTCGATTCACGTCAACATGCGGCACGTGATTCCACCAATGAACTTTGATCATAGAAGACAAAGTAGCCAAGGCATCAGCCATCTGATTCTCATCCCGGGGGACATGATACAACTTCACCTTCTTGAAGAACGTCAGTATTCTTCTGGTGTAATCTCTATAAGGAATCAAATGCGGCTGGTTCGTATTCCAATCTTCATTGACCTGATTGATCACTAGCGCGGAATCTCCATAGATGTCAAGAGTCTTGATCCTCAAATCAATGGCTTCTTCTATCCCCATGATACAAGCCTCATACTCAGCTTCATTGTTGGTGACGTCGAAAGTCAATCTAGCAGAAAAAGGTATATGAGCACCTTTTGGATTGATCAACACTGCACCAACACCGTTACCATTCACATTCACAGCCCCATCAAACATCAATGTCCATTTGTCATCAGGATCCGGTCCTTCCTCGACAAGAGGCTCTTCACAATCTTTCATCTTAAGATACATGATGTCTTCATCAGGGAACTCAAACATCATAGGCTGATAGTCGTCAATCGGCTGCTCGGCGAGATAGTCTGACAAAATACTACCCTTGATAGCCTTCTGCGACGTGTATTGGATATCATATTCTGTTAAAATCATCTGCCAACGGGCAACACGTCCGGTGAGAGCCGGCTTCTCAAAGATGTACTTTACTAGATCCATCTTAGAAATCAACAAGGTAGTATGGTTCAACATATACTGCCTCAGTCGGCGAGCAGCCCAGGCCAAAGCACAGCAAGTTTTCTCAAGCTGTGAATATTTGATTTCACAGTCGGTAAACTTTTTGCTAAGGTAGTATATGGCATGCTCTTTTCGACCAGACTCGTCATGCTGTCCCAATACACACCCCATCGAGTTCTCGGTCACTGACAGGTACATTATCAATGGTCTCCCAGGAACTGGAGGTATCAGGGTTGGAGGTTTTTGTAAATACTCTTTTATCTTGTCAAAAGCTTTCTGACAATCATCATTCCACCTGATTGCTTGATTCTTTCTCAGCAATTTGAATATCGGTTCACACGTGGCAGTTAGGTGAGATACAAACCTTGCAATGTAATTCAATCTCCCTAAAAACCCACGAACCTGCTTTTCTGTTTTCGGTTCAGGCATTTCTTGAATAGCTTTGACTTTTGCTGGATCAACCTCAATCCCTTTCTCACTGACAATGAAGCCCAACAGCTTCCCTGATCTCACACCAAACGTACACTTGTTTGGATTCAGCCTCAGTTTGAACTTTACCAATCTATCAAACAACTTCTGCAGATTAACCAGGTGCTCCTCTTCTGTCTGCGACTTCGCAATCATATCATCCACGTACACTTCAATCTCCTGGTGCATCATGTCATGAAAGAGAGTCGTCATAGCCCTCTGATAGGTAGCACCGGCATTCTTCAGCCTAAATGGCATCATCTTATAGCAGAACGTGCCCCAAGGTGTAATGAATGTCGTCTTTTCCATGTCCTCTGGCACCATCTTGATCTGATTATACCCAGAGAAACCATCCATGAAAGAGAATACCGAGGATTGAGCCGTATTATCCACCAATACATCAATGTGAGGTAATGGGAAATCATCTTTCGGACTCGCTCTATTCAGATCCCGGTAATCGACACACATCCTAACTTTGCCATCCTTCTTCGGCACAGGAACGATGTTGGCCACCCACGGTGGATAAGTCGTCACTGACAAGAAGCCAACATCGAACTGCTTTTGAACCTCTTCCTTGATTTTAACTGTCATATCAGGACTCGTTCTACGAAGCTTCTGCTTGACCGAGGGACAATCATCTCTGAGAGGTAGTCTATGCACCACAATATTAGTATCCAGCCCAGGCATATCTTGATAAGACCAGGCGAATATCTCAACATACTCTCTCAGCATCTCAATCAATCTGCTCTTGACCTCTGTCTTCAAAGCAGCCCCGATCTTAATATCTCTTCTGGCGTCCTGAGTACCAAGATTCACAATCTCCAACTCTTCCTGATGAGGTTGGATGACCCTTTCCTCCTGCTTCAACAATCTAACCAATTTCTTAGGGAGTTCACAGTCTTCCTCACCCTCCTCTTCAGCTTGGTAGATGGGATTGTCGAAATCATACTGAGCCATAACAGGATTGTTCATAGTAGATGCCGTGAAATCACTTCTGCATGTTTAATGCTTTGTTTTAGAAAAAGAGTTCAATAAAGTCACAAAAACAAAAACATTGCCATTTTTATTTTTGAAAAAGTGAAAAGAAAAATAGAAAGACAGGGATCACAAAATTGTTTGCAAAACGTCCTTTATTAATGATAATCATTGAAAAAAACATGATGTGGCCCTACAATGAACCACTACGTCTTGGGCAGAACGTAGGGTTTTGTGCAGAATGAAAAAACAAAAGAAAATTACTTTGTTTGCAGAGTAACTTGGACTACATCTTCTGCCGTCTAATTGCTGATCACTTCCCCTGGTGCACGCGGGCGAACCCAGTTGTCGAGATCACAAACACTATCACAGTCTTCAACATCGGCTGCAAAGACGTCACCGTGATTCATCAGCCCAGCGCTGGTAAAGGTACTCGGACCTGCTTGTACACCCTGCTCCGCTTGCAAAGGTTGATAGCCAATACCGAATTTATCCTCCTTGACAGGAAAATCCACCATCTTGCCCCAGCCTTCAGCTTTGCCAGAGTCAACAACCTCCTTGGCCTGCTTATACGAAGCAATCGAAGCACCCGGTTTCCTCTGATCAGCATACGCCACCCCCTCGAGAGCAACAGTCTCAAATGCCTGGCATAAAGTTTCATGGATCTCGCCATCCACCTCTACATATTTGAACGAGGATAGGTGACTCACCAAGATATCTTCTTCGCCGCACACGGTCACAATCTGACCGTTCCAGACATACTTGAGCTTCTGGTGAAGAAACGACGAGACTTCCCCTGCTGCATGGATCCAAGGACGCCCCAACAAACAACTGTAGGCGGGCTGAATGTCCATAACATAGAAGATTATATCAAAGACCTCCGGACCTATCTTCACCGGCAAGGTAACTTCACCAAACACAGAACGCTTGGATCCGTCGAATGCACGAACAATCAGGTCACTAGGAGTAAGCACAACCCCTTCAACAGATATCTTCTTCAGAATTTGCTTGGGTAAGACATTCAGCGACGAGCCAGTGTCGACCAACACATGAGACAAAACTGCACCCTTACACTCCATGGTGATATGCAAGGCTTTGTTATGATTACGACCCTCAGGCGTCAAGTCTAGGTCTGTGAACCCTAAACCATGCCTGGTGCTCACGTTGGCAATCACACCCTCCAGTTGGTTGACGGAAATCTCTTGAGGTACATACGCCATATTCAACATCTTCAGCAAGGCGTTACGATGTGCCTCAGAGCATAACAGCAAAGAAAGAATGGAGATTTTGGACGGAGTTTGGTTAAGTTGATCTACGATCTTGTAGTCACTCTTCTTAATGATCCTCATGAACTCCTCCACGTCTTTCTCGAACGAACCCTCAGGCACCTCCTTCTGAGCCGATTCCTCATCAACAATAGCCTGTTTGCCCTTTGACTTAGCAGGAGCCTCAGCATTAGCATCCCTCAACGGTTGAGGAGCAAACAGTCGTCCACTGCGAGTAAAGCCTCCTGGTCCACCGACATTGTCCACAACGGGACTCACAACCACAGGAGTTTTGATTGGTGCACCAATGGTCACGGGCGCTTGATTCGATGGCATGACCAGATTCTCAGCCCTTCGGTTGCTACAGTAAGCATTATCATATCTCCACGGAATAGCCCGACTGTCAACAACCCTTCTGACCGGAGCAACGATGGTTGTCGGATTACTGGCAGTAACTGGTGCAGAGATGGTAACTGGACTACCACTGGTTGTAGGCGTACTAACAACTCTTTGCCCACGTCCTTCAAACGGTTTGAAATATATAGTGACAGTTGACACTGCCCCATGATCTCTGACAGCCCGACTGAATTGCAGACAACCCTCATCCATCCTACCCTGGATACCGGCCCTTAACCGTTCACAACCATTATCTGACTCAGCACAATCAGCACAATCTTGATCACAGCCCGGGTATACCCCTCCATCCAACAGACGGCCCTTGACAACAAGCAGAGAAGTCCGAACATCCTCAACTCTAACAACAAGATCTTCAGCTTCAATCCCTTCAATATTATTCACCCGGTGTGCACCATGCGCAGGCATAGGGTTATTTACAACATTAGGTACAGGAGCGAAATTGATAGTCTTGGCATCAATCAAGTCCTGGACTTTATGATGAAAAGCCCTGCAGTTTTCAATATGGTGTCCCGGCGCACCAGAATGAAAGTCACAACGCACATTGGCATCATACCCAGGTGGTATTTTTGTCAACGGCGCCATAGTCCTCAGTTCCACAAACCCTAATCTGAGTAACTCAGGCAGTAACTCAGCGTAGGTCATTGGCAAGGGATCGAAACGTCTATCAGGCATCCTCTGCCTCGGTTGATACGGACGTTGTTGCTGTTGTTGTTGTGGAATTTGTTGTTGAACCCTTGGTTGTTGCGGTTGTTGACGTTGTTGAGGTGCAGGAATGGTCGCTGCAGCAACCTGGCGGTACTGATTTCTGCGATGTTGAACAGCATTAGTTTCACCCTCTCTTCGGCGAGGTGCCCTAGAAAAAGGCTTTTTGGAAGAAGAGGAACCAGCATCTTGGATCTTACCAGCCTTGATCAAGCTCTCAGTCCTCTCTCCGCAGATCACTACATCCGAAAAACTACCGAATGGGCAGCTTCCCATCCGGTCCATAAAAACACCTTGAAGTGTGCCAATAAACATATCTGTCAACTCCCTTTCCAGCATAGGGGGTTGAACTCTAGCAGCCAGTTCACGCCACCTCTGGGCGTACTCCTTGAAGCTTTCTCCTGACTTCTGACATAAACTCTGCAGCTGAGTCCGGCTAGGCGCCATGTCCATGTTATGTTTGTATTGCCTCAAGAAGGCCTCACCCAGGTCTCTCCAGCATTGGATCGAATCTCTCTTTAATTCCATGTACCATTCCAAAGAAGCCCCAGATAGACTATCTTGGAAAAAATACATCCACATCTTTTCATCATCGGTGTAAGCAGAGATTTTCCGATAATAAGCTTGCACGTGGGTGCGAGGGCAAGAAGTACCGTTGTACTTGTCAAAAGACGGTGCTCTGAACTTGTAAGGGATCCTCAACCCTTCAACCAACCCCATATTAGTCACATCGAAACCAAGGGAGTTTTGACATTCCATCGCACGAATCTTCTCAGCCAGGGCATCAACCTTACGATCCCTATCCTCAACTCTGACCACCTCATCATCTTCACTCAGCAGCGTGAACATGTCCTCTTGTCTGTCGACAATAGGAGCAGGATGACGAACCGGAGCCCGGGTAGCTCTAACATTGACAGTCTCAGCAGCAAGAGGCTGTCCATTAATCCTTATCCCCCTTAATTCATCCCCGACGGCATAGTCGTTAGCGGGAGCAGCAACATTGACATTCTCATGAGCAGGTGCAACAACAGGCGAAGCACGGTTGGACGTCTGAATCACGGTCTCTTGTCTCTGAACCACGGCTCGAAGCTCCTCCTGACCTTGCGCAACCCGTTGCATCATCGTCATAAACTGGGCCATGTTCGCCCTCATCTCAGCCAACTCAGTCTGAACCTGATCCATACTTCTCTGTTGATTGAGTCTGGTTGAATACCGGTGCGGTCTCTGATCAGCTATCCTGCCTGACACAGGAACCAGAGTGAGAAGTCGGGAACGGGAACACCTGTTATGCAATATGATATGAGTATGATGTTAATGCATATGATGCACATGATATGATCATTTCTCAGGCATTCAAAGAGCCTGATTCATCTTCAAAAGATGGCAACCTGCAACAAGAACAACACAGGAAGCACATGAACAACATACAAGAGCAATGAGTACAGAGTGAAACCAACAACCTCATCTATAAATGAGCAACAGGATCATACAACAATGTCAACAAAGATCCAGATACATCAAAGTACAACAACGAATCCCACCCAACAGGCCTGGGGGTGATTCTCAACATATACATCAGGAATACGAGCTAAGACGAATGACTTCCAGGAATGAGCGTCTTCAAGTAGTGACACTGGTCTATCAACAGTTCACACTCGGAACATTCTGGCAAGGGAGTAATCTTCTCCTTCAACTGTCTTCTAAGCTCTACAACTTCTGCTCCAAGTTGGTTCTCTGATGCAAGTCTCCGGTCGACTTCTTTCTTCAACTGGATATCTTTGTCTCTGAGTTGCTTCTCCAAGTCTCTGATCTTCTTCAGATAACTGGCCTCAACTCTCTGCAATCTCAAACACTCTCTGTGCTCTGCATTCAGCAAGTTCTCCATCTCTTCATATGATCTCTTCTTGCTCCTTACTCCACCATCATCTGCACTCTAGATGTCTCTGAGTTGATGAGTCAAATTCAACCTATCAGCTTTGGCTTGGTACAACTCCATCTGGGCATCTTGCTCTTTCTCCTTCAATCGGCGATTCTCCATCAGGGCTTGCTTGTATTGCTCAGCAGGTACACTCTCAGCAAGAATCAAAGGTGGTTGCACTTGCAACGGATTCATCCTATCATAGGGCAACAGCAAAGTTTCCACTCTCTTCTTGACCCAATCAGTGTAATCAGGCATAGCAATGGCAAACTTCTTCCCTAAGACAGATCCATCCTGGACACCAATAGACTTCCAAGCTCTTCCCACTCACTCCAAACTAACAGGGTTACTTCGCTTCTCAAAACACACACTCTCAGCTATCTCAGCTTCAAGTGGTCTTCCATTCATCACAAACCCCAACTGGCGAAGAGAAAGAACCGGGTTGTAATTGATGCAACCCTTAGTCCCTACAAGTGGCACATTCCGGAACTCTCCACAACTCATAATAACATTCCTCACGTCCATCCGGTAAGATTGCCATCTGATATCATATGAAGTAAGAGACATAACCCTCTGAGTCCACCTATGAGTACTCTGAGCATCCACAAAAGGGCCACTGACTGGCAGGAGAGACAAGAACCATCTGAGCAACAGTGGGAGACAACATCTGATAGCTCCACCCTTACCATGCCTACTGTGGATAGCATAGTAAGTGTCAGCTAACAGAGTAGGAACCGGATTTCCTCCAAGAAAAATGATGACTGCAGCATAGTCCACAAAGTTGGGCATACTCGGGAACAAGACGATCCCATAGATCATAACAGCTAGCTGGGCATGAAAAGCTTCCCAATTCCCCTTCTCTGCTTCTCCTCTAGCAACTCTCAGCAGAAACTTCAAAGGCAAACCCACAACGTCCCCACTGGACTTCCAACTATCACTGACTTCCTTGATACCCAAATGGAGAGCTCTAGCAACAACTCTGAAATCAACTTCCTTAGGCACGTCCAAGAAAGGCACCTGATGCTAGATAGGAACATTCAACAGAATAGAGTACTCCTCGAGAGTAGGCGCCAACTGATAATCCTGAAAGGTGAAGCAACGAAGCTCTGGGTCGTAGAACTGAAGAAGAGTCTGTAACGGCACTGGATCGACTACCATCTTCAATAGTGTCAGAATATCCCCATACTGATCGACAAACCCCTTCAGATTACCACTGGTCACCAGGTTGCTCACGGTGAAAGCTATAGGAACAAGTCTTCTGCTTCGGCTCCGGGACTGTTGCCATCTCTATCAGGGAACAGACTCTGGAATGTACCTAAGAAATGATATGCATGCAGAGATCAGCTTTTTTCTCTTTTCTTTTTTTCTTTTTTATTGCATTTCTTTTAAAAATAAACATGCTATGATGCAAATGATGCAGACAAGACTGGCAGGCTGTGCATCTCAGAACACAGGATCGAATCTTTGGCTCGAACTCGGAACCGCAATTCATCTGAAACCCAAAGTCATCTGATAAACTGTCATCTGAACCCAATCTGAGGAACCAAGTCACCAACAGGACCACAAGTCACCAACAAGTCACCGACAAGTCACCAACTGTACCTGTAATAATGATCATTCCCTCCCCACTCACGGGTGTCATCTAGGCCAGGGTAAGGTCGAAAGAAATGCAGCATAAATAACCTTTCGCAGAATATCATCATATACACACCCGAAGTATGTAACGATAATATCCCACCAGGGTCTGAACTGCTCGTGATATCAATGTTCCGCTAAGTGGCGCATACCACCCGCTTCCCATGAATCACTCTATTCCTAGGTTTCCTAGATTTCACTCATAGCCTGGGTATTGGGCCTTTTACCTCGAGTAACTCCCACCCCAAACAGAGAAACACAGCACAGCCAGCACAGATGAACATGAATGAATGCAAACATTAATGCACACAAAAATGCAAACAATAAATAAATGAATGCAATAAATAACAGTAAACAGCAACCCAAAACCCTAACCTAGAGAGCGCTAGGAGAGACTCGCTTAGGGAAGATGGACCAGCAAGAGGTCAACTTCTCTTCTCCCCAGCAGAGTCGCCAGCTGTCGCATTACGCGAAAAACCGGCGGGAAAAACGAAACAACAGAGCCGCCACCGTGCGTTATTTATCCCAAAAGAGGGAAAGGAAACGCTCGAAGTAAACCTGGAAAAGACATGGTCTCGCGACCAAAGAGAATGGGATCGGGAGTCGGTTATGCGAAGGGAAGGTATTAGCACCCATGCGCATCCGTCGTACTCGACGGGATCCACGCACAAAAGGAAGGAAAATGGTTGCTAAAACACTGCTCACAAACAAACACACTGGCTGAAAGAGACACAAGAAAACAAACGAAACTAACTCGGCAGGATATCGCATCCTGGGCCTACGTAGTCTATCATGCATAGACATCAGAGTCGACGTAGTTCAGACTAGGGGAAAAGCATGCTCGCTAGGATGTCGCATCCCATGCATACGTATCTTCTCGGACTAAGAAGAATCAGAGCACTCGTAGCTCGGCTAACGCACGCCAAACAAAACCACACAGGAAACCGACAGCCAATCGCTGGACTTACGTCAGACTCCACACAAACAGGCAAACATGGAAGCCGAATGCCAATCGCTGGACTTACATCAGACTCCGAACCAAACACACCCACACTGGAAACCAAATGCCAATTGCTGGACTTATATCGGACTCCAAGCACATAACAAGAGGATACGGAATGCCAATCGCTGGGATTACGTCCATCTCCTACTCACACAAATACAAAACAAAAAGGGCGCCCGGAGAGATCAGCTCATCTCCTGCCTACGTACCTCATCTGGTATGAGGATCAGGGCGACGTAGTTCCCCTACGCAGGGACAAAGGACTAGCCTAACCAGATAACAAAGGGAGACACAACTAGGGAGACTACGACTCGAGCCTAGATGTTATCATGCAAATCATCCCTAAGTTAAGGTTGCTATCTAACTTGCACAGGGAGCAAGCTATCCTAACAGCACAGGCAAAAGGAAACAATCACAAATAGCACACACTATATACACACAAAGTGGGCTCACACAAGGGTTAGGCTGTACAACACAAGCCATCTGTAATCAGGTGATGTTAGCTCTTAACCTTAACATTGAGAGTTAGGGTGAAGCAGATGAAATAGGAAGTGAGGGGTGTGCCTCACAGCTCTTATCCCTGGCCTGGGAGAGCTTTAGACAGATGAAAGTGTGGGTTCAGAAAGTTGGAACCCTTCTACACTTATGACTGACTCAACTGTACAACTGTACAAGGATCTTGGGTTAATATCCATAATACATCAACACCAGTTGTGTGAGCAAAGGGATGACTCAACTGAATAGTAGGAGATGGATTGCACATCTCTTGTGTTCTGCCAATTGCCTTATCAAAGGTCTTTTCCTGCTTGGGGCAAAGATAAACAATCACAAGCATTGCCTCTTAAGGAGGACTTCAGACAGGTGCCTGACCAAATAACAGGCCAGGTCTTCCAGACTACATGAAGTTAGAGACATTATACCTCAATGCTCAAGCTATCAAGCAAAGCAAAAGCAAGTTCACAAAGGAACTATAGCAACTAAGGTACCTAAAAACAATCCAACATAATCAGTACACAACTCAAGCAAAAGTCAAACAAACAATTACAAGTCAACAGACAACTGTACATAAACAGACAAACAAGCATCAATGCACAAAGGTGCAAGCCACAAAGCATAGGCTTAAGTCTCAAAGCCTACAAAATAAACTCAAGATTAGTCATCTACAAGCAATGGATCAACTCCAAATGAGTGAACCTCATCAAGCATGGCAATTGTGCTTCTTAACCTGAAACAAAGCTCAAATGTGAGAGGCACTAACCACTAGGACAAGGCCTAGGGTCAAAATGGGAGCAATAAACCAAAACAGAACATGAAAATTATCAAGAATCAAGATTAATCAGTTAGGAACAAAATCCAAAAGATCTCACATTCATATCATGCACCAATTTCATTTCATAAAGCATTCAGTTCAAAGCATGTAAATTGAAAGCTCATAGAACCAAACAGAATGAATCAATCCACATCAACTCAAAAACAATTCAATAAACAGCATTCATGGCTAAACAGCATTCATCATAGGATCATCTCACCAAAATTCAAGTCATTTGGATAAGTGGAAGCATGTCAAATAAATCCATAAGGCAAGGCAAGGCAAAACAACCTCAAAGGAAGCACAAATTCATGCATCAACTTCACACAAGCATAAAACAGAATCCAAACATGATATGGACATCAAACCAAAGCCATGGCAAACTTCAAGGTGTCTAGAATACATGTGCAAAATTTCAGGGCCATCCAATAAACATCAAGAATTTCACAAATCATAGAAGTTCATGACTCTCAAAAAGTACACAAATGGTCAAACAGAAGAGAAATTCTCAAACAAATTGGAAATGCACTCAAAAAAATCCACAAAACATCATGATCGAACTTAACATCCAGAAGAATCAACATGCAAAAAATGAGATTAATTTAAGTTCATATGGCATGGTAATGAAAATCCACAAGTTGGACAAGAAATGGTGTGACACACATTGTCACACCTATATTGATCAGATCATATCTCACAAACCAGAAATGCAAAAATAGCAAACTCAATGCCAAAATGTCAATTAGGATCTCTATTTTACACATGTAAATTTTCAACTTCATTGGATTAAGCATCATTATTTCACAATGAAAATGGCAAGCAAGGTGCAATATATGACATGCAAACATAAACCCTAGGCCAAAAACAAATTCAACCGTGCACAAATTCTGGAAAAATATCCATAACATAGAAGACATCTTGAGGAACATCATTCAAAAAACCTCATCTCATTTGGACAATCCATCATGAAGTTATGAATTTTTTAAATGGAGAAAAAATTAAAAAAACATGTGAAATGGCATGGTGTGAACATGGTAGCATAAAATGAAAAAATGCCAAAGCCTAAATGTGAAATTGCTTGCGCCCGGACTCGAACCACGTTGCTATTTAAATCTGGCGCTGCTTTAGTGAAACACCGCGTTTCACTTAAGCCTACATGGCAATTGGAAACGCTGGTGGCCAATGAAAACGACACGCTGGACTCAATCAACCAATACATGCGCATAAACAGAAAATCACATGCAGCCAGCGTTAAAACAGATCAAACATATTTCTGGGAACGGAAACCCTAAACCTTCATCGTGTTCATCAACAAATTTCCAGCTCAAGAACAAATTATCACCAAAATGCACAAAACCTATATCATTAGCTTCGTCTTAGCACGCACATCAATAATCTAACATCCATTCAACCTAAATCTCAACAACATGTCCAGATCGAGCAAGATAAATTTCAATCATCAATCTTATATTCAACATTTCTCACTCAATTCTTGATGAAAATTAAAAGTACAAAGCTCAGAATACTCATGGATTCAAGATCTACGTAACGCATATCATGATTTCAACAATTACAAGAATCGAATTCTAACCTTCAAAGGATTGCAGAACTGGAATTGCAGTTTTCTGGCCTTGGCAAGGTGAAACAGTTGCTCTCCAATGCTCAGGTAGATGAATGGATGAAGGAATGTTGCTCAATTGCCTTTGATGTAGCTCAAATCCGCGACTGCCATGGATGAAGCTTGCTTTAACAGTTCCAAAAGAGGCACGAAAAGGATGAATGCTTGCTTCAATCTTCTTCAACTATGCTTGTGTATGATGGATTAACCAAGAACCAATCAATGCCTTCGAAGAAAATTGCAGAAAGATGAAGAAAAAGTTTGAGAGAAAAATGGAAAAAGTTTCAGATCTGAAAAATTATGAGCTGTTAATCCAAATTCTGTTAGGCTTAGTCTATATATATGATGCACTAATCATACTCTTAATCCCAATTAGCCAAATGTGAGTGATTAATGAAAATGCAAGTGTAATGCAAATTGGGAATTCACCCTCATGTGCATGGAAAATGTTGCTACAGTGCACGAATTGCATGTTAATTCACCTCAAAATGCTGTTTAAGACCAAATGCAAGTGATAGGAAGTGTGGAAAATGCTTAATTTTCAAATTGGACTTTTTCCCTCCAAATTTCAAATTCAATTCAAGTGAAAAATGCCAAAATTTTGTAATGAGGATTGATGAAATGTGATGCATGTTTATGATAGCTCAGGTTAAAACAAGAATGTGGCAAAAAACCCCACTTCATTTGGCCTTGTGGTGTGAAAATTATCCAAGCTTGAAGTTCAAAATCCATTGACAATGATTTGATCATAATTTTTCAACCACACATGATAAATTCATGTTCCTGGACTTTTTGGAAAGGTGAGAGCAAGATCTTCAAATTTTATGTTGGACAAAATTTCATTTGAAGCTTCCTTGGACATGTAATCTTGAGGAGAAGACCTTTCCATTTTTGGCAATTTGAAATTACAGGTCACTTACTATTTTTGGAAACTTTTCATCTGACCCTAAATTCTTTAATGTTGATCTTTGAAATGTCAAATGAGACTTGTATGGACATGAATGAGGCCTATCTAACCATCTCCCACCTTCAAATCCATGATTTCATGCACAGTTGACTTTGGTTGACTTTCTAGGGTTTCAGATGCATTGTGCAATGACTGATGAGCTTTGAGCCTTCAATACTTGACCAAATCACTTCAAAATGATCCTTAGGTCATATGAACTTGTTGAACCAACCCTAGGGCTTTGCTTCAATAGGAAATGCACTTGCTTGCTTGCTTGACTGGATCTCCTGACCAATCTTGACTGATGACTGATGACTTGCACTTGGGCAATGGACAATGCAATGCTATGCAGTGGACCATGTAATGTTAATGACCTAACATGAAAATGAATGTACAAAATGGTAGGTGAAAATTTGAGGTGCTACACCCTCCTCTAAGGAAGCTGAGTTGCATATCCTCTGATCTAGCAGCTGATAAGCCTTGTTGGAAACCCAACCCGGTTATATTCTTATTATTAGAGACCTCTACCATTCGCCCCCACTGATCAACATTTCCTTCTTCAACAATCTTCCTTTCATCTTTCAATGAGGACATGGATGCCCCAACTCTCTTTTCAGCAGCAATAGATAAGGCTTGGGACGGAGTTCCAACCTCATCCTCAACTTCAACATAAGAGAAAGATGACAGGTGGCTCACCAACAACACTTTTTCCCCACCAACAATGACAAGCTTTCCATTCTTCACAAATTTGAGCTTCTGATGCAACGTGGAGGTAAGAGCTCCCGCCTCGTGGATCCATGGCCTTCCCAACAGACAACTATAGGCCGGGTGGATATCCATTACTTGGAAAGTAATCTGGAAGTCACTCGGACCTATCTTTATTGGAAGGTCCACTTCACCTATCACAGTTTTGCGTTAACCATCAAAAGCTTTGACGATTACACCACTATACCTCATAGGCGCTCCTTGATATGACATCTTCGATAATGTTGACTTCGGCAGCAGATTCAACGATGATCCGGTGTCAACTAGCACATTGGATAAAGCGTCATCTTTGCAATTCATGGAAATATGCAAAGCCAAGTTATGATTTCTACCCTCCCCAGGGAGTTCTTTGTCACAAAAGCTGAGATTATTACAGGAAGTAATGTTTGCCGCAATATGATCAAACTGATCCACCGTAACATCATGTTCCACGAATGCTTGCTCTAGAACTCTTTGCAGTGCTTCTCTGTGTGCTTCTGAGTTCATAATCAGAGACAATACTGAAATCTTTGAGGGGGTTGGAGAAGCTACTCCACCATATTAAACTCACTCTTCTTTATCAACCGAAGTACCTCATCATCATCATTAGTCTTCAAATTGCTGGATTCACCAGACTGATGCTTTGAAGCACTAACTGGATCTGCTGCAGGCACTTCCACCTTCTTACTGATTGAACAAACTTCTACATCTTTTGGGAAAACCGGTCTAAACACTCGACCATTACGGGTCACCTTGGTAACATCAGCAATGCTCACGACAGAACTGGTCGTAGGTAATGGAACCTCTTGACCATCCTTCAACATAGTTACATTACACTAATAAGGAACAACCTTATCGGATGAATACGGGACTGTACCCACTAACCGTATGACCAACGGTGATACCAATCTTTGGTTGATACTGTTACTGTTGTTGTTGTCATATTGAATCACCACTCTCTCGGGGTTCTTAAACACATGAACAATCACATTGACATCGTCATCTACGTGTCGGGATTGAACAATCTAGATCATACCCTCATCCATCAATTGCTGGATGTTTCTTTTCATGATCTTACAACCTCTTGGGTTAACACTGCAGATAGCACAACCATCATGGCCATGCTCACAGTCGCTCACCAAGCAAATATCCTTGTGCATCGTCACCAAGGATCTTCTTATGAAATGGACGTCGAACACTTTGAACTCCCCAGGGCAGCCGTCTAAATTGTTAACAGATGAATTTCCATGGGCTGGCAGTGGGTTAGCTTTCACGTTGGGTGCACGGTCCTCAAAGGACACCATTCTATTTTTCACCAGTTTCTGAAGTTCATATTTGAATGGATAGCAGTTCTCAATGTAATGTCTGGGTGCTCCTTGATGAAAAGCACATCGGAGTTCAGGCTTGTACCACCGTGGAAGTGGTTTAGGAATTTATGGCGGATTTCTCGGTTGGAGTAGGTTCTTGAGAACCAATGATGGGTACAACTCTGCATATGTCATCGGAATCGGGTCGTAAGAGACCTTCTTCCTCTTAAAAGTTTGTTGTTGATGATTGTTGGTATTGTTGTTGTCGTAGGTGTTTGCTCGTTGTTGTGGTTGTTATTGTTGACGTTGTTGTTGTTGAATTAGTGTTGATTGACTGGTTGAAAACACAGGAATTACTGAAGATACTTGATGATGATGTTGACGGGGTGGTTGACTTCTTCTGATCTGAGGCCTTCTCTGCCTCCCACTAGAAATTGCATTGGTCTCATTATCCTTCTTCTTACCAAAACTGCAGTCGTATCTATTGCTAGATGATACCTCCTCCTTAGACAACCGTCCTTCTCGGACACCTTCTTCTAGCCTCATCCCCATATTTACCATTTCGGTAAAATCACTGGGGGCACTGGCGATCATACGCTCATAATAAAAAGAGCTCAGGGTCTTCAGGAAAATCTTGCTCATCTCCTTTTCCTCTAAAGGAGGGGTGATCTGAGCAGCGAGTTCTCTCCACCTCTACGCATACTCCTTAAATGTTTCCTTGTCCTTCTGAGATAGTGGTCTCAACTGATCTCGGTCCGAAGCCATATCAACGTTGTACTTGTACTGCTTAATAAATTCTTCACCCAAATTGATGAAAGTGCGGATGCTCGCACTATCCAACCCCATATACCATCTTAGCGTAGCGCCGATCAGACTGTCTTGAAAGTAGTGGATCAACAATTAATCGTTGTTTGTTTGGGTAGACATCTTGCAGGAATACATCACCAAATGACTGAGCGGACATGTGTTCCCTTTGTATTTTTCAAAGTCGGGCACTTTGAATTTCACTGGAATCTTCACATTCGGCACTAAACACAATTCAACAGCACTCTTCCCAAAAAGGTCCTTACCTCTCAACATTTTCAACTCCTTGCGTAGCTCAAGAAATTGATCTTTCATTTCATCCATTTTCTCATATATATTTGGGTCCTCAAACGGCTCGGAATGATAGATGATGTCTTCCACGCGAGGTAAGGTATACACTACAGGCGGTGGCACAAACATGACCGGGCTAGATGCCAGCATAGAAGCAAACGCAGGCGCAAAGCCTTCAGGCACGAAGTTTGACGGCATTCCCCACGGGAATCCGGCAGGCATAGCGGGCGCAAAGTGAGTGGTAGTTGCGGGAATAGTAGAGGTAGCCACCTCTGAAATAACAGTTCTTTGAGGAGGAGGAGTTGCAGGTGTTGGAGAAGACTGACTCTGTGCAGCTAGAACTGACTCTATCATGGCAGTCAGGCGGGCGATCTCCTCTTTCAGGTCTCTATTGCAATTGTTGTTACATATATATATATATTATATATATATATATATATATATATATATATATATATATATATATATATATATGTAACAACAATTGCAACGGCATTCCCCACGGGAATCCGGCAGGCATAGCGGGCGCAAAGTGAGTGGTAGTTGCGGGAATAGTAGAGGTAGCCACCTCTGAAATAACAGTTCTTTGAGGAGGAGGAGTTGCAGGTGTTGGAGAAGACTGACTCTGTGCAGCTAGAACTGACTCTATCATGGCAGTCAGGCGGGCGATCTCCTCTTTCAGGTCTCTATTGCAATTGTTGTTACATATATATATATATATATATATATATATATATATATATATATATATATATATATATATATATATATATATATATATATATATATATATATATATATATATATATATATATATATATATATATATGTAACCACAATTGCAACAGTTTGATATGACCATAAAAATCTCTTTTATTTATATAATTGGGAGGATTACACTGAGTACAATTTCAGAAGCCAAATTAAAAATACAAGAGAAAATGAGACTAGTCATCCTAAGTACCCCTAACAACAATGTCAGAAGATCTGGTTGTTGGCGCGTACTTCCTTCGAATGCGTCGAATCTCAGACTCAAAATAAGCCTTTATCTGAGTCTTCTCGAGGACAAGCTGATCAACAATCCTCTTCCAAGCAGCGGAAGGCTGAGGCATACTAGAGGAAGATGAAACCTCCGACTCTCTCTGTCTCTTTGTCACTCGGTCTTCAAGTAGCTCGATGAGTGCATCTTTGTCCTTAGACTCAAGCTGTAACTCTTCATGCTTTCGCCTCAAAGCATGGAAACGCTCTTCCCACATATCCTTCTCTTGCTTCATCTTGGCGAGTGCGTCTTCCAACTCCTTTACATCTTGGTTAGGGAGAGTTAATGGATCAATCACAACCATAGACATAGGTTTTTCACAAGGATAAGGCATCTTCAATTCCGAAGCTCTCTTCTTCACCCAAAGAGTGTAAGCTTCCAAAGCTACACAATTGCGTGGACCAAGCTCGGATCTTCCTTTCCTATGCACATTATGCCAAGCATGCACATTCTTCTGTTTCAAATGTTGGGGATCTTTACCCTCTTGATAGAAAATACCTTCTAACAAAGTGTTATTAGGTTTGTCTCTCAAGGGGAACCCAAGTTGACGACGAGCCAAAGAACGATTATAGTTAATTCCTCCTTGTGTACCAATGAGAGGCACATTAGAGAATTCACCACAACAATCAATGATGTCCAAGCTGCTCAATGAAGGATCATACCAAACTATATCATCATTAGTGAGAGACATAAGTCTCTGAGACCACCGTAGACATTGTTTGTTCTCCACAAAAGCAGGTGTCTGAGGCAAGTGCAAAATAAACCACTTGTACATAAGAGGAATGCAACAGACAATCGTTCCACCACCCTTGGAATTCCTAAGATGCAAAGAGAAGTACATATCTCCTACTAGAGTAGGCATAGGATTCTTAATCATGAAAATTCTAATGGCGTTAACATCAACAAAACCGTCAACGTTAGGGAACAAAGATAATCTGTAGATGAGCAACAAAAAGAGAGCTTCAAAAGTGTCCACACTACCGGCTTGAGCAAAGGAAGTAGTTTCCTTGATGAGAAAATCAGACGGTAACCCAAACAATTCTCCTTTCTTCACCCAATGAGCCTTTATCTCAGACTTCTTCAAGTGAAGAGCTTCAGCAATAAGATGAGATATGGGAATCACTTTCAGTCCACTAAATGGCACTTTGTTAGAAACAAGTATTCCCAAGAGATGGGCATACTCCTCCAACGTAGGCACAAGCTGATAATCCAGAAAAGTGAAGAAACAGTAGAAAGGATCATAGAATTGCACTAACACACTAAAAAGTCCTTCAACCACATCAGCAGACAAGATGGACAGAAGCTTCCCATGACGTTGTTTGAAGTCCAAGGGATCTAATACAAAAGATGCTAGCTTCCTTAACTCTTTCAAGTCTGGACATTTGAAACTGTACTTCTTAGTGTTCCTTCGTCCATAATCCATGGTCTGAAAATATTTGCAAATAATACCTCAGTTCCTTGAAATTTTTGTGTGATGAATGTTATGATGCGCATGAATGCATGAATGCAACAATCACAAATAAGGGATCATACACAAGGCATACAATCAAAGGTCAAGGGATGAATCAAGTCATTGTCAAGATCAATCATCCATTTTGGTGGATTGTGGTATTCACCTTATCAACACCCAAGTTCAATTGATATTGACAAGACTTGACTGGATCAACCAAGAATCAAGGGTTTGTTGTAAGTCACGAGCATGAAGACTGGGTAAGAACATTCCCAAAGGAGTGAACTAAGGATAAAAACTTGTAGATCATGTTCTAAAGAGTTCCCGGAGTCTTAATTCCATCTATCGGATATTATAGGTTAAGATGACTGACTCATCGACCCATAATATTCTCAAGAGAAACTCGTCTGAGTGTAGTATCGCGTAACAACTGTTATCAAGTCTACACTTGAACAACCTCCACACTACGTCCTAAATAGGACAAGAGGGGTAAATGTTCTACTTTCCTCAGCTTCTCGGACCCTAAATTAGAGATAGTAATGCCTAACCACAAATACTTGTGTGACATTTCCAAATCCAAAAGGGTCTCCACTGAGCAGATGGATCTCAAGTCAACTTGTTAAGGACTACTCCACACAAGTCGAACATGACTATACCATCCTCCTATCTTAATTGAACTCATGTTCGGGTTAGAACTTATCTCACCACTCAGAGATCACCAAGCACAACAAGCAGATTATATCATACAAACAGATATACATACATCAAATATACAATTATATACACACAAAGGAGTAGGCCAAACCCACTGGAGACTACTCCCCAGCAGAGTCGCCACTTAATTTCTATAGCGGTAAATTCATGATCATCAAGCTATGGATAAGCAAGACATCAATAAAACCAGAGTCTCCACCACGCTTTTATTGTTTCCAAGGGAAAAGGGAAAAGTACGAACAAACCCCAAAAATAAGAAGTTTTCAAATCAAAACTAATAAAATGCCAGAGATTACAGGTAAGGGGGTTGGTTACACAGAGGGAAGGTGTTATCACCCAGAGTGTCCTAGGTACTCCTAGGAAGCCCTTTTTGTGTGCATATGTATTTTGTACAAAATGATGTTTACAAACAAATAGAATGGGGGCATGAGAAAAAAATAATTCATTAAATTATATTTTTGTGTTTGACAAGACCTTCAGAATTGTGCCTACGTACCAACATAAAAATGAGGGATCAAAACCTCGTAGTTCGTGGTATAAATTTCAAAGTGGATGTATTGCTTTTAACAAAAATTTGGTTTCAAAGGCACAAAGGCCTAAAAATGGCTTGAATGAGTTAGTTCTTTTTTTTTCTTTTGAAAATTTTAAGTCAACTATAGTTAAGTACATTTACAAGTTTGATTAAGAAAAAAAGTTTAAAAATGCAATGGCATAAGGCCAAAGTTTCTAGTTTGTAGTATGGTCTATGTTTTAAAAAAACACAATCAAAGAAGTTTTTTTAAAAGGGGGAGAGATTTTGAAATTTAAGAAGTGGGGAGAAGATGAAGGGGCTAATCCTAAGCATAAATTTAAAAGTTGAGAGTTGAAGAGATCTGACCAATGGGCTGAAATCCAATGGACAAGAATGTCATATAGAAATCCCAAATTCCCTTGGACATTAGAATCAAGCAACAAACAATGCATAATATAATAACTTGAAGAGCAAGGCATCAAATAAAGATAGCCACATCCAAGCTTAGCAACTCCATGATCTTCTTCAAATTTTCCCATGTAGCAGATGAATTCCACAAGTCACAGGTTTAAAGTAACAGCTTCACAATGATCATGTTGCAGATGAACTCAAATGGATCTTCAATGATGTATCAGATGAAGTTTCAAATTGCAAGCACTTGGGTTCATAAAAGTTGGCATTGGCCAAGTCCTTTGCATAGGGAGTGTTGCCTAAATTCTAAGTCTAATTGTCTCTGATCAAACCAACAGTCCACACAAGATATTTTTTAAGGTTTTTGTTCTTATTATGTACATTAATGGTCCAAGACCACACAACCAAACACAATATACACAAAAAAGATATATCACACAATATGGTCCAAATGGACAAAGTAAAAATGGCATTAACATAAACAATTAGAATGGTATGAATAATGGCAAATGAATAAAGCTTTGAAGTAAAGTGAATTAAAGTAAATGACTCGAAATTAAAGTTAGTTGTTAATGAGTTAGAAGTTAGTATTGCTTTTGCTTTTGTTTTAAGTCATTCTTTGGAGAACACTCAACCCACTTATCACAAGCATGGATCCTTGAACCAAGACATCTTCCAAAGGAAGGAAAAAAGGCCAAGTTTCCATACAATACCATGAAAGAGGGGAGACTTACAATCTCACTAACTAGAATGCTATGTCTTTTGTGTCAAAATTTAGCGCTATATTAAGCAATCATAATTGGACTTGTGTAGAAGTCACAACTATTTGAGGCTGAGCAATATAATTTTGGTGGTAATGCATGTTAGAGACATAGTATAATGGACTATGCTAATGAAACATACCACACACAAAAAGAATATGCAAAAGTGGTGGCATAATCTCATCCATACTTATGTTGATTTTACAATCGACTAGCCTTAGGATGTAGAGATATCATAGGTCCATGACATGAATGAATAAAGAAGGGGAATGAGATGAAGAGGTAGGGGAGATGGATCAAACTCAAATTGGACACGGGAGGACTTTTACAAAATTAAGATCATTCATTTATTTTGGGAGATGAAATGTACATTCCATTAATCCCCTAAATCCAATGATCTTAACTTAACAAAGTCAAATCGACATTGACCAAAACCCAACAACACAAGTCAAACTTACAAAGTTAAATCAAAATGGCTCAACATAATTATTTGGCATTTTTTCAATTTAAAAATACTAAAAATAATGCATTAAATTAAATATGGTTTGTCAAATTCCTAAAACCTTATCAAAACACAAAAGAAATGGCCATGAGATTTATCATAGGTCAAACAAGGTCAAAGTACCTTGGAGAAAAAAGTTCAGAATTTTTAGAGACTTAAAAGTATTTTTAAACAATTAAAAATATTCAAAAAATCAATTAAATCATGAAAAATATTAATAATGATCCAAAAAATAATTTTCATTCAAAATATGAAAGAGGATTTTATTTTAAAAAAATTGGTTAAACTCTCATATTTTTTGGATCAATATTAAAATTAATATGAATTAATGAAAATAAAAGGAATAAAAATGAAAATCAGAAAATACAAAAAAACGTGGACCACTTGATCTCTCTCATTAATTGAGGTGGCAGATCAAGTGGTCTAAAACGCGCGTTCCACCAAACACACGAGTCAGCGTGCCACACCAATGGTATTCAAAAGCAACGCTCAAGATTAAAACGATTTGAATTGATCATGTGGCTCAGAACCTGTCCAGTACATCGCCGGAGCAAATGGCTGGTCACCTTCTCAAGCGAACCTCGTCGAACTGGTTCAGTCATCACCATCACAAAAATGAAAAAGGAGGACATGATCTGAAAGGAAAAATGGTGTAGAGCACGAATCTGACCTCAATTTTAACTAACTCCAAATATATAGAAAGATATGAGGAGTTGAATTTTGAGGTGTGTCAACTGAGTTTCTTCGATTTGACCTCAAAGCAACTCAATCTTCTTGTCTAAATTGGTAGGACTTCAGACAACCAAAGATCCAAGAGAATTGATAAGAATTGAGTGAGAATTGAAGAGAAGAAAAATTCTGGAAAATACCTTTAATGCTGTGCAAAATTTGCTCTTCCTTGCTTCAATTCTTATTTCATCTTGCTCCAATGACTTGCAGAAGTGGATTAGGAATGGTAAGAAGCTTTGGATCCTGGAGTTTTTGAATCTCCAAACAGTGAGATTCAAACTCAATTTTCAAGTGAAAATTATCAGGTTTTCCTTTGAATTGTGAGAGTTTGAAGAGAGGGGGCAAAGTTGGCGCGCAAGGATCCTTTGAAATGAGCTCAGAGGTTCTCTATTTATAGCAATTGGAAGTGTTATTTGCACACTTGAAGTTTCTTCCAAAATTGGAAATGTCATGCACAAGCTTGCATGGGCGTGTACAGGCCCATGAAGCAACCCAATTAGGTCTAAATGCAACTGAAATAATGTTAGAACGAAGCTTGAATGGCAAGGCAATGTTATGTGATCATTTGAACTTTTGATTTTTACCAATGATGCATGCCTGTTAACACCATGCGCAACCCTAGAAAACCTCGTCCAAAATGAATGAATTAGGACTCTTTGGAAAGCTTATATCAAGAGGAACAACTCTTATGTTGAACACGTTTCCATTGGAACTTGGATCAAGGTGAATTTTGAGGTGGAAGTTTGGAAATTTCAACATGTTGAAAAAATTTCTAATTGTCAAGTCATATACTTCAATGTTCCACCTTACTAAAATTTTTATGTGAGCTTCAAATGAGAAAAGTGTATTCATCAAAGTTCTATCTATTTATAAACCTTCAAAATGGTAACCAATTTGACATCATTTGGATTTAGGATGAGTGAGTTATGCATTTTTGAAGTTGAGGAAAATCACTTGTTCAATGGTATTGGTCCAAAGTGACCTATAATGTATCCTTATATCACATGCTCATAAATGTTGATTTATCTCTCACTCCAAACATAAAATTTGAAGTAGACACCTTTAATTTGATTGTTCAACTTGTAAATATTTCATCTCATAAAAATTGAGCAAGTTATGGCCTTGGGAAGTTGACTTTCAAATTAGGGTTTAGACAAAATGACCTATAATGTTTCAACATAGAAGATGACTTTTCAAGCAAAGTTAGCTATAGACTTCAACATGAAAGTTGTTTGGAATGTCATTTAGAGTAACTTTTATCTTGGAATCACTTTCATATGGTGAAAATTGTAGGAGATAGGGTCTAGGGAGACCCAGTTTTGATCAGATGAATCCATCTGGCCAACCACCATCAACCATGTTGCTAACTTGCAATTCTCTTGACTTTTTAAGCTCATGGTAGATAATATATGCATAATATGATGAAATTTTAAATATATCTTGAGAAATTTGATCAATTGGTGAGGAAGCTTGTTGAAGAAGTTACTTAAGATACCCAGACAAACTAGGGTTTCCAAGGCAAACCAACTCCAAACTCTTGAAGAAATCTTGACCAAAATAACATGTAAAGATCATTGGGACTCATATATGATTATTTGAAACATTGTGGATCAATCCTTGGTTATGCTCTTAGCCATGAGGGTCTTAAACCCTAGATATGAACTTGATGGATCAATGTGATCATGCCTTACCTACAAAAGAGTTAGGCACAAGCAAAGACATATTTTTGGTATTATGGTTAGTAAAATGATAATATAAAAGTATGATACAACCACATAGTGCTTGGTGATCTCTCCCAAAACAAACCCAATAAAAGAGGGGTAAGGAGGATGCCAAGGTATGATCTCAATGCTAATGCATATGATGAGATTGCATGAGGGATCTTAGAGTCAAAATTGGGGTCTTATAGCTGCCCCTATTTAAGGACATTCTAACTGAGGAGGTGAAGGTTAAAATCTCCATATCGACTCAGTAGAATGGGCTTAAATAACAACATATAGAAATAAATTTTGATCCCTAAGAGACCTCATGATATGTAAAATAAACTCTTTGTGGGGAAATGTTACCACAAAAGAAAAGAAATCAGAGAGACCGAAAGCCCGCAGGAGCGTAATGCATTTCGTAAGGAAAAATCATTGGGGAGACCGAGACTCTGAGGGGATAAAAGAGGTTGTGCATAGGCCAGACTACGACTTAACAACTGCTGGGGGACTAGACGAATTCCATTAAAATGGAAAGACTCGGCCGGGGAAACAAAAGAACATCTATAGGGGAAACGAGTAGATCAAAATAAAACTGAAGTACTCAAATCATGCAGGAAAAGCGATTTTACTATGGAAATACGCACTTAACACAACTGGGGAAGAAATAAACTTCAACACAAGAGGAGCAGAAATATATTATCCACTACCTGTTACTGGGTAAGGAGATAATAAAGATCTGACAGAGAGGACACATGTCATTGGTTAGGATGAACATATCAAGGATGACTCACTGAGGGCTGTCAGGAGGGTGTATTCATTATCGGTTACTGGGTAATAATAGCCTTGCTGGGGAAAAACCGCAGAAATAGGATTTACAACTACTGGTTTACTAGGCAGAAGACCAAAGATGAGAATATCCGTCACTCGTTAAAGTAAACATATCAAGGATAGACTCAAAGGAAAGAAAATCCGTCATCGGCTAAGATGAACATATCAAGGATAGACTTGCCTGGGGATCTTAAGGAGGATACCCGTCATCGGTTAAGATGAACATGTCAAGGATAAACCACCTGAACAAAAAGTAGGAATTACATCTATCAAATGCTAGATAGAATACCATCAAAGAGAATATCCGTCACCGGTTAGGATGAACATATCAAGGATAGACTCTAGGGGAAGAAATAGGGATTACATCTATCAGTTACTGGATAGAATATCACAAAAAGAGAATATATGTCACCGGTTAAAGTGAACATATCAAGGATAAACTCTACAAGGGGGATAAAAAGCAGGATTTACAACTATCGGTTACTGGGCAGAAGACCGCAAAGAGAAGGAAACACGTCATCGGTTAGGATGAACATATCAAGGATTAACTCTCTGGGGAATAAAAGTAGGGATTACAACTACCTTTTTACTGGGTAGAACACCATAGATGAGAATATCCGTCATCAGTTAAGATGAACATATCAAGGATAAACTCAGAACACGGGAAGAAAGTATCCGTCACCGGTTAGGATGAACATATCAAGGATATACTTCCTGGGGAAACATGAAAATGAATCCGCTGGGGAGAAAAAGGTTACTTTTGCCGGGTATTGGACAAGAAGTAACAAACTGCAAACTAAGAAGAATAATACCAATTACTGGATAATAAACTTTTAGGGGATCCAAAGTATCTATCTAGGCAAGATCTAGAAAGAAACGGTCAACCAAGACTCAACCCAATGAGGACATAACTCAAGGGGAGTGATTCCATCCAGATAATCAACTAGGGAGGAAACTAAAATAATAATCATCCACGAGGAAATAACTCAGTGGGGGAAAGGAGAAAGGTTAAAGTCTTTATAGGGCTGATACTCTATAATTGAAGGAGGACAGACATCAAACTTGTAGGGGGATAAAGTACCACCATAACAGAGAATTAAAATCACAAGAATGAATCAACAAGTGTGATGATGCAATAATGAAATTATATGAGTGTATATGTATATGTATATGTATATATGATGATTATGCTGACAAAACGATCACAAAGGATACAAAGGTGTCGCAGATTTGAATCATCGATTCAATTCTCGGCCAATCCACAAAAGAGGGAGACAATTGCTGGAGAAAAGAGAGATCAACATCCCAAAGGCTCAACCCTAGCTAGGGAAGGAGGAGATCTGTTGAGGAAAACTGTTATCAAGTCTGCAGGGAATTTTAGGTCAACACCATATCAAATGGGAGACAACCATGCAGGGGATAAACACAAAAAGCTACTCAAAAACCAGGAGGAAACTCTGACTGGGAGCGAGTCTGATGGCGATTGGTATGGAAACAGAAGTTCTGCCGCAACCACGTGAACTGCCGAGGAAACCTGTTCTTACTCCACTGGAAACCAAATATGAACTCGGCTGGGGAATAAACACTTCGTAGGGGACTAACCAACCAACTCAGCTGGAGACTTCACTGGGGAATGGCGAATAATAAACGTCAGGAGAAATCAACAAACATCGATTCCTGAATAATGTTGTCGGGGATGAAAGAGAAAATGCACCTATTGCTTGGGGAGAACTAATAATGCTCCACACTTAGCTTACTGCTTTCGAACCATCGTATATATTCCTTTTAAATGAAATCGATTGCTTAAAATTCATGCTTTTATATGTTTAAGAAAAATGATTTTGATTTAAAAAATTTAACTTCAAAAATGATCATAATAAAATTTAAATCTATTTTGGCTGAAATAAATAAGAGTAGAAATAATTGGATAAAAGCTCAACTTTATTTAATAGAATGGTAGTTTGTAAATGACAAGACTCCATAGATCTTTACAAAGTTGAAAATGGTAATTTACATGAAAAATGGGGGGTACATTAAATACAATGATCACTAGTCCTTCTACCAATTCTTTATATCCACTGTGCTCTTGGCGGCTACTAGAGACAATGAATCAACATCGACCATTGTGCTCAAGAATGTCTCCAAAACTGAAGATCAGCAGGATGCAGTTACTTGTCATAATCCCTAATTTTTGCATAAATTTCCCCAAGGTGGGGTACTCAAATTATCGGGATAATTCTTTCTGTTTTATGTCTCTAACTTTTGCCCGGATCGCCCTTTCGGGTTTTCAATCCACCGAGATGCTCTTTTTTGCCTAAGCCGCCCTTTCGATTTTTCAACTTAGTGAGTTGTTCTTTTCTTTTTTTTAGGAGAAGTATTTCTTGACTGCATCTGTGTTCACAGGACGAGTGAACTCTTCACCATCCATAGTTGTAAGAATCAAAGCATCATCTGAAAAGGCTATCTTAACAACATATGGGCCTTCATAATTAGGAGTCCATTTTCCCCTAGAATCTGGTTTGAAAGATAGAATCTTCTTGAGCACAAGGTGACCTTCACTGAATACACGAGGTCTGGCCTTCTTATCAAAAGCTTTCTTCATCCATTGCTGATATAACTGACCATGACACATGGCAGTCAAACTCTTCTCTTCAATCAAATTCAGTTGATCATGCCTGGTCTGACACCATTCCGCCTCTGTCATCTTGGCTTCCATGAGCACACATAATGAAGGGATCTCAAAATCTACGGGGAGCACTACTTCCATACCATATACTAGAGAGAACGGGGTTGCCCTTGTTGAAGTGCGGATGGATGTACAATACCCGTGCAAGGAAAATGGGAGCATCTCATGCCAATCCTTGTACGTCACAACCATCTTCTGAATAATCTTCTTGATATTCTTGTTTGTAGCTTCAACAGTCCCATTCATCTTAGGTCTGTAGGGAGAAGAATTATGATGTGTGATCTTGAAGTCTTTAGAAAGAGCTTCCAACATATTATTGTTCAAGTTTGATCCATTATCAGTAATGATCTTACTTGGCACACCATAACGGCATATAATCTGATTCTTGATAAACCTTACAACAACTTGCTTGGTTACATTTGCATACGATGCTGCTTCAACCCATTTTATGAAGTAATCAGTTTCCACCAAAATGAAATGATGTTCGTTCGAAGCTTTGGGCTCAATCATGCCAATCATATAGATTCCCCACATGGAGAAGGGCCGTGGGGAGGAAATGACATTCAATAGTGTCGGAGGAACATGAATCTTATCCGCATAGATTTGACATTTGTCGCATTTCTTCATAAACTTGCAACAGTCAGATTCCATTGTCAGCCAATAGTAACCTGCTCGCAACATCTTCTTCGCCATTGCATGTCCATTGGAATGAGTAGCAAAGGAACCTTCATGGACTTCAGTCATTAATAAGTCTGCTTCGTGTCTATCCACGCATCTGAGCAGAACCATATCGAAGTTTCTCTTATATAACACATCACCATTTAGGTAGAAGTTGCTGGCTAATCTTCTCAAAGTCTTCTTATCTTTCAAAGATGCCCCAGATGGGTAAATCTGACTTTGAAGGAAACACTTGATATCATAATACCATGGATTTTCGTCTTTGATCTCTTCAACAGCGAACACATGAGTTGGCCTATCAAGACGCATCACAGTCAAATTGGGAACCTCATTCCAATATTTTACTACAATCATTGAAGCCAACTTTTCAAGAGCATCTTCCATCCGGTTTTCTTCTTGAGGGATATGATGAAACTCAACCTTTGTAAAGAAAGTTGAAATCCTTCTCACACAGTCTCTATATGGTATCAAACCGGGTTGATTCGTCTCTCATTCCCCTTTGATTTGATTCACAACCAAAGATGAATCTCCAAAGACATATGAATGCTTGATTCTGAGATCAATGGCCTATTCAAGCCCGATAATGCAAGCTTCATATTCTGCCATATTATTTGTACACTTGAAAGTCAATCTAGTTGTAAATGGGAAATGTGTGCCTTGAGGAGTAATAATCACTGCCCCAATGTGTAGCGGGGTATTCGTTACCATTAGAGATATTGACTAAATCCAAGGTAAACCATACAAGTCGAGTCGCCACCGCACTTCTATTTATCCAAAGGAATGGTTAGAAAGCGAACAAAAACCTAAACGTTTTATCGAATCAAAAACTAGTAAAAATGTCAGAGATCTGGGTAAGGGGGTTGGTTATGCAATGGGAAGGTTTTAAGCACCCAAAACATCCTAGGTACTCCTAGGGAGCCCTTTTCATAAGTGTTGTTCTAGTCTAAAGGGTGTAGGTATATCTAAAATACTATTTACTAAAAGGAAGGTTAAAAGAAAATGACTCGCAAGGATGTCGCATCCACTGCCTACGTATCTCATCTGAGTATGAGAATCAGAGTCTTCGTAGCTCGGCTACCTATGGGTTAAAGAGAAGTGTACTCGGTAAGACGTCGCGTCTTATGCCTACGTATCTCATCTGGAATGAGAATCAGAGCAAAACGTAGTTCGGCTAACTAGGGGTTAAGGATTGCCATCTGAACATTGACCTACAAAAGAGGACACCAGCTGTGTCAAAGGAGGGTGGGCAGTGTGTTCAACGTCCTAGCAGTAGGTGTCGCAGCTCGCTGAATCGAGTCTTAGGCAGTTACCTCTTTACAATAGAACGGACTGACATGCCACAAGATCGGAGACACACGGAAGGTCTAAAAATGGGGAAGCTCTACTCTAGAGTTGTCATGCAATATGGACCTATATGTTAGGATTTATGAAGGGGAACATCTACCTAATGTTAGCATGCAAAGAATAAGGGAATTCTACCGATGTTATCATACAAAGGGTTCTACCTAATGGGTGCTACCTAAACGGAACAAGATTCGACGGGTGGAGCACGGAGAGGAGTTACAGATAAGGGTAGATGGAGATGCCGGAGGCAATCGACTTACAGGTAGATGGCGATGTCTGAGGCAATCGACTTACAAGAGGATGGATGAATGCGTGTTGGTTCTGTTAAGTTTTGAAAATGATTACTCGACATTGGATCGAGCTTTTGATCCTATTTTGAAATGGTTATCGGATGTTCGTTTTAATTCTTGTATTAACAGGTGACTAAAGAAATAAAGAAATAAATATTATACACTTTATGGGAGAGGGGTACATTTGTTGTGAATGGGGATTGTTCATGGCAAACAAACAATAAGAATATATGCCTAATACATCATACAAGTAGGCAACAATTATCAATCAGATCGGATAAATAAACAATATATAATCAAACCAAAGAATCAAAAAATGGAGCATTTAAACAATGCATGGGAGTATGAACATGTTAAATAATCAAGCAATAGAAAGCATGAATGAGAGAAACAAGTATAAAAGATAACAGATGAATCAAACAGATGAAAATATACACACGAAGGGTCCACTGAATAATTTAATCAGGAAATGAGGTAAGGACCAAATAAAATCAAGGTAAAAGGCCTCTAATACATGGCATATGAGATGAACAAGGGAGGATCAAAAGATCTCTTCAATTGCCATAAGCAATCCCTAAGTCAAACATCGATCATAAAGAAGTCAACTGAAAATTCAAGTCAAATTAAAAAATAACAAATAAATAGAAAATTAATCAATAAAATTATGAAAAATTAAACTAAATAAGGTGGGGTCAGGACATCATCATCCCCCAAAAAGATTTTTAAAATAATGAAAATTGGCACGTGAATTAAATAAAACAAAACATAGGTCAAACCAAAAGTCAATTAATAAGACTAGGTTAGAAATAAATCAAGAATAAATAGTAAATTAATCAAGAAAATTATGAAAAATTAAAATAAATAAGTTGGGTTCAGGACATCATCATCCCCCAAAAAGATTTTAAAATTAATGAAAATTGGTACGTGAATTAATTAAAACAAAACATAGGTCAAACCAAAAGTCAATTAATAAGGCTAGGTTAGAAATAAATCAAGAATAAATAGTAAATTAATCAAGAAAATTATGAAAAGTTAACCTAAATAAGGTGGGGTCAAGACATCGTCATCCCTCAAAAATATTTTAAAAATAATGAAAATTGGGACGTGAATTAATTAAAACAAAGCATAGGTCAAACCAAAAGTCAATTAATAAGACTAGGTTAGAAATAAATCAAGAATAAATAGTAAATTAATCAAGAAAATTATGAAAAATTAAAATAAATAAGGTGGGGTCAGGACATCATCATCCCCCAAAAAGATTTTAAAAATAATGAAAATTGGTACGTGAATTAATTAAAACAAAACATAGGTCAAACCAAAAGTCAATTAATAAGACTAGGTTAGAAATAAATCAAGAATAAATAGTAAATTAATCAAGAAAATCATGAAAAATTAAACTAAATAAGATGAGGTCAGGAAATCATCATCCCCCAAAAAGATTTTAAAAATAATGAAAATTGGCACGTGAATTAATTAAAACAAAACATAGGTCAAACCAAAAGTCAATTAATAAGACAAGGTTAGAAATAAATTAAGAATAAATAGTAAATTAATCAATAAAATTATGAAAAGTTAAAATAAATAAGGTGGGGTCAGGACATCATCATCCCCCAAAAAGATTTTAAAAATAATGAAAATTGACACGTGAATTAATTAAAACAAAACATAGGTCAAACCAAAAGTCAATTAATAAGACTAGGTTAGAAATAAATCAAGAATAAATAGTAAATTAATCAAGAAAATTATGAAAAATCAAACTAAATAAGGTGGAGTCAGGACATCATCATCCCCCAAAAAGATTTTAAAAATAACGAAAATTGGTACGTGAATTTATTGAAATAAAACAGAAGTCAAATTAAAAGTCAACCAACCAAACTAGGTCAATAATAATTCCAAAATAAATTGAAAATGCGAAATAAAATTCCAAGAAAAGGTCAGGTTGACCATGAGATAGAGGTCAACCTTCATCCCAAAAATCAAATTCTAACAATAATTTTAAGTCATAAAAATAAAATCAATAGAAAAAGTGTGTTAAAATGGACCATTTAGAATAAATAATTAAAATAAAATATTAATATTAAAAAAATACGAAAATAAAAATTATATAAAATTAAATAAAACGTTAAGAAAAGTGAAAAATATTTTTGGATAATTTTATGGAAGGATTAATGGTGATGAACATGGTAAGCAAGCGTAGATATATCAAAACATGGCCATGGAAGAGATGATTACCTAATGGAAAATAGAAGTGGAATGGAATCTGATATGTGATGAAGATTTGCCTCCTTGCCACAAAATTCGAATCCTCCTTTAGGGTTAGGGTTTCAGCTTCGTAAATAGGGTGGATTAGGTGTTCTCATGGGATTTTTAATAAGTGATTTATCCATAAGAATAAAAGTGTGAAGTGAGGTGTAAAATATTGTTATTTTGGGCCAAACTTAAGTGAATGGATATCCAATGCATGACCAAAAGAGGTAAAAAAAAACGTGATTGGTTTGTGCAGCATGCTTAGAAAATCTGATTGGGCCAGCCAGGCCCAAAATCTGCCTAGAAAATCAAGTCATGATGCCCACTTTAAATGAATGTATCTCTCAAACCATGGATCCAAATGAGATGATTCCAAAAGGATGTGAAAGAGGACATGGCAAGGTACAATTGTTGTGAAGAGATTATTTTCAAATAATGCCTTGAAGTGCAAGAAAACTGGCCAAGAAGTCTTGACAAACTTTGAAGATTTTGGACTTAGAAATTTTTCTAAGTGTCCTAAAAAAATGTCTCACTTTGACTAAGCATAACTTTCTCAATTCTAATCCAAATGGAGCAAAAGTTATATCTATAGAAAGTTTGGAACAAGAGGAACAACTTTCATGTTGGAGAAATTTTCAAATGGAGCTTTTATCTTGATACAAAATGGGCTTAAAGTGAGTGCAACGATCATGAAAACTTGTCTTAAATGGAAAGTCAACCATTTCCAAATTAAGTAACTTTTCCAATTCCTGATTAAATGATGAATCCATGATCCAACATTGATAAAATTTCACATGTATGATCCCCTAGGCATGGATTTTGAGATTCCACTCTCAAAATGTCAGGAGTTGACTTTTCTGGCCCCACAGTTGACTTTTCCCAAACTGTCTGATTCCCGATTCCATTGATCAATTGAAGCACTTCTAGCTCAAATAAAGAGCTGATTTTTTGTATGTAGACCCTTGTGGACATATGGAGGGCCATGGAAAAGAGTTTCACCCAAAGAATCAGAAATAAACTGATTTTATACCAAACCCTAGTTTTGGGGCAAAATGATCAGGAACTGATTGCATTGATTGCCAATGGATCTTTCTGAGATAATTGTGAATCTTCCTAGGCCAAGATGCCTCTCTAATCATGACATGGATGAGCTCCTCTACTTCCAACCAAACATTTCCTGTTGTAGGTAGCCATGAAACCCTAATTTCTGATTAAATCCAGATGAACACTCTGATAGCTTTGAATCCTTCACTGATGAACTGAGGACCATAATAAGATACTTGGACACCCCCTGAGACCCTTGAGACTTGTATACTTAGAAAATGAAGTCCAATTCTCAATCTTGCTTTGTGTGGGCTCCTTCTGTTAAGGAGTGATCGATCAAAACCTGATCTCCATGTCACTAATGCAGTATGCAATGAGTATGACCTAATATGATGCTAATGAAGTGTAAAACATAATCCCATGCTTCCAGGAAAAATGAAGGGTAAATTTTGGGGTATTACAGCTACCCCTATTCAATCAACTGGAAACCCGAAAGGAAGATAGCAACGACTTTCTCACTTTCGAGGTATCAAGTGATTGAATACGATAAATGTAAGAACAAAAATTGTTCTACAACAGATTCCAGGATTTTGATGATAACAAAGGATGAAACCAAAAATGGCACTCTAACGAAAAGTTTCTAAGTGTGCAGGACTCTAAAAGGAATCTGACTACGTCATCAGATTCAGAATCAAATCAGATACAAATTATCAGAAGATCAGAAGCATCTGAAGTAGAAATGCGCTCTAGAAGTTCTAACTCTGAGCTTACAGCAGATCAGAATATCAGAAGCATCTGAAGAAGAAGTACGCTCTAGAAGATCTGACTCTGAACAACGGTATATCAAATTCCAGAAGCTCTGAAGCCACACAGCAAGATCTCTGATTAACAGAGTTACGTAGACTCTGATAATGGATTTCCCAATTCAGAAAGAATAACGTCAACTTCGAATTTAAATGGAAAGGAACTATTACTGGAAAGAAGTTATTCAGGGAGACAAAGTTGTTTTGGCAAGTGTAACACCCCAAAATTTTCCCTCCTCATTCATGCATTCATTTAGCATTTCATATTGCATTTCATCATGTCAATCAGAATTAGATCCGAAAAAAAAAACGAAAAAAGAAAAAAAAATGGAAAAAAAAATGAAAAATGAAACGAAAAAAAAAAATAATAATAATTTTTTACAAAATAAATAAATAAATAAAAATAATAATAATAAAATAAATAAAATATAATAAAAAAATTTGGACTTGGGTCTCTCTCATTTGAGCCCACAAAACCATGAAATTCAGTCTATAAATACCAAGGCTTCACTTGAGAAAAAGGAAGAGAAGCAAAATACTCTGAGGTTTCCTTGGAACAAAACCCTGGACAAAACCTGAAGAGAAACCTGATAGAGAACTCAGAGCAACCTCCAAACCCTGAAGGGCCTCACGGGTGCAACTCAATTTCAATCAAGCTCTCCAATCAGGTTTGCCCTATTCCCATTATTTTACGCCTTCAATTTGAATGTTCTAAATGTGTGATGTATTATGAATGGGTGAAACCTATGCCTTGAATGTTTAATCACATGATTTCTGAAGTGTATGCCACAGGGTTTGAGGTTTCTGAAACCATACTGTTATCCATGAAAAAAATGCTTATGGTGTTTCACTAACCCTTTTGTTGAGTTTTTGTGAGGGCTCACATGACTTTTGCAGGGATAACTTGCGTGGTTTCCCACTTTATTTGTGGGATAACCCCTGGAGGTTCATTCCGATTACCTGTACTGACTCACTTTCTTTGATGGCATTAGCTTGGGAGATCCCTGGGTTTCTTACTCCTTTAATTGCTGTTACTTCGGATCTTTATCCGTGTGGTACTTTTACCTCTTTTCCGCATTTTATCGCTTTCTTAGCTGGAAGACCTCGATAGGAGGCATTTGTTTTCTTTTGTTTATTTACTTCTGAGCCCCTTGTTGGCACATTTACTTTATACATGTTTGTTTTGTATGTGTTCGTATCCCTGCAGGTAGCGCGGTTCCTTCGTCAAGGACTGCCTTTTTGCCCTTGAGTAACCCTCAAACCCTAAAACCCAAAGCAACACGTTAACTCCTTCTACTACAGGCGAGTAAGTCTCCAAAGGTCGAGCATCCGGTAGATTGCGTAGTGACGTCGTTCGTCCAAAACCCAATCCATAACCCGTAGTTAGCCGAACTACGGCTTGCTCTGATTCTCATTCCAGATGAGATACGTAGGCATAAGACGCGATGTCTTAGCGAGCACACATCCCCCAACCCATAGGTCAGCCGAGCTACGAAGACTCTGATTCTCATATTCAGATGAGATACATATGCAGTGGATGCGACATCCGCGCGAGTCATTTCTCTTAACCTTTTTAGTAAATAAACACATTAGGTAAACCCACACCCTTTAGACAAAAACCACAAAAGTGGATCCCGTAGAGTACTACGGATGCGTAGGGGTGTTAATACCTTCCCTTCGCATAACCAACTCCCGAACCCAAGATTTGGTTGCGAGACCCCGTCTTGTCCTTTCCTTTTTCAGGTTTACTTCGAGCGTTTCCTTTCCCTCATTTAGGATGAATAACGCACGGTGGCGACTCTTCTGTCTTTTTCTTTCGCCGGTTGTTTTTTTTTGCGCACTGTATTTTTCAGGTTGCGACAGCTGGCGACTCTGCTGGGGAACAAGAAGTTGACCTCTTGCTGGTCCATCTTCCCTAAGCGAGTCCCTCCTAGCTTGTGTGATTTCTTGTTTATTGGGTGTTCATGCTTTTGTACATTTATTTGCTTACCTGCTTGCATGCATCTGTTGTATCTATTGGATCTGTTTGTTTGTTTGTTAGGATGGGATGTTCTATGAGAGATAAGCCCATTACCCAGGCTTGAGTGTACACACAAGTTTTAGAGTGGATGATCATGAGGCTTGCATGGCATGTTGCTACGTTAAGTCGTTCATGAAGAACCACACCCAGACGAGGTTTCTTTTGGATATATTATGTCCTACGGATGTTCCGTAACGACATGGTGTTCCTTTAGAAATCGTCGACTCTGGTGACCATTTCCCGAGAACTCAGTCGAGGCCTCTCCTCCGAGACGTGATTATATTAGCTCTGGTGGGCGCATTCTCGCTGATCAATCCGAGGACCCCGAGACTGGGAACTTGCTTTAGGATGTCCTGTTGAGGGGAGTCAGTGGAGGTCTTTTATCCCGTAATAATGCCAAACCTTCAGTGGTAAACGTATTATTCGCGACTGAAGGGCTGAAGCTGACGAACTTCTGTTCTTAGAACCTACCAGTGAGGGGTGGGCTAAATTCAGGAAACCTTAACCTCCAACCAACCCGGTTTTCTGGAGCAGAGTTTTGGTCTTGTATTATATTCCTCAGTGAATTTCTCTCCAGGAAGTGCAACCTGACAGATGTTCAAGCGGATCCATCAATTCTGATTGACATGCCTTTGCATTGCATAACATCATCTGCATATTTGCATCCAACATCTCATGCTTATTCATTTGCAGGGTATTCCCTTTCAAAACGGGGGTGCCTTAAAACTGAACAAGCAGTGCATCGCATACCATGCATATTAACCCTTGTCTGTTTTGTAGGTGTCACCGCAATGTCTAATGTTTGTTCCCTGTATCAGGCAGTTATTGGTCCCAAGCGAGTTCACAGATACCCGACAAAGTAAAACCGTCCACGACTAGCGATGGACCAAGTACAGAAAGAGCTGGCTGATATGCGTGAAAGGATGGATCAGTTCATGACATTGATGACTGGTATGGCAGCAGGTCAAGAAAAGCTGAGGGAATTGGTTGGGCAACCGAGGCCTGATCCGGAGGTGGAGATACTAAATGCTGAGGGAAACCCTGGTAACCCTGGGAACGTTGATAACCCTGTGAACACTGGTAACGCGGGTAATGCAAATGCTGATGGAAACCCGGGTAATGTTGGCAACACAGGGAATGTTGGAAATGGTATTGGTGGAAGGTACAATGTGAATCAAGGAATTCGGATTAACGGGCACCCCGTTACTGAAGATTATCAGTATGATCAATTTTCTTTGCACGACGAGGCCCTCGAGACCACTCGCCGTATGGATGAGCTTGCTGAGAAGCTCAAATCTTTGGAGTCTCAAAATTCCTTAGGCTTTGATGTCACAAATCTTGGTCTGGTTCAGGGAGTAAGGATTCCTCACAAGTTCAAACCCCCTACTTTTGAGAAATACAACGGGGCTTCTTGCCCACGCACTCATCTCCAATCTTATTTGGGAAGGTTGGGAACTCACACGGAAGATGAAAAACTGTGGATGTACTATTTTGAAGACAGTCTAACTGGAGCTTCTCGTGAATGGTATTCTCATTTGTCTCGTACTACCATCAAGAGCTGGAAAGACTTGGCAGAGGATTTTGTCAAGCAATATCAATACAACTTGGACATGGCTCCAAATCGGACCTTGTTGCAAGGTATGTCCCAGACTGCCAAGGAGACCTTTAGAGAATATGCTCAGCGTTGGAGACAGATTGCTGTGTCCGTCCAACCCCCTATGTCTGAAAGGGAGATGGCGGACATGTTCATGAACACTCTTCAAGGCAATTATATTGAGAGATTGGCTGCTTGCCCGTCAATCAGCTTTGTAGAGATAGTAATTGCTGGAGAAAGAATCGAGAGTCTGTTGAAGATGGGCCGAATTCAAGATAATAGTGTTTCCAACCCATCAGGTCCCAAGAGACCGTTTGCTGGTAACGGTCAGCGAAGAAAAGAAGGCGAGGCAAGCGTTGTGTATGCCGGCAGAGGCAGGAGTAAAGGATGCCCTAATTATTATCAAGATCAAGTGGCCGCAGTCACTATTCCAACACCTGTTCCTCAACCGCAATATCATCCGCAACAACAACCCAGGTACAACTATCAACAACGTCCAAGGCAGACGGACCGGGTCATCGAGCCAATCCCAATGCCTTATTCAGTATTACTTCCCAAGCTGATTGACATGAATCTGGTTACATTGAGAACTCTGGCCCCACCAATCGATCCCAATAATTTGCCTAGAGGTTATGATGTCAACGCCAGATGCGCTTTTCACTCCAACGCACCTGGCCATACTACAGATAATTGCAAGGCTCTCCAGTTAAAGGTACAAGATTTGAGAGATGCCCAGGCTATCAATTTTGCTTCGGTGCCTAATGTTATCCAGAACCCGATGCCGGCTCACGGCGGGCAGAGGATTAATGTTGTTGATAGTGGGGAAACTTTGAATTTGGTTTTTGATGTGACTAAGGTGAAGACTTCGCTATCGGTGGTTAAAGACCAACTTCTGAAAGGACAGATTTTCCCGGGCTGTGGGGAAGAATGCAGAAATTGTCAAGCTGCCGAAAATGGATGTGACAGTTTGAGAAGGGGTATTCAGCAACTGATAGATGAAGGTTGTCTTTAGTTCGATCAGGCCCGTCCGGTGAAGAATGATGTATCAATGGTGACGTTTTATTTCACTCCTGAAGAAATATATGTTCCCGAGAGACTCGCTCCGACAACAATATATTTCCCAGAAAGTACAGAACCAGCAGCGGTGAACATCGAAAGTTCAGCACCAGTCGCAATTTACTCTGACAGCCCTCAACCGACTTTGGTTGGTCCAATCACCATCACGGTACCAGGACATGTTCCGTATGAGAAAGACAGTGCTATCCCGTGGCACTATGGGGCTGATATCTACTGCCATGGGCAGAAAGTTAACGAAGAAGGCATTGACATTGGTAGCTCCGCTGTAGACAATGTTGGAGGGGTCGGTGGCTTCACTCGCAGTGGACGTCTATTTGCACCATCAACATTACGCGCGAATACTGAAGCCGAGGCAGCTGCCAAGGCTAAAGGGAAACAGGTATCCACCGAAGAGGTTACTACTGAGGAAGATCCTCCTAAGACCGCATTCGAGAAGGAAGTGGATGAGTTTATGAGGATTATCAAGAAAAGTGACTACAAGGTAGTCGACCAGCTAAATCAGACACCCTCAAAGATCTCCATTCTCTCACTATTGCTGTGCTCTGAGGCGCACAGAGCAGCCTTGTTGAAAGTACTGAATATGGCCTATGTTCCACCGGAGATAACTGTTAACCAGCTGGAGTCGGTAGTTTCCAATGTAAACGCTAGCCGGGGGCTAGGTTTCACTGATAATGACCTGACACCTGAGGGCAGGAATCACAACAAAGCCTTGCATATCACAATGGAGTGCAAAGGGGTGGTGCTTTCCCATGTTTTGGTTGATACAAGCTCTTCTCTGAATGTTCTTCCAAAGAAAGCCTTAATGAAGTTGGATTGCGATGGCATCATCCTGAGGCCAAGTAACTTAGTTGTGAGGGCTTTTGATGGCTCTAAGAGAGCTGTTTTTGGCGAAGTTGAGTTGCCAATTAAGATTGGACCGCAGGTGTTCAAGAGCACCTTTTATGTGATGGATATCCAGCCTGCCTACAGCTGTCTGCTAGGTCGGCCTTGGATTCATGCTGTCGGTGCTGTTACTTCTACCCTCCACCAGAAGCTCTAATATGAACTAGAAGGTCAGATCGTCACTGTATGTGGTGAAGAGGATTTTTTTGTTAGCCACCTGTCTACATTTAAGTATGTAGAGATAGATGGCGAGATGCATGAGATGCTGTGTTAGGGCTTCGAAACTACAAACATCAATGAGGTCGCGCCCGAAGCTGTCTTTTCACCTGAGTTTGAGAAGGTCGGGACTTCTATCTCTTCATACAAGCAAGCTGTCGAAGTGGTTAAAGTTGGTAATGCCCAAGGCTGGGGCAAATTTGTGGAGCCAGTCATCAAAGAAGACAAGTTTGGATTGGGGTATGCTCCGGGATCTCATAAGAATGAAACCGGTACTCTCTCCAGCGGGGGTTTGGTTTCTCCCCACATCGTCAATGCTGCAGATGAAGACAAGGCTGACAGCGACTATGACTTAGATAGCTGGATTCGCCCGTGTGTCCCGGGAGAAAAGCTCGACAATTGGTCGTCTGAAAAAACCGTCCGGGTTACTCTGCTGAAAGAGTGATTTTTATTGTTTTCCTTTATTACATGCATAATAAAGTCTTACACTTTGCCCAAGGTGTAACGGCTCATTTGTAGGGCCATCCATTTAGTTACGTTTCACAATTATTTTTATCATCAATAAAAGACGGCTTTTGCAAACAATTTTATGTTCTCTTTCTTTCAGTTTTTTTTTTTACTTTTTACAAAAAAAAATGGCAATGTTTCTTTTTTCGTTTTTCCTTTCTTTCAAAAAAAAAATCTCTCTCATTCTAAGGTAAAGCATGATCCTCCATCATGCAGAGCCGACCACTCGGATCTCACTGCTAACGACACTGCTAGGGCCAAGTATGACTTCGACAATCCTAGCTATCAAGCCGAAGAAGGGGCTGAGGAAGATTGTGAGTTGCCTGAAGGGTTAGCCAGATTGTTGAAACAGGAGGACCGAGCTATTACACCTTATCAGGAGGTGGTTGAGACCATCAACGTTGGTACCGAAGACGACAAGAAAGAGATCAAGATCGGGGCCAGTCTACAGGCCGAGAGGAAAGACCGTTGATCATGTACTTGACTGTGTTAGAAAGGTCAATGGGTTGTGTGCTCGGTCAGCATGACGAGTCAGGTCGAAAAGAGCATGCAATATACTACCTTAGCAAAAGTTTACCGACTGTGAACAAAGATACTCATTGCTCGAGAAAACTTGTCGCGCTTTGGCATGGGCTGCTCGCCGACTAAGACAGTATATGTTGACTCACACGACTCTATTGATATCAAAAATGGATCCAGTCAAGTATATTTTTGAAAAGCCAGCACTTACCGGAAAGGTTACTAGGTGACAAATGATACTGACAGAGTATGACATCCAATACACTTCACAAAAAGCCATCAAGGGAAGTGTCTTGTCAGACTATCTTGCAGAGCAACCGATTGATGATTACCAACCTATGAGGTTTGACTTTCCTGATGAGGACATCATGTTTCTCAAATCGAAAGATTGAGAGGAACCACTCCCGGAGGAGGGGCCTGACCCTGAATCCAAATGGGTTATGATGTTTGATGGGGCGGTCCACGTCAATGGTCGCGGAGTTGGTATAGTGTTGATCACACCGGAAGGGGGTTCATATGCCATTTGGTGCCAGAATAACTTTTCCCTGCACCAACAATGAAGCCGAATACGAAGCTTGTATCCTAAGACTTGAGGAAGCCGTCAATATACAGATTAAAACCCTGGATGTATACGGGGATTCAGCTTTGGTCATCAATCAAACCAACGGGAAATGGTGCTATGCTGGAACTACGTACCCAGAATTGACGTATCTCGGTCAGAGACGAATGAAGAAAGCATTTGGTCAGAAAGTGCGCCCTCGGGGGTATCAAGTCGGTGAATTGGTACTCAAAAGTTTTCTTCCTCCCAACACAGATCACAGGGGCAAATGGACACCGAACTATGAGGGTCCGTACGTGGTTAAAAGGATTTTCTATGGCGGAGCTTTGATGCTAACAACCATGGATGGCGAAGGATTATCGTCCCCTATTAACTCAGACGCAGTTAAAAAAAAAATACTTCGCATAAAATAGACCCGCTGGACGATAAAAAGAATAGTCCAGGCAAAAAAAGGGCATCCCGACGAACCAAAAAAAAAGAGAATAAAGAGGTTCGGGCAAAAATTAGGGATATAAAAAAAGAGTACACCCGGTGAGTCGAAAACCCAAAAGGGCGGCTCAGGCAAAACTGGGTATCCCGGTGGATTGAAAACCCGAAAAAGGGGGCGATCCAGGCAAAAGTTAGGGAATAAGCGAACGACTGCGATCTGAATTCATCAGTGTTATATCACCGTTTCATTCAATCCGGCAATCTTCGAAGGTTAAAGGTCGACTAATCATCCACTTCAGAAAGCAAGATGAGCAGAGCGTCTTGAGGACATACGAGTCATAGCAGAGTCGAAACTCAGTGGGACCTCGTATCCCCGTTGTCATTAGGATAATTCTCTTTTTATAGCGATCACCTCTTTTCAGGGATCAGCTTCCTGAGACCCTCGCCTATTCCTGGCACAAATTTTCTCCCCATTAAGAGTCGAATAATTCAGTTAAAGAGCCTCTTTATTTTTCATTTATCAGCTTGTTTGCAAAAATGTCCGAATTTTTGATAAAACATATTGCATATGAACATAATGGTGGCTTTTGTAGATGATTTGCACAGGAAAACATTTAAAATTGCTTTGAATGTGCTTAATCCCGAACGGTGAATTCAAACCGAGTAATTCCCCCGAGGCATACGTGTATTTTTGGTTGCAAGTCACAGGAACCGGATGCCAAGTCATGAATCCTCATCCCCAAGCGGTTGACAAAGTCTCTCCTCAGCAGAGCATGTTCCCCAACAGAGTTGACAGTATCCAGACTGTCTATCCCCAGTAGAGTTGACAGTATCCAGACTATATATCCCCAGTGGAGTTGACAGTGTCAAACTGTATCTTCCTAGCAACAGCGGAGTGGTTGCATAACCAACAGATGAGAGGGTGGCGTTCCCAGTGTTCATCTCATTCCCCAGCAGATTATTTTTAACAGATTTGTTAATCCCCAGCTTGAGGGCGATTAGCAAGTTCATATCCCCAGCAAAGGCCGTTTCCTACGACATTTCCCCAAGAAGTGTTTTCCCCACAGACTCTCCTCACAGAGCCTCGCCGAACAAAGTTTCCAGAGTTGATACTCCCCCCGCAAGGTCAACTTTTCAAGCAGCCAATTTATTTTTGGTGGCTCATTGGTCCCGGCAGACGGATCATTCCCCACAGAGCATTCAAGGATTGATACAGCGATCTGTTCCCTACCGGAGTTTGCTTCCCCAAGTAGATTTCTTTTTACACCATGCATAACATTTGCATTTGCATGCATATCATATCAAGCATACACATAAGCTGATAAACAGGTTCTTCCAAGCAGATTGAAGAATTACTTTACAACCAAGGTCATGAGATCCAGCCAGAGGATCAAGCGTGAGTGATCCAGCCTGAGGGTCCATTTCGAAGATTCAGCCTGAGAATCGTGTTCCAGTGATCCAGCCTGAGGGTCATTTCAAAGATTCAGCCTGAGAATCGTGTTCCAGTGATCCAGCCTGAGGGTCATTTCGAAGATTCAGCCTGAGAATCGTGTTCCAGTAAGCCAGCCTAAGGCTCAATTTGAAGATTCCCTAGTGAAGTCGCCTACAAGCTTTATTTCCCCAGCAAGCCCAAGTCTAATTGAGGAGTCGTTACAACATGTTCTAGCCCGAAGAATATGTACGAAGCCCAAAAGTGGAATATTCTCGAAGCTGCATATCTAATATGAAGGTTGGGTGTAGATTTCAAAAGAGGGTCAACCAGCGCATGCCTCAGATGCGGGATCCTAATGACGGGAATTTATCATCAAAACAATCCAGATCTAGCCAGAAGATCGAAGTAGATTCAGCCAGAGAATCGAAACAAAGAAGATCTAGCCAGAAGATCGAAAATCGCAACAATTCAGATCTAGCCAGAAGATCGAAGTAGATTCAGCCAGAGAATCAAAGGAAATAGATTCAGCCAGAGAATCGAAACGGAGGAGATCTAGCCAGAAGATCGAAGAAGATCTAGCCAGAAGATCAAAATCGTATCCAGCCCGAGGATCAAAATTAATATCCAACCAGAGGACTAAATTGAGTATAGGTTCAGCCAGAGGATCGAAACTCCAGATTAAGCCAGAGGATCGGAAGAAAAATAAACAGCACGGTGTATTTCCGCGTTTTTGTGGTGTTCTCGGAGCGCAAATTTTCGGTCTGTCTTTGGTATTCAATCACAGCTCACCCCGTTTGTCTGATAAGCTGTTCGCTTTCATCCTACTCGGTTTAGCTGATGATTGAATAGGGGCAGCTGTAACACCCCAAAATTTGCCCTCCTCATTCATGCATTCATTTAGCATTTCATATTGCATTTCATCATGTCAATCAGAATTAGATCCGAAAAGAAAAAAAAAACGAAAAAAAAAATGGAAAAAAAAAATGAAAAATGAAACGAAAAAAAAATAATAATAATTTTTTACAAAAAAAATAAATAAATAAAAATAATAATAAAAAAATAAATAAAATATAATAAAAATTTTTGGACTTCGGTCTCTCTCATTTGAGCCCACAAAACCATGAAATTCAGTCTATAAATGCCAAGGCTTCACTTGAGAAAAAGGAAGAGAAGCAAAATACTCTGAGGTTTCCTTGGAACAAAACCCTGGACAAAACCTGAAGAGAAACCTGACAGAGAACTCAGAGCAACCTCCAAACCCTGAAGGGCCTCACGGGTGCAACTCAATTTCAATCAAGCTCTCCAATCAGGTTTGCCCTATTCCCATTATTTTACGCCTTCAATTTGAATGTTCTAAATGTGTGATGTATTATGAATGGGTGAAACCTATGCCTTGAATGTTTAATCACATGATTTCTGAAGTGTATGCCACAGGGTTTGAGGTTTCTGAAACCATACTGTTATCCATGAAAAAAATGCTTATGGTGTTTCACTAACCCTTTTGTTGAGTTTTTGTGAGGGCTCACATGACTTTTGCAGGGATAACTTGCGTGGTTTCCCATTTTATTTGTGGGATAACCCCTGGAGGTTCATTCCGATTACCTGTACGGACTCACTTTCTTTGATGGCATTAGCTTGGGAGATCCCTGGGTTTCTTACTCCTTTAATTGCTGTTACTTCGGATCTTTATCCGTGTGGTACTTTTACCTCTTTTCCGCATTTTATCGCTTTCTTAGCTGGAAGACCTCGATAGGAGGCATTTTTTTTCTTTTGTTTATTTACTTCTGAGCCCCTTGTTGGCACATTTACTTTATACATGTTTGTTTTGTATGTGTTCGTATCCCTGCAGGTAGTGCGGTTCCTTCGTCAAGGACTGCCTTTTTGCCCTTGAGTAACCCTAAAACCCTAAAACCCAAAGCAACACGTTAACTCCTTCTACTACAGGCGAGTAAGTCTCCAAAGGTCGAGCATCCGGTAGATTGCGTAGTGACGTCGTTCGTCCAAAACCCAATCCATAACCCGTAGTTAGCCGAACTACGGCTTGCTCTGATTCTCATTCCAGATGAGATACGTAGGCATAAGACGCGATGTCTTAGCGAGCACACATCCCCCAACCCATAGGTCAGCCGAGCTACGAAGACTCTGATTCTCATATTCAGATGAGATACATATGCAGTGGATGCGACATCCGCGCGAGTCATTTCTCTTAACCTTTTTAGTAAATAAACACATTAGGTAAACCCACACCCTTTAGACAAAAACCACAAAAGTGGATCCCGTAGAGTACTACGGATGCGTAGGGGTGCTAATACCTTCCCTTCGCATAACCAACTCCCGAACCCAAGATTTGGTTGCGAGACCCCGTCTTGTCCTTTCCTTTTTCAGGTTTACTTCGAGCGTTTCCTTTCCCTCCTTTGGGATGAATAACGCACGGTGGCGACTCTTCTGTCTTTTTCTTTCGCCGGTTGTTTTTTTTGCGCACTGTATTTTTCAGGTTGCGACAGCAAGAAACAACAGAAGTTATGGCATTGATTCCTAATCAAGACAATATTATCTGCCATCAATTTCAACGGTCCTTTCACCTCTATATAAAGGACAGCAAACAGCATTGAGAGACACCTAAACACATTGAAATATTATCTCTCTCTCTCTCTCAAAGTTTCACGAGCTTTTGCTCAGAACGTGAAATATTCTATTTGCTCTTACTGCTGTAATACTTGCTTTATCCTAGAAGCACTCTAGATTACAAACTCTGTTTTTATCTAAGTTGTTTTTTTATATTCCTCAAGTGACTCTGCGCAGTCTGTATACTTGAGAGGACTAAGAGATCTTTCTCTTAGACGTTGGTTGTAATAATCTTTCAAGATTAGTGGATTAAGTCCTTGTTGAAGGCGAAATCACCTTGGCCGGGTGGACTGGAGTAGCTTTGTGTTATAAGCGAACCAGTATAAAATCCTGTGTGATTTTATTTTCCAAAAACGCTTATTTTCCAAAATAATTCAAACCCCCCCTTTCTTGTTTTTTCTCACCTTCAATAAAAGCCCGAAAATTTACACTGAAGTGAAAAAATGAAGTAACAATGCCTGTCAGAATCGGCCAAGAGGTGGTCTTGAAAAAGAATCCGTCTGGTGCGATGAGAGTCGTTCTGAACACCGAAACAAGGAATGTTAGCATGAATACCAAAATAAATGGTAACACAGAAATAACCATGGCCTGAATGCCGCTCATCAATCTGAATACTGGAAATGACTTCGATCTGAGCATCGGACGATACTTGATTATCAAACATCAGTCTGAACACCGGGAAACTGGCCTGAATGCCACTTCGGTCTGAATACCGGAAAACTGGCCTGAATGCCACAAGTTGCATCGACCTGAATGTCGGAAACTTCTTCGATCTGAACATCGGAAAACTGGCCTGAATGCCACTTCAGTCTGAATACCGGAAAACTGGTCTGAATGCCACTTCGGTATGAATACCGGAAAACTGGCCTGAATGCCACTTCGACCTGAACGTCGGAAACTTCTTCGATCTGAGCATCAGAAAACTGGCCTGGATGCCACTTCGGTCTGAATACCGGAAATTGGCCTGAATGCCACAAGTTGCGTCGATATGAACGTCAGAAACTTCTTCGATCTGAACATCGGAACACTGGCCTGAATGCCACTTCGGTCTGAATACCGGAAACTTTCATGCCTGTCAGCATCGGCAGAAATAGGGAAAATGATAATTGAGGCGGCGCGTGGGCCTACGACCCCTGCTGGGAATAATAAAGATAAGTCATGAACAATCTTCAGTCTGAGTACTGGAAACAACTTTTGGCTTATCACTTGGGATACCGAGAATGCCTTATGCTTTATATGCGTATGTTTGAATATTTTAATGGCGTAATGCTCCATGAAAATGGAAATGCTATGCAATTTGGGAGGATGCAATGCAATATGATTCTACATGCAGGGATGCGAAATGCTTGATTAGAGAGAACGCCAAGCTGAGGCAAGGAATTCTGCTGGGGAAATGATCACAATCTTCTGGGCCCTGGCAAGGCTGTTGGAGATGCACAACACAAAGAACTCTGTGGGGAAATGACCCGCCACACGGTGTTATGGCAAATAACAAAATACCGAGGCTCTGACTGGGGAGAGAATGGCACTGAAAACTTGTTACTGAGGAAAGCGACAGTGGTTCTGGCAACCATAATCTGCGAGAGAGACGACTCAACAGGGGAAGCAAACACCGATATGGTATCGAGATTCTGCTTCAAGGAAAGATACCATGGGTCTAGCGTCGAGATCTTCGATCTGGCATCGAACTCTGAGGAGCAGCCGCTTCTGCTGGGAAGATATAGTCTGGCATTGTCAACTCCGCTGGGGATATATAGTCTGACACTGTCAACTCCGCTGGGGATATACAATCTGACACTGTCAACTCCGCTGGGGATATACAGTCTGACACTGTCGACTCTACTGGTGAATGTATAATCTGAAACAAATGCTTGGGAAAGTACAACAGTGAGAGGCTGCTGGGGATTGAAGAATCCAACGCTCGGACCAGCTTTGCAGGGATAAGATACCAAATTCCAACTGTTGAAGAAAAACATCCGCGATCATTTGATGGGGACCTTAAGGAAATGCTCTGAGTGTACCTGTTCTGAATAGACGATCCAAAGCACTTAAAATTTACAGCAATTTTCAATGTTTATTAAGCATGTACCTGTCAAGCTCTTATGTTCAGTTTTGGGCGCAGGCATCTCATGTATTGCTTTGACCTTGGCACGATCAACTTCAATACCCTTCTCGTTGGCAATAAAGCCCAACAACTTACCAGAACGAACACCAAAAGTACACTTATTGGGATTCAAGCGGAGTTTATACTTCCTCAAACGCTGGAATAACTTCAACAAATGCTCTACATGTTCCTCTTCATCAATGGATTTAGCAAACATATCATCAACATAGACTTCAATCTCTTTATGCATCATATCATGAAAAAGAGTGGTAATTTCTCTTTGGTAAGTTGCACCAGCATTCTTCAAACCGAAAGACATCACTCTATAACAGAATGTTCCCCAAGGTGTAATGAATGTGGTCTTCTCCATATCTTTTGGTGCCATCTTGATCTGATTATATCCGGAAAATCCGTCCATAAATGAAAATACTTTGAATTTAGTTGTATTGTCTACCAACATATCAATGTGTGACAGAGGGAAATCATCTTTCGGACTGGCTTTATTCAAATATCTATAATCGACACACATGCAGACTTTTTCATCTTTCTTCAGAACAGGCACAATATTGGGCACCCACTACGGATACTCAACGGTCACAAGGAAACCGACATCAATCTGCATCTGCACTTCTTCTTTGATCTTCACTGCCATATCAGGATGTGTTCTTCTCAACTTCTGCTTGATTGGCGGGCACTCTGGCTTCAACGGCAATCTATGCTCCACTATCTCAGAATCCAAACCAGGCATGTCTTGATAGGACCAAGAAAACACATATGAATACTCTCGGAGAAGATCAATCAACCCCTATTCACATCTGGACATAGTTGAGACCCAATCTTGACTTCCTTCACATCATCTTCTGAACCCAAGTTTACTAACTCGATCTGCTCTTCGAATGGTTGAATGGCTTTTCCTTCATGCTCCAGAAGAAAGACAATTCATCATTGTATTCAATGGGGTTAGAAACCATCCAGCATAATGATTTGATATTTTGATTTTAGAGAAGTGAATTTGTGACCAAATATTATGCAAATGGGCAATTATATTATTTATTTATGTTTTTTGTGATTACCATTTTCAGAATAAAGCAAAAAGTAAAAATAAAACATCATAGATGTGGATGAATAGAATTATATTTTATTGATGATCAAACAGAAATGCCCAAATAATGTTCACTTCTCCCTTAGGCATAGGAGAAGGATTTTCAAAAATAAATAAAAGCAATTACGTAGATCGATGCATAATAACAAGAATATCAACAGCAGTTCAATTGTTGTAAGTTTTTCCATGCGTCACAAAATTGGTGCATTCTTCCTCTTCATCATCCTCTAGCACAATAGCTAAGTGTTGTTTATTACCATGAATGAACCTTCCGCTACGGAAGCTAAGTTGCATATCATCTGATCTAGCAGCTGACGAACCTTGCTGAAAACCCAAGCCAATTCTGTTCTTGTTGTCGAAGACCTCTACCTTCTGCCCCTACTGATCAATATTTCCTTCTTTAATGATCTTCCTTGCATCTCTAAATGAGGACATGGGTGCCCCAACTCTCTTTTCAACAATAATAGATAAGGCTTGGAACGGGGTTCCAACCTCATCCTCAGCTTCAACATAAGTGAAAGATGACAGTTGGCTGACTAGCAGTGCCTTCTCCCCGCCAATAATAACTAACTTCCCATTCTTAACAAATTCCAGCTTCTGATGCAATGTGGAGGTAACAGCTCCTGCCTCATGAATCCATGGCCTTCCAAATAGACAACTGTAGGCCGAGTGGGTATACATTACTTGAAAAGTAATTTGGAAGTCACTCGGACCTATCTTCACTGGAAGGCACTTCACCAATCACTGTTTTGCGTGAACCATCAAAAGCCTTGACGATTACGCCACTATATCTCATAGGCGCTCCTTGATATGACAGCTTTGGCAATATTGACTTCGGCAACACATTCAATGAATATTCGATGTCAACTAGTGCATTGGATAAAGTGTCATCTTTGCAGTTCATGGAGATATGCAAAGCCAAGTTATGATTCCTCCCCTCCTTGGGGAGTTCTTCATCACAGAAACTGAGATTATTACAGGAAGTGATGTTAGCCACAATATGATTAAACTGATCCACCATAACATCATTATCCACAAAAGCTTGCTCTAGAACTCCTTACAGTGCTTCTCTATGTGCTTCCGAATTCATTAACAGAGACAATACTGAGATTTTTGAGGGGGTTTGGAGCAGCTGCTCCACCATAGTGAACTCACTTTTCTTTATCAATCTAAGTACCTTATCATCATCATTAGGCTTCAAGCCGCTGGTTTCACCAGACTGACACCTTGGAGCACTAACTGATTCTACAACAGGTACATCCACCTTCTTGCTAATAGACAAATCTTCCCCATTTTTTGGGAACACCGGTCCAAACACACGACCACTGCAGCTCACCTTAGTAACATCAGCAATGCTTACGACAGGACTGGTTGTAGGAAAAGGAACCTCTTGACCATATTTCACCCTAGTTGCATTGTACTGATAAGGAACAGCTTTATCGGATGAATACGGGACTGGACCCGCCAACCGTAGAACCAACAGCGATACCGACCTCTTGTTGATATTGTTACTACTGCTGTTATCATACTGAATAACCACTCTCTCAGGATTTTTAAACACGGGAACAATGACATTCACATCGTCACCTAAGTGACGGGATTGGAGGATCTGAATCATGCCTTCATCCATCAACCGCTGGATGTCCCTCTTTACAATCATACAACCTATCGGGTTAACACTGCAGATTACGCAACCATCATGGTCGTGTTCACAATCACTAACCAAGCAAATATCCTTGTGCATCCTCACCAAGGACCTTTGAATGAAGCAGACATCGTATAATTTGAACTCCCCGGGACAATCGTCCACCATACTTACAAATGAATTTCCATGGGCAGGTAAAGGGTTAGCTTTCACATTGGGTGCACGGTCCTCAAAGGACACCATTCCATTCTTTACCAGCTTCTGAACTTCATATTTGAGGGGGTAGCAGTTCTCTATGTCATGTCCTGGAACTCCTTGATGAAAAGCACAATGGAGTTTTGGCTTGTACCACCATGGAAGTGGTTCGGGGATTTGCAAAGGATTTCTTGGTTGTAACAGCTTCTTGAGAACCAACGAGGGATACAATTCTGCATATGTCATCGGAATATGGTCGAAAGAGACCTTCTTCCTCTCAAAATTTTGTTGTTGATGATTGTTGGTATTGCTGTTGTTGTAGGTGTTTGTTCGTTGTTGTGGTTGTTGTTGTTGACATTGTTGTTGTTGGCGTTGTTGTTGTTGCATTGGTGCTGATTGATTTGCTGAAAATACTGGAATGACTGATGATACTTGATGATGATGTTGACGGGTGGTGGATTTCTTCTTACATGAGGCCTCCTTTGCCTCCCAATGGAAACTGCATTAGTTTCACTATCCTTCTTCTTGCTAAAGTTGTTGTCGTACCTCTTGCTGGACGACACCTCTTCTCTAAACAACCGTCCTTCTCGGGCACCTTCTTCAAGCCTCATCCCCATGTTTACCATCTTGGTAAAATCATTGGGTGCACTAGAAATCATTCACCCATAATAAAATGAGCTCAGGGCCTTCTGAAAAATCTTGGTCATCTCCTTTTCCTCTAAAGGAGGGGTAATTTGAGCAGCAAGTTCTCTCCACCTCTGAGCATACTCCTTGAATGTTTCCTTGTCTTTCTAAAACAATGATATCAACTGATCTCTATCGGGAGCCATATCAACATTGTATTTGTACTGATTCACAAATGCTTTGCCCAAATTATTGAACACGTGGATGCTCGCACTATCCAACCCCATATACCATCTCAGCGCAGCACCGGTCAGACTGTCTTGAAAATAATGGATCAACAGCTGATCATTATCCATTTGAGTAGACATCTTGTGGGCATACATCACCAAATAACTGAGTGGACATGTATTCCCCTTGTATTTTTCAAAGTCAGGTACTTTGAATTTCACAAGGATTTTCATATTTTGAACCAAACACAGTTCCGCAACACTCTTCCCAAATAAGTCCTTACCCCTCAAAGTCTTCAACTCCTTTCGCAGCTCGAGGAATCGATCCTTCATCTCATCCGTCTTCTCATACACATCCGGGCCCTCAGACGACTTAGAATGATAGATGGTATCTTCTACACGAGGCAAGGAATGTACAACTGGTGGCGGCACATACATGACCGGGCTAGATGCCGACATGGAAGCAAATGTAGGTGCAAAGCCTTCGGGCACAAAGTTCGGCGGCATTCCCCACGGGAATCCGGCAGGCATATGCGGTGCAAAATGAATAGCAGTTGCGGGAACAGTGGAGGTAGCCACCCCTGAAATAACAGTCCTCTGAGGAGGAGGAGTTGTGAACGTCGGAGAAGATTGGCTATATGCAGCTAATACTGACTCCATCATGGCAGTCAGGCGGCCGATCTCCTCTTTCAAGTCTCTATTCTCTTGCTCAAGATGTTCTATGATTCTGGAGTGATTGGCGCGAGTATTGTATCAATGAGTCAACTTGGCTGAAGCACAGAAGAAACACCAATGAGACATCTGGCGAAAGAGAAACCTGCTTATGCAAATGATGCATGAAATGCAATGCTTGATTGTTTTTATTGTCAAGGAACTTACTATATTATTTGCATATATATATATATATATATATATATATATATATATATACATACATATATATATATATATATATATATATATATATATATATAACAACAATTGCTACAATTTGATATGACCATAAAAATCTCTTTTATTTATATAATTGGAAGGATTACACTGAGTACAATTGTAGAAACCAAATAAAAATACAAGAGAAAAGGAGACTAGTCATCCTAAGGATCCCTAACAACGATATCAGGAGATCTGGCTATAGGCTCGTACTTCCTTCGAATGCGTCGGATCTCAGTCTCAAAAGAAGCCTTCATCTGAGTCTTCTCGAGGACAAGCTGATCAACAATCTTCGTCCAAGCAACGGAAGGCTGAGGCATACTAGAGGAAGATGAAACCTCTGGCTCTCTCTGTCTCTGTGTCACTCGGTCTTCAAGAAGCTCAATAAGGGCATCTTTGTCCTTAGACTCAAGTTGTAACTCCTCATGCTTTTTCCTCAAAGCATGGAAACGCTCTTCCCACATATCCTTTTCTCGCTTCACCTTGGCGAGTGCATCTTCCAACTCCTCTACATCTTGGTTAGGGAGAGTTAATGGCTCAACCACAACCATAGACATAGGTCTCTCATAAGGATAAGGCATCTTCAACTCCAAAGCTCTCTTCTTTACCCCAAGTAGTGTAAGCTTCCAAAGCTACACAATTGCACGGACCAAGCTCGGATCTTCCTTTCGTATGCACATTATGCCAAGCATGTACAATCTTCTGCTTCAAATGTTGGGGATCTTTACCCTCTTGATAGAAAAGACCTTCTAACAAAGTGTTATTAGGTTTGTCTTTCAAGGGGAACCCAAGTTGTTGACCAGCCAAAGTAGGGTTGTAGTTAATTCCCCCTTGTGTACCAATGAGAGACACATTAGAGAATTCACCACAACAGTCAATAATCTCCAAACTGCTCAAAGAAGGATCATACCAAACTATATCATCAATTCTAAGAGACACAAGTCTCTGAGACCACCGTAGACATTATTTGTTCTCTACAAAAGCAGATGTCTGAGGCAAGTGCAAAACACTTGTACAGAAGAGGAATGCAACAGACAATAGTTCCACCACCTTTAGAATTCCTTAGATGCAAAGATAAGTACATATCACCCAACAAAGTAGGCACATGATTTCCAATCAAGAAAATCCTAATGGCATTAACATCAAAAAAACCATCAATGTTAGGGAACAAAGCTAATCCATAGACGAGTAACACAAAGATAGCTTCAAAAGTATCCATACTACCAGCTTGAGCGAAGGAATTATCTTCCTTGATGAGGAAATCAGAAGGCAACTCAAACAATCCTCCTTTCTTCACCCAATGAGCCTCTATCTTAGACTTCTTCTAGTGAAGAGCTTCAGCAATAAGATGAGATCTGGGAATCTCTTCCAATCCACTAAATGGCATTTTGTTAGAAACAGGTATTCCCAAAAGATGGGCATACTCCTCCAACATAGGCACAAGCTGATAATCTGGAAAAGTGAAGCAACGGTAGAGAGGGTCATAAAACTAAACCAACACACTCAAGAGTCCTTCAACCACATCAGCAAACAAGATAGACAGAAGCTTCCCATGGTGTTGTTTGAAGTCCAAAGGATCTAATACAAAATATGCAAGCTTCCTTAACTCTTTCAAGCCGGGACATTTAAAACTGTACTTCTTAGTGTTCCTTCATCCATAATCCATCGTCTGACAATATTTTCAAATAATACCTCAGTTCCTTGAAATTTTTGTGTGATGAATGTTATGATGCGCATGAATGCATGATTCCAACAATCACAAATAATGGATCACACACATGGCAAACAAACAAAGGTCAAAGGATGAATCAAGTCATTGTCAAGATCAATTATCCATTTTGGTGGATTATGTTTTACACCTTATCAACACCCAAGTTCCATTGATATTGACAAGACTTGATTGGATCAACCAAGAATCAAGGGTTTGTTGTGAGTCACGAGCATGGAGTCTGGGTAAGAACCATCCCAAAGGAGTGAACTAAGGATAAAACCTGTAGATCATGTTCTAAAAAGTTCCCAGAGTCTTAATTCCATCTATCGGATATAACAGGTTAGGATGACTGACTCATCAACCCATAATATTCTCAACAGAAACTCGTCTGAGTGTAGTATCACGTAACAACTGTTATCAAGTCTACACTTTAACAGTCTCTGTACTACGTCCTAAATAGTCCAAGAGGGGTTAAATGTTCTACGGTCCTCGGCTTCTCGGGCCCCAAATCAAAGATAGTAATGCCTAACCATAAATACTTGTGTGACATTCCTAAATCCAAAAGGGTCTCCACTGAGCAGATGAGTCTTAAGCCAACTTGTTAAGGACTACTCCACACAAGTCGAACATGACTATACCACCCTCCTATCTTAATTGCACTCAAGTTCGAGTTAGAACTTATCTCACCACTCAGATATCACCAAGCACAACAAGCAAATTATATCACATAAACAAATATACATACATCAAATATATAGTTATATACACACAAAAAGTAGGCTAAACCCACTGAAGACTACTCCCCAGCAGAGTCTCCACTTAATTTCTGTAGCGGTAAATTCATGATCCTAAACCCAAAAATAAGAAGTTTTCAAATCAAAACTAATAAAATGCCAGAGATTACAGGTAAGGGGATTGGTTACACAGAGGGAAGGTGTTAGCATCCAAAGTGTCCTAGGTACTCCTAGGGAGCCCTTTCTTGTGTGCATATGTGTTTTTTGTACAAATGATGTTTGCCAACAAATAGAATGGGGGGATGAGAAAAGAATTCATTAATTATATTTTTGTGTTTGACAAGACTTTCGGACTTGTGCCTACATACCAACATAAAAATGAGGGATCAAAACCTCGTAGTTCGTGCTATCAATTTCAAAGTGGATGCATTGCTTTTAACAAAAATTCTAAGTTTGAAAGGCACAAAGGCCTAAAAATGGTTCGAATGAGTTAGTTCTTTTTGGCTTTTGAAAAATTTAAGTTAAGTATAGTTAAGTATATTTACAAGTTTGATTAAGAAAAGAAGTTTGAAAATGCAATGGCTTAAGGCCAAAGTTTCTAGTTTGCAATATGGTCTAAGTTTTTAAAATAAGTACAAGAAAAGAAGTTTTTAAAAGGAGAGAGAGATTTTGAAAATTAAAAAATCGGGGAGGATATGAAGAGACTAATCCTAAGCACAAAATTAAAAGTTGAAAGTTGAAAAGATCTGACCAATGGGTTGCAATCCAATAAACAAGAATGTCATATAGAAACCCAAATTTCCCTTGGACTTTAGGATCAAGCAACAAAAAATGCACAAAATATCAACTTGAAGAGCAAGGCATCAAATAAAGATAGCCACATCCGAGCTTAGCAACTTCATGATCTTCTTCAAGTTTTCCCATGTAGCAAATGAATTCAACAATGCATAAGTCACAGGTTCAAAATAACAACTTCACAATGATCATGTTGTAGATGAACTCAAATGGATCTTCAATGATGTATCAGATGAAATTTCAAATTACAAACACTTGGTTACATGAAAGTTAGCATTGGCCAAGTCCTTTGCATAGGGAGTGTTGCCTAAATTCTAAGTCCACTTGTCTCAGATCAAACCAACAGTCCACACAAGATATTTTTTTATGGTTTTTGTTCTTATTATGTACATTAATGGTCAAAGACCATACAAACAAATACAATATACACAAATAAAATATATCACAAAATATGGTCCAAGTGGACAAAGTGAAAATGACCTTAACATAAACAATTAGAATGGTATGAATAATGGCAAATGAATAAAGCTTAAAAATTAAATTGCATTAAGATTAAATGACTTAAAATTAAATGTTAGTTGTTAATGAGTTAGGAGTTAGTATTGCTTTTGCTTTTTTTTGTTTAAGTCATTCTTTGGAGAACACTTAACCCACTTATCACAAGCATGGATCCTTGAACCAAGACATCTTCCAAAGGAAGGAAAAAGGCCAAGTTTCCACACAATACCATGAAAGAGGTAAGACTTACAATCTCACTAACTAGAATGTTATGCCTTTTGTGTCAAAAATTTAGCGTTATGTTAAGCAATCGTAATTTGACTTGTGTAGAAGTCACAACTATTTGAGGTCGAGTAATAGAATTTTGGTGTTAATGCATGTTAGAGACATGGTATATTGAACTATGCTCATGAAACATACCACACACAAAAAGAATATGCAAAGTGGGGGACCTAATCTCATCCATACTTATGTTGATTTTGCAATCAACTAGCCTTAGGATATTGAGATATCAAAGGTCCATGACATGAATGTATAAAGAAGGGGAATGAGATGAAGAGGGAGGGGAAATGGATCAAACTCAAATTGGACAAAGGAGGATTTTTACCAAGTTAAGATCATTCATTCATTTTGGAAGATGGAATGTATATTCCATCAATCCCCTAAATCCAATGATCTTAACCTAGCAAAGTCAAATCAACCTTGACAAAGGCCCAACAACACAAGTCAACCTTACAAAGTCAATTAAAACGGCTCTACACAATTAATTTGGTATTTAAACAATTTAAAATATTTAAAATAATGCATTAAATTAAATATGGTTGGTCAATTTCCTAAAACCTTATCAAAACACCAAAGAAATGGCCATGAAATTTATCATAGGTCAAACAAGGTCAAAGGAACTTGGAGAAAAAAATTCAGAATTTTTGGAAACTTAAAAGTATTTTTAAACAATTAAAAATATTCACAAAATCAATTAAATCATGAAAAATATTAATAATGATCCAAAGAAAAATTTTAATTCAGAAAATGAAAAAGGATTTTATTTAAATTTTTTTGGTGAAACTCTCATATTTTTTGGATCAATATTAAAATTAATATGAATTAATGAAAATCAAAGGAATAAAAATAAAAATAAGATAATCAAAAAAACGTGGACCACTTGATCTCCCTCATTAATTGAGGTGGCAGATCAAGTGGTCTGAAACGGGCATTCCACTAAACACACGAGTCATCGCGTTGTACCAATGGTAACCACAATGGGCGCTCAGGATTAAAACATTTTGAAACAGATCAATGGCTCTGAACGCTTCGAGCTCATCGTCGGAGCCAAAGGCCGATCATCTTCTCCGATGACCCTGGCCGGACTGGTTCAGTCATCACCACATAATAAATTAAAAAAGAGGACATGATTTGAAAGATAAAATGGCGTAGATCACGAATATCACCTCAATTTTAACTAACTCCAAATATATAGAGAGATACGTGGAGTTGAATTTTGAGGTGTGTCAACTGAGTTGCTTCGATTTGACCTCAAAGCAACTCAATCTTCTTTCCTACATTGGTAGGACTTCAGACAACCAAGGATCTAAGAGAATTGATGAGAATTGAGAGAGAAGAGAAGAGAAGAAAAATCTGGAAAATTACCTTCAATGCTGTGCAGAAATGGATCTCTCTTACTTCAATTCGCGTTTGATCTAGCTTATGGAGCTTATAGAAGTGGCTTAAGAGTAATGCAAAGCTTTGGATCCTGGAGTTTTTGAATCTCCAAACAGTGACATTCAAACTCAAATTTCAAATGAAATTTCTCAAGTTTTCCTTTGAATTGAGAGGGTTTGGAAGGTTGGGGGCAAAGTTGACGCGCAAGGTCCTTTGAACTGAGGCATTGAACCTCTATTAATAGCAATGAGAAGTGTTATTTGCACACTTGAAAAATTCTCCAAATTTGGCAAGGCAATGCACATGCTTGCATGGGTGTATGCAGGCCCATGAAGCAATCCAATTAGGTCCACAATCAACTTAAATGAGGTCTGCGTGAAGCTTGGATGGCAAGGCAAAGTTATTTGAACATTTGAAGCATTGATCTTGCCAACTAATATAGGCCTGCTTAAGCCATGCAAAAACTTTGTCCAAAATGAACGAATTAGGACTCTTTAGAAAGCTTAGATCAAGAGAAACAACTCTTATGTTGAACACGTTTCCATTTTCAACTTGTATCATGGTTAATTTTGAGGTAGAAGTTTGGAAATTTCAACGTGTCAAAAAAAAATTCTAAGTGTCAAGCCATGTGTTCAATTGTTCCACCATGGCTAACTTTTCATGCGAGCTTCAAATGAGAAACGTGTATTCATCAAAGTTGTATCTATTTCAAAAAAATCAAAATGGTCATAAATTTTACATCATTTGGATTTAGGATAAGTGAGTTATGCATTTTTGAAGTTGAGGAAAATCACTTGTTCAATGGTATTGGTCCAAAATGACCTATAATGTATCCTCATATCACATGCTCATAAAAGTTGATTTATCTCTCACTCCAAACATAAAATTTGAAGTAGACACCTTTAATTTGATTTTTCAACTTGTAAATATTTCATCTCGTAAAAATTGAGCAAGTTATGGCCTTGGGAAGTTGACTTTCAAATTAGGGTTTAGACAAAATGAACTATAATGTTTCAACATAGAAAATGACTTTCGAAAGAAAATTAGCTATAGACCTCAAAATGAAAGTTGTTTGAAATGTCATTTAGAGTAGCTTTTCTCTTGGAATAATTTTCATATGATGAAAATTGTAGGAGATAGGGTCTAGGGAGACCTAGTTTTGATCAGATGAATTCATCTGGCCAACCACCATCAACCAACTTGCTAACTTGCAATTCTCTTGACTTTTTAGGCTCATGGTATATCATATATGCATAAGATGATGAATTTTTAAGTGTCCCTTGAGAAATTTTATCAATTGGCGAAGAAGCTTGTTGAAGAAGTTACACAAGATACCCAGATGAATTTAGGGTTTCCAAGGCAAACAAACTCCAAACTCTTGAAGAATACTTGATAAAAATAACATGTAGAGATAATTGGGACTCATATATGATGCTTAGAAGCATTGTGGATCATTCCTTGGTTGTGCTCTTAGTAATGAGGGTCTTAAACCCTAGATGTGAACTTGATAGATCAATGGTGATCATGTCCTACCTACAAAAGAGTTAGGCAAATGCAAAGGCATATTTTTGGTATTTTGGTTAGTAAAATGATAATATACAAGTATGATACAATGACACGGTGGTTAGTGATCTCTCCCAAAATAAACCCAATGAAAGAGGGGCAAGGAGGATGCCAAGGTATGATCCCAATTCTAATGCATATGATGAAATTGCATGAGGGATCTTAGGGTCAAAATTGGGGTCTTACACATACAAAGGATAAGAACTTAGTTCTAAAACCTAAGTACCATGCACAAATTCCCCATGATTATCCTTCTTCTAAAAGACCCAAAGTTGTAAGAAACTTTAGGGAAACTAACAAGAGAGGACCCAGAAAGTGGGTACCTAAGGATAAAATAATTTATGTTACAAGACATCCTTAACAGCTCAGCGGAAACACCAATCGTGGTACCGGGACACTGGATGCTCGTGATACATGACAAGTAGAAGATCTATGTTCCATGATTTGGAACTTAAGCCTCGAGGCTTCGTTGGTTTCGGAGGAAACTAGAAAGGAAAGATTCTAGAACTATTAGTAATGGTAAACTTTCTTCTATTACTAATGTTCTTTTAGTTGATGGTCTGATGCATAACCTTTTGTCTATTAGTCAACTTAGTGACAATGGCTATGATATCATTTTTAATCAAAAGTCTTGTAAGGCTGTCAGTCAGAAAAAAGGTACAATCCTTTTTAACAGAAAGAGAAAGAACAAAATTTATAAAGTTAGACTTTCTGATCTTGAGGATCAAAATGTAAAATGTCTAATGCCTGTTAATGAGGGGTAATGGGTATGGCATAGACGTTTGAGCCATGTTAGCATGATAAGTATTTCTCATCTAAATAAGCTTGGATTAGTCAGAGTTCTACCCAGCCTAAAGTTCACTTCAGTTACTCTTTGTGAAGCATGTCAGAAAGGCAAGTTTTCTAAAACATCATTCAAAGTGAAAGTTGTTGTTTCTACCTCTAGACCATTAGAAATTATGCAAATTGATTTGTTTGGACCAGTGGAAACTGCCTCTATCAATGGAAAGAAGTAAGGATTGGTCATCGTTGATGACTACAGTTGTTGGACATGGGTAAAGTTCTTGAAACACAAGGATAAGTCACACTTTGTGTTCTCTACCTTCTGCTCTCTAGTGCAAACAGAAATGAACTGCAAAGTAGTCAAAGTTAGAAGTAATCATGGTGGTGAATTTGAAAATAAACATTTTGAAAATCTTTTTGAAACAAACGGTATTTTCAACGATTTCTCCTGTCCTAAAACTCCACAACAAAATGAAGTTGTAGAAAGGAAGAATAGGACTTTGCAAGAAATGGCTCGCACCATGATTAAAGAAATTGACATGGCTAAGAATTTCTGGGTAGAAGCCGTTAACACAACTTATTATATTCATAACAAGATTTCTATCAGACCTATTTTAGGTAAGAATATTTATGAATCGTGGAAGAACAGAAAGCCCAACATGTCTTACTTTCATCCATTTGGATGTGAGTGTTTTATGTTGAACACTAAAGAGAATCTTGGCAAGTATGATTCTCAAGCATAAAAGTGTTTGTTGTTAGGATATTCTGAACTCTCTAAAGGCTACAAAATCTTTAACACTGAAACACAAATTGTTGAAGAATCAATTCATGTAAGATTCAATGATAAGCTTGACCCTAAAAAGTTAAAGCTGGTTGAGAAATTTGCAGATCTAAAGATCAATCTTTCTGAATCCAAGGATACTGGATCTGAAGAAAAAGACTCAGAAGGAAAAGCTACAGAATCTGAATATATGACTCAACCAGAAGTTGTCATTGGTCCAACTCATCAGAAAAAGAGTAGATCTAGAACCCCTCATTTTGAAGAATTGATTCTAGGAGATAAAAATGCTCATGTCAGAACTAGATCTTCATTCAAACCTTATTAAGAGAATCTTCTAGGCTTGGTATCTCTAATATAACCCACATCTATTGATGAAGCTCTTTTAGATAATGAATGGATTCTGGTTATGCAAGAGGAATTGAACAATTCACCAGAAATGACGTTTGGGATCTTGTTTCCAAAGAGTTTCCATGTCATTAGAACCAAATGGGTCTTCAGAAACAAGCTAAATGAGAAAGGCGAGGTTATTAGAAACAAATCTCGACTGGTAGCACAAGGTTATAGTTAGAAAGAAGGTATAGACTATACATCTTTTAATTTTCGTTGCAGTCAATCATAACATTATTCTTAATCAGATGGATGTTAAGAGTGCATTCTTAAATGGATATATTTTTGAAGAAGTATATGTGCATCAACTTCTTGGTTTTGAAAGCTCTAAAAATCCTGACTTTGTTTTTAAACTGAAAAAGTTGTTATATGGTCTGAAGCAAGCTCCCAGAGCTTGGTATGATAGACTAAGTAACTTCCTTTTGGAAAATAATTTTACTATAGGGAAAGTGGACACAACTCTCTTTTGCAAAACCTTTAAGAATGATATTCTGGTTGTGCAAATTTATGTTGATAATATTATTTTTGGTTCTTCTAATGCTTCGTTGTGCAAGGATTTTGCTAAGTCAATGCAAGAAGAATTTGAAATGAGTCTGATGGGAGAACTCAAGTTCTTTTTGGGAATCCAAATTGATCAATGATAAGAAGGAATATACATTCATCAGAGCAAATATACAAAGGAACTTTTGAAAAAGTTTAACTTATCAGAATGTAAGCAAGCAAAGACTCCAATGCATAATACATGTATTCTAGAGAAACAAAAGGTAAGCAGTAAGGTAAACCAGAAGTTATTCAGAGCTATGATAAGCTCTCTCCTTTATCTAACCGCTTCTAGACCTGATATTTTATCCAATGTCTTCTTATATGCTCACTTCCAATCAGATCATAGGGAAACTCACTTAACTGATGTTAAGAGAATCTTTAGGTATCTAAAAGGTTCTACTAATCTTTGTTTGTTTTATAGAAAATCAAGTGAATACAAATTCGTAGGCTATTGCGATGCTGACTATGCTGGAGACAAAATAGAAAGGAAAAGTACTTCTGGAAGTTGTCAATTTCTAGGAGATAACCTGATCTTATGGTCTAGTAAGAGACAGTCAATAATTGCACATTCAACAGCCGAAGTTGAATATTGCAGCTTCTGGATGCAACACTTAGATACTCTGGAAGAAGAGTCAGCTTGAAGATTATCAAATATATGAGAGTAACATTCATATTCTATGTGATAATACTTATTCTATTTGTTTATCTAATAATCTTATCTTGCATTCTAAGGCTAAGCATATTGAAATTAAACATCACTTTTTACGTGACTATGTTCATAAGGGTATTTTTCCTCTAAAATTTGTTGATACAGACCATCAACAGGCTGATATCTTTACAAAACCCGTTGCTGAAGATAAATTCGTGTCCATTTTGAAAAACTTATTTATGAATTTATGTCCAGAATGAAAAGATGTATTTCCAAATGTAATTATTCCAAAAAAAACTATCAATTCTGCAACAAAATCGCTCATGCCAGGCAATGCAAGAGAAGCCATTGATAAGATAGTAAAAATTGTGAATATTTTTGGCATTGGGATAGCCATTCCGCCCATTTCGTCAAGATAAAGAAGATGCACTCTATCATAACTAGTTCCTGCCAAGAAAAAAAGTGCAGCGCCAATAAATTCATGAGATATGATTTGTAAAATGGCCCCGTTGAGACCAGTATCACTTATGGAACCAATTCCTATAATTAGAAAACCCATATGAGATACCGAAGAATAAGCTATTCTTTTTTTTAGATTACGTTGACCAAAAGATGTTGAAGCAGCATAGATTATTTGAATAGAACCTAATATCATTAACCAGGGGCAAAATATGGAATGAGCGTGGGAAACCAATTCCATATTAATTCGAACCAACCCATATGCTCCCAGTTTTAATAGTATGCCGGCTAAAAGCATACAAGTGATGTAATGTGCCTCTCCGTGGGTATCTGGTAACCATGTATGTAAGGGTATAATTGGCGATTTGACAGCAAAAGAAATAAGAAATGCCGTATAGAATATTATTTCTAGTGCCACGGGATACGATCGATTAATTAATGTTTCAAAATTAAATGTTGGTTTATTAGAGCCATATAAACCGATACCCAGAATTCCCATTAATAAAAAAACAGAAGCTCCTGCAGTGTACAAAATAAACTTAGTAGCAGAGTAGAAACGTTTCTTTCCCCCCCAGATGGATAAAAGTAGATAAACGGGGATTAATTCCAATTCCCACATGATGAAAAAAAGTAAAATGTCTTGAGAAGAAAATTGTCCTATTTGACCGCTATACATTGCTAACATCAGAAAATAGAATAATTGGTATTCTCGAGTAACCGGCTGAGCCGCTAAAGTGGCTAAAGTAGTTATAAATCCTGTTAGTAAAATGGGTCCTATAGAGAGTCCATTTATTCCTAATCTCCAGTCAAAATCAAAAAAATGGATCCATTTATAATTCTCCATCAGTTGAATTAGTGGATCATCCAATTGGAAATGATAAGAAAATGCATAGGTTGTTAGAAGGAGATCGATTAAGCATATACAAATGCTATACCACCTAATTACCTTATTTCCCCTATGAGGAAATAAGAAAATTAAGGAACCTGCGGCTATTGGCAAAACAACAACGATTGTTAACCAAGGAAAATAATTCGTGATAAAAATAAGATACACTTGGGCCAGAAAAGCCCGTGCTCAAAATAGAAAAAAAAATTCTATTTTATTTTGAGCACGAATTTTTGCCAGTAAAAAACGTATTTGTGTGGTGTTGTTTGAAACGAATCAATAAGCTAGACCCATACTTCGAGTTGTTTCATGCCATAAATAAACTCGAACACTTAAGAAATCCGTCGGACAAGCGGACTCACACCTCTTACAACCAACACAGTCCTCTGTTCTTGGGGCAGAAGCTATTTGCTTAGCTTTACATCCACCCCAAGGTATCATTTCTAATACATCTGTGGGACAGGCTCGGACACATTGAGTACATCCTATACCTGTATCATAAATCTTTACTAAATGTGACATTATATCTATAGTAATTGTTGACTTTCAAAAATGAAAATTATTGATCTAGTAAACTCGTAAATGAATCGTATATTTATATACCAGATGAATCAATGATTTGTGATAATATTGTTAACTGTTAATAAAAAAAGGTGTCTAGATAAATTTAGAAGAGGGAATAGAAGAGGACCAGGATACTTTGATTTCTTATGATTTAGGCAATCCAAACATGATATGATCATAAGTTGTGTCGAATAAATACTCAAATGAATTGATTAATATTTCACTATGTGAAATTCGACTTTATTATTCATTATGATAGGATTAATTCTATTTATTCAACAAATTCGATTGATTGATACGGGTTGATTTTCTGTTACGAGCAATTGAAGAAACAATAGCCACTCCGATAGCCGCTTCAGCGGCTGCAATAGCTATAACAAAAATTGAAAAAATATTTCCTTTTAATTGGCGATTATCAAAAAAATCAGAAAAAGTTACTAGATTTATATTAACTGCATTCAGTATAAGTTCAAGACACATAAGGGCTCTAACCATATTTCGGCTCGTGATCAATCCATAGATACCAATAGAAAATAAATAGGCACTCAAAACAAGTACATGTTCGAGCATCATTGACCAACTCCTTATAAATTTTGATTCATTAACAAATATATCGGAAATAAAAAAAAGAATCTTGATAAAACTCTTTCACTTCACATAGAATTCGACAGAAATGAATGTGATAAAATTGAAAAAAAAAATATTAAAAAGATTGTTCTTATTCAAAACGCCCTGTGATCTTCAACCAATTTTGTGCCTCAATATAATTACCAGGGGTAAGGGCTATAGCTTGTTTCCAATATTCAGCAGCTTGATCAAACCAAGATTCTGCAATTTCAGAATCTCCCTGTCGAATGGCCTGTTCTCCGCGGTCGGAATAGGTGAGTAAAATCCTTCCCATAGAACCGTACTTGAGAGTTTCCTGACTCATACGGCTCAATAGTCAATTCTTTTGATCTTCCATGGAGTTAATAACAAGAAAAGAGGTTAATTACATGAGTTTCAAACTTGTCTTTGGATTAATAATTCAATTTAATCGTTTGTTTTTAGTTTTATCTTTTCTCCTACCTTCTGAAGAATAAAGCATCGATATTAACACTAACGCTCTTATTCTCATTTTCTGAAAGGTAACTATCTCGATTTCATATATAATATATCTATTTCTATAGAATCTTTGAGAAAGACTTTTCTTCATAAGAAAAGACTTACTATCTTTGGGATCTGATACTACACCGCTGCTCAAAACCTTAGGGGATCAACTTTATTACATAAGTTGATTTCTAATCTATCATCATATAAGTAAGCAGTTCTTGTTGTATAGGCCAAAAACCTTGTTAATTGATCTTTACGGTGCTTCCTCTATCAATTAGATCTTTTATCCATAGAAAAAAGTATCTAGGCATATATATTCTATTTCTTCATATTTTTACTTCTATGAAGTTTCTTTCATACAGCTCATAAAAATCGTTGTTTCGAACGATATCTATGTAGAAAGCCTATTTCTATTTTTTTTGTCTAGTATTTATTACTATTAGTGGAGGTTCTTTTCTTTTTTCTTTCTATAGTGGAGATAGCCGCACGTAATGACAGGTCACGGCCATATTGTTAAAAGCTTGAGGTAAGAAAGGGTTTCGTTCGAGTGCCCGAAAATAGTATTCCAAAGCTTTTGTATGTTCTCCGTTACTTGTGTGGATAAGGCCTATGTTATAAAGTATATAACTTCGATCATAGGGATCAATTTCCAGTCGCATAGCCTCATAATAATTCTATAAAGCTTCCGCATAATTTCCTTCCGATTGAGCCGACATCCGTTACGGTCGTCACTCGGTTCAAAGAATCTCCGTTCCAGAACCGTACGTGAGATTGTCATCTCATACGGCTCCTCCTTAATGTGGATAATGATAAACATCCATGGAATCAAAAAAAATTGCAATATTCTCATTATCAACTGAGCGGGACTAGTGTTTTTACACGAAATCTCTAGCCAACCTTTCTGTAAAGTAGGCTTTGAGTGTGTGTGAGAGAGAGAGAAACGAAATTGCAACTGCTCAATGCTTCTACACAAGGGTTCTATTTATAGAACCACTTGTGTGGGCTTCAAGCTAAAAAGTCCACTTAAGTGTACGTGGCCCATATCTTATTATATGCCAAATTCACTTAAGCGTGTGGTACCTTACCATATTTAGTATTCTACTTAAGTACATCGTACCTTACGATGTTCTACAATTCACTTAAGTGCACCGTACCTTACGGTGTTCCTTAGTTACTCTATCTCTCATCAATCCGTCCTTTGTGTGTGACCCTGTAGGTTTTCGCGGCATTGGCAATTATATTAAATCACGTATTTAACATAATAAACAGTGAGCGGTATCTAGCAACATATCACTGCTACCCAAGACACAAAAATGTCATGTGATCTGACAAATCCTTCTGTGATAATATTTATGTGTACAATTACCCTTTTGCCCTTATGTCTATATTGAACACAAGGCATAGACCGTGTCATCCTTGTCCAGTTCAATATTGGGCTCATAGACATTTATCCTGTTACGCAGGATGGGCAAATTCCATCTAGGTCACTCATGTCCCTTAGCATGCTTCGTGGAGTACCCATCAACTGTCTTTATGGTCATCCAGTTATGGACAATGTTTGATCCGCAATAAGGCACTCGACTCTACATCTAGGGTCCATAGTGATTTCAGGTCAAAGGGTGGTATACACCATTATCACCATGAGAATAACTTATGACACTTTGCATAACATTCTATATAGTATTCTCATAGCGGGTCAATCCAGTATAAATATTACTCTTAATATTCATACCTATGTTTAAGACTTGATAACTCCTTATCCATGATCCATGAGATGTGATCATCAGTCTATATACATAATAGTCTTAATGCTTTAATGTTATCCCACTTCACAATAAAGCTCGACTATGGATACTTTAAGAATAGTGTCATTATGTTTAATGTGATCTCATGATTAAGTCACACTTGATACATTAAACGGACTATCTATTCTAGGGACTTTATTAGACAAACATAATAAAGAAAAAACCTTTTATTATTAATAAATAATTCGATACAAGTACCAAAATTATTGGCCTCTAGTGCTTACACCAATAGTAAGGAAGTTTCATGAATAAAAAAGGTTTCGATCAGAAGTAATCTTATTGATTTGTCTTCTTGATTCTGAATAGTCGTCGCATTATATGGTTGTCATATCGTTTGATTTTATGTGGTTCTAAGTGGTGACACTTGTCCCACTTTCTGAGCATGCGTGATAAAAGCGTGACACATTTGGTTTCTCAATTCTTAGAGTTAGGTTAAACTCTTACGCTTCCCCTATGATTGCATATTCCACCTTGTCATAATTGCAATTTTTTTTATATAAACCCACTTCACTCACATTTTCACACTACGCGCACAATATTCCCACACTTTCATCTTTCAAACCAAAAATGCCCCTCTCTGCAACTGTTCTTCATCTCCTTCATCTTCATCAATGGCTGCTCAATAACAGATTCAATAATAACTCTCTCTCAGTCGTTCAATGGCTGATGAAAATAATCCCATCATGGAAGGAATACCAAAATTAACTCTACACACTCCTGTCAACGAGTTAATGGTACTCTATGAAACTATTGTAGACTTCAAGAATTTGAAAGACAATGGTTTCGATTTCTCTGAAACCCTGGAACTTCAAGGATGGAAAACTTTCTTTGAGAAACTAACTGGTCCTATGTACCTAGTTTTGGTGAAGCAGTTTTGGGTGCATGCCACTGTCAAAAAGGAAACAATAACTTCCTACGTAATGAACAGGAAGATTGTCATAACTGAAATATCCATTACTGATTTAATCTCTCACAATGGAAAGGGCAAAATAATTCACAGTGCCATGATCAATGCTAAAAGATAAGTTGTTATCGCTTCAGTCATCCTTAAAACTGGAACCAACCTTGAGGATGATAAAAGTCCTAGTACTAAGGATTTTACAAATAACCTAAGAGTTTGGTTCAAAATCATTCTTGGTTGCATTATTCATAGGCATAGCACCAACAGTTCTGACTATGTCAACACATGTCAAAAGTTCATGTTGTTCTTTCTAGAGAAGGGTCTCAAGCTGTGACTTCCCTTCATCTTGTTCAATTTCATGAAGGATTCTATCCGAGAATCTAGAACTGGTGGATCTTCGAAGAAGAACAAAAGCAATTTCATCCCTAATGGAAGGTTGATTCTGACATTCTCTTTAGATTTGTTTGGTAGATAACCTTCTGGTCAGTGGCTTGACCGATGAACTCGTGAAGGATGTTGGAAAGATTTTCTGGGGGAAGAATCTCAAGAGCATGGGTCTCATTTCTAGAGTTGAAAGTCCATATTTCATTCCATCAGAGGATGATATCCGTGGAATGAGGACTCCTTTAGATAATTTCCCAATCTTCACCAAGATTGATCCTTCAAAGGTTCTACAATACTATCTGGAAAGCTATTAGAAGGATGGAATTGATCCAATGGTGGATCCTTTCAATCTACCTGAAGCATATCTGGATGTTCATGGTAAGAGGAAGAAGGAATCAAGAGGAGAAGGATCTTCGAGGCCTCAAAAGAAGAAGAAGAAAATTTATATCCTTAAGGATGAAGATAAAGTGCCTCTCAGTGAGCAGTAGAAAGACATGCTTATGAAGGATACATTTGGAGTTGTTCAACACACCTCAAAATCTTCTGACACTACTTCTGGTAATCTTCCTGAAGCTAGCACTCCGATTACTTATGATTATGTGATTTTCAAAGGGATCTTTCCAATTTAACCCCCTCCTACTTCTCAATCCATTCCAGTCATTTCCAAACCCTCTGAACCCATTTTACTTCCACCACCTCCCAAATCACCCATTATAAAACTTTCTATAGAAACTCCTCAAGTTTCTGAAACTTTGTTGCAACAATAACAACAGATACCATCACCACCATCTCCTTCACAGTTACAAACTGCACCCACTCCACCACCATTTATTTCTTTTTCCCAACCAGAAAATCCAAATTTAACAACCCCCAGAACATCCCCTTCAAGAGTTTCTGACGACCATTTGTCTGAAGGTACTTCTAAGGGTATGTTCAACTATAAACCTGAACTAGTCCTATCTGACCCTGAATCACCTCATATCACTACTCCCTCAATTCCATTAGTTTTTGGTCCTGACTTTGATGAAACACAAATTGACCTCAGTTTTAGCCACCCCAAACCACCAAAACTCTCTCCCAATATTGGTAAGATTTTGAGGAAGTTTGAATCAGAATCCAGAAGTCGTCTGCATGAAACAATGACAACCAGTCGTTCTTTATCAAATCTAGCTGAGAGTGATTCTAGTTAGGAAGCTTACAGAAGATGGATGAATTCCAAGATCTCTAGGCTGAATAATTTCGTGTATAAGTTTTCTGAAAGAAACTTCCGTTCTGGGTTTATTCCCTTAATGGAAATCTGGAAGTTACAGAACTCCCAATTATGTCAGAGGTCAAGGAAGTTACTCAAGAAGTTGTAGAAGAGGTAGCTGTTCAGGAAGCTATGGTTGTTTAGGATCCTGTAGTTGTTTTTGGACATCAAGATTGCATAATGGAAGAAGCTGCTGCTCAAATTGTTGTTTCTGAAACTCAACAAGTTAAAGTTTATGTTTCTCAACCTTCTATTGGAACTTCTTCTGGAGATATTCCTGTTGGACTTATGAAGACCATTGAGGAAATCAAGGTTGATAATGTGTTGTTCAAAGAGCGTCTGGACAAACAGGACTTGATGTTTCAATTAATTCTATCCATACTTCCTCCGTCTCCTCCTCAGAACCTCTAGCCCTTTATTTGGAATTTTGTTTGTGTCTTTTCTGCCTTTTGGCATAATCAATGAAAATCACATTTTGTTTCTCATTATTTTGCTTCATTAACATATCTAAGGGGAAGATTTATAGTTATTTTGATATACCTAAATTCTTTAAGTAAGAACTTAAACATTGAATAATGTTTTCTGCTAATAACTACTTTGAAGAACAGTTTATTAAATAATTTGCAGGGTTATGTTCAAAAATCAGAATGGTTATGATCAAACATCAAAAGTTCTTATGAAGTTTCAAAGATCAGAATACAAGTTACCAATTTCTGATGAAATGGTCTTTTATCTAAGTTTGTAAACCCTTTATGCCGATGATTGAGAATCAGATTCAAGTACATGAACCTTCAAGGAATTAATATCCATGTTCTGAACCTAAAATATTGAGTACTTGGCATCAAGTTCTTTTGAAAGTTATTTTAAGAAAACCGTGGTATTGGCATCTATCTATGAGGAAGAGTTTCCTCCATAGTAATCAGACTGGGCAATCATGTTCTTGAGAATTCTGAAAGTTCTTCTTCTCAACTAAGTTCTGAAAGTTCTTTTCAAGAATTCTGCTCCTCAAAGACAATCTAGCTTTGAAAGAGAATTTCAAAGAGAACCAAATTCAAGTTCTGATTGAAGACATCTAGTTTTGAAGCGTTGTTAAAAGAACTCAACGAAGCTTCTGAAGTGAAGATCATCAAAATGTTGATGTTAACAAACCAGTGCTCTGGACAGCATCAACCAACTTCTGAAGATAAACCACATTCTGAATGAAAAATTACTCAAGTACTTCAAAAAGGTTAATCAAGAAAGTGTTCTTTCATTATGATTTTATCTTTTTAAGATTATACATCTCAGGGGGAGTTGTGTTCTTCTGTAGGATGTATTCTTCTGTGATTACCTTGTACAAAATTGTTCACCAAAATACATGTCTTATCATTATAAAAAAGGGGGAGATTGTTAAAACAAGATTTAGTTATGCATTTATACCTCGAGTTTTGATTATAACAATATTGTATTTATGTGAGAACAATTTTGGTATCCTAATGCTTTATTATTGTGTAGCTTTAACAAACAGTTATGATTCTGAATATATGACATGCAACGTTATCAGTTTATGAATAATATGTTCCAAATCCGCTTATGTGCCATTTATTATAAGTTTTGAAAGATGTTCAATATTGTTGATGCAATGATCTTTCTGCTTCTCTGTTAATTCACTCCTGAGAAGCTTCTGAGGAAACACTATGTTGCTGCTACAATGTTCTCTCAGTTCATGCTTCTGGACGTGACTTTGACCACCAAACTTCTGAAGAATGGCAAGCTTCTAAAGTTGTGTTATATGGATGAAGATTCTGAAGATCTCAAGCTAGACAATTGAGGTTATCAAGGTTCTGACTGTAGATTCTGAAGACTCTAAAGATTCTGAAGATACTGAAGATCTCAAGTCAGACTACTGACACTATCAAGATTTTGACCAAAGATTCTGAAGTTTATGAATTCAACTTTATGTTTCTTCATTTCATGCTTCATCAACTTTCATCAGAAGCCAATGAACTTGAAGATAAGATCAAATGGGAACATGATCAAATAGTACATAGTATAAATCGAACATCCTTTCCACTACCTGATTTCATGGGCAAAGACAGTACTATACATCACACTTATCACCGATTTTGTGGGAAAAAGGAAGTACGTAGTATCACTCCTCTCCCATCAAACAATGGATATCCGCTATCTGAGATTTTCCCTTTTTGCCCTCCAACGGTCTTCTTCTTATGCTATATAAATAAAACTTGGATACTTGAAGAAAATGTTGATGACAAAATATTTTGACAAGTCTATTTCTTTGTGAAAAACTATCATTTGTTTGTACACAATTTTTCTTTAAGTGTTTGTTTATAATTTATGTAAAATATGATTGTATAGAAGCATCTTGTAACACAAAAAAATATTATTCAAATTGTTCGCTTGATTCCTTGAGGAGGTTATCCTTGAGAAGACAAAAAAGGTTGTTCTTTATGAGTCCTTAAGGAGACTTGGGTATAGTTGGATCCTTGAGAAGACAAGGCATGTTATTCTTTGTGATTATTGTAATATGTTGACTATAGTGAATTAAGACCTTGTGTATAAGAAAAAATCACCTTGGCGGGTGGTCTGGAGTATGTCACACCCTCAAATTTTCCCTACCCCATATCACTCTATTGAGCCCTAAACCTTAAGCATACATCTCATACATATCATCTCATATGCATGTGTGCTTAATTATCATAATAATCCACAAGCCCAAGGTATGAGATTCATCTGCAGAGCCCCAATATACTCTAATCATGTTGATGTGTACCCAAGCCACCTTAACTCTAATCTCATCCTCAAGATATCTCACTCACTCCCAAGTCCAATTTGGATGGTGAGTCCCCCTTAAAGAAGCTCCAAGATTCATCTGGTCACCCAAGGACCAAATATTAGTTCTTGACCCTCCTTTGGCTTGTACAAGACTTGATTAACCATGGATCTTGACCATGCCATTTAGGACTCCTCAAATCCAAATTTTGTTCATACCTCAATCCTTTGAATCATCTCAATACATCCCTTACATTTCAAAATCCTAATTTGACTGACCATGGTTCTTGATGAAACTTATGGTCCAAGAAACCTGAGTTTCATCTGATTCTCCTCCATTTATGGTGCTTGATCCATTCAATAGTTTCTTGTTCATAGCCATTCATTTTGATTCTTTGGTTTTGATTCCATTCACTTCATGGTTTCATAGGTGTCACCTTGTATTTGTTAGTAACCATTTTTTCTAGTCTAAATCTATGGCCCTATAACTTTCATCTACTTTTATTCATCATTGACTTTTCATGATTAGCCCATTTAACTTGTCCATGATTTGCTTATGTTATTTTCATTTGGTCACCTCAAGTATATAGTCCATCTTTCGTTTATTCATGTCATTGATAAATTTAGTCTTTTCCAAAGCTTTGGCTTTCCTCTAAATCTAGTATAATTTATACACATCCATTGGTTTGTTTCTATTTCTTTCATGATTTATTCATAAATCTTTGTTTTCTTTCAATCCAAGTTATGTTCATTCAAGTCATGATTCATTCCATACAATTCATCCAAATATCGTATAGATTAATTTAAATCCAATTCCATTCATTACATATTCATTACAAATATCCATACATGAAATATTACAAAAAAAATGATACTTTGGCCAAATGTTGACTTTGGTCAAAAGTTGACTTTTTGGTCAACTTTGACCAAAGTTAACTCAACCATTTTTCATTCCAAATTTCTATCTTAATTCTAATCCTATATCCAAATCTCATCTTTGATATTTGGTTGGCTATATGAGCTTGGACGCTTGAAGTTTCAAATTGGATGTCATGGCATACATTACCTACAACATGTAAACCATGAAACAAAAATCAGAGCTAGCAACACAGCCCTAAGTCAACACATGAATGAAACCATGAAACCAACACAAATCATGATTCCATGCTACATAAGGTTACCAAGCCAGAACTGCATAGGTATGAACCAAGATCATGACATGAAGCAACATCACATACATAAGCAAACAATACCATGATGCCGAATTTATAGTGTGTTAGACCAAGTCAGAATTCAAACTCATCAAGACGAGTTACAAGTAAGTAGCCTTGAAGTTTAAAATGGATCCATTCACAACAATAATAGTTCAAAAATGATCAAAACACCACATCATAAACTCAATTGAATGAAGCCAATGGAGCAAAACATGAGGCTATGCAAACATGAGCAAGAGCCTGATGCAAACCACAAACCAAATGTTGTAGAACATAAGAGAAACAACAGAAATTTTCACATGAAAAATCCAATTCAACTTGCAAAGTACAAATAACTTTTCAGCATTCCCTAATATTTCATTTGCAACCCATTACAATATAAGCAATGCAGCAGTTCATCCCGCATAGCTCAAACAAGGCAATAACTAATATCAACATACAACCAGCAATGCAAAAATTACCTACAGTTGACTTCACCACATCAGGTCATACAATCCTAGGTCATGACAGAAGTTCAAGCATAGCAATATTGGCTCGACATCATCAAACCTACAAAATCAAACAAGCTACCAGTCCATGTCAATGCCTTGCAACCTATCTCAGAAATTCGAGCAACATCAAATGGAAAAGGCCTCCGAACTTACTTAGTTGTTTTTACTGAGGTAAAAAGTAAAAAATGGGATACAATGGTCCAAGACACACAAGCTGCAACATGACAAAATAGAGGTATAGGTGGTAATGTTATTTTTCAGACTACAGGCATGGAAATAGACAAGCATGACTTGCACAAGCAAAGTCCACTACTTTCCTTTCTGATAAAACAAACTTACAAACCCTAGTTTATTCCACTATTTAAGCTTCGATTCAGGGCACAAGTAAAGGGTTACATATTGATTTATGATTAAAAAAAACAATAGAAATATAGTGCAAAGAGTAGAGGGAGCAAGGGAACTAACCTGAGTATCACTTTTTTTCCGGTCGCCTTCTTTGACGAAGGTAGACCCCAAACATTCATTTTCTTTCGTTTCAGTTACCCACTTGTAGAGTTCACTTAGGGGAGTATTTACCCTACGGTTTCAGAGTCGTCATGTTCCAATCCACCATTTAATTTTACTTTCCTAGTTCTAGGGTTCATACTTATGTTCCTACGATTTGGTCTGATGTTTGGTTTCTGTTTGAATTAAGATTTGGATTTGGTTTCAGCATGTTGAGAGGTTGAGTTTGGTAGCCTCATATGGTGATTTGAGCCTCGTCACCGGCAAAGAGCTTTGGAGCGGCGGAGCAGGAAACTTCAAATTTTTGAATGAAGAGGGAGGGAACTGATTCTATTTCCCCGAGTGTTTTGTGGGCTTGATCTCAATGGGCCTTGTTCCCACACTCCTTTCTCTTTTCCTTCACCCCAGCCCATTTCCTTTATTTATGTTTCTTTTATTTTTTAAGTTTATTTCTTTATATATTAGCTAGGGGCGCTTGGCCTAGTGGTTAGCCTTTTGACTTGCAACCCCGAGGTTGGGGTTTTGAGTCTTAGCCACCCCCATTGTCTTTTTCCACATCACTTTTGTTTTATTATTGCTTTATTTTCTTCTTATTTTTATTTTATTCCCTCTTATTGTCTTTCCATTTATTTCACCACTTATTTTTATCTTGCTGAAATTATTTCCAACACTAACTCATATCACTTTTCCCTTTTTATTTCATTGTACTTTTATTTTTATTTCATTTGAGCAATTATTTATAGACTTATGAGGTCTTGAACCTTAGGGCTAGTGAGATTTACTTTTGTCATGATATTGGTTTGGTTAAGGTTGATTGAATCTTCCTTGTTTCAAATCTACTAATGGATGATCAAATATTCATCCATGGTACTTTGAATCATGGATAGGTTGCTCCTACACCAACCAACCTAGGTCATTGGACATGTAGATGAGGCTTTACATTTTTTAACTTGGACTCATATGATACATTGTTGTTTCATTTGGTTTATACTAACCCACTAACACCTTATACTCCTTTGTTTATACACTAACCCCTTACTAACTTGTTAATATTATGCTTTGTCCATATAACTTGCTAACATAATCAATCGTTAATCTTTCAACTTTGAATTGTATAGTCTTCCTTTTGTCAATCTATTGATATATGAGCTTGAGGTTGAATAACTTTTTTTCTTACTAATCTATGGTAACTTGATCCATTAATTATCTTCCATATTTTGTATCAATGATAAGTTATCCCTTGATGCGCCATATTATGAATCTATTGATCTAAGGATAGATAATCCTCAAATGTTGATCCATTTGTTCATAATCTCAACCTAACTTAACTTTACTAGCTTTTGATTACTACTAACCTTTTGTTATTGTTATTATCATTATTATTATCCTTTATTATTTACTTTTATGTCATTTACATTTAAGTACTCATCATTATTATCATTGTATAAACTACATCATGCATGTTGTAACACCCCAAAATTTGCCCTCCTCATTCATGCATTCATTTAGTATTTCATATTGCATTTCATCATGTCAATCAGAATTAGATCAAAGAAAAAAAAAAGCAAAAAAAAAAACGAAAAAAAATAAAATAAAATAAAATAAATAAATAAATAAATAAATAAAAATAATAAAAAATAAATAAATAAAATATAATAGAAAAAACTTGGACTTGGACCTCTCTCATTTGAGCCCACAAAGCCATGAAAATCAGGTTATAAAAGAGGGAGATCAGACAGAAAAAGGAAGGGAAGCAAAATACTCTGAGGTTTCCTTGAAACAAAACCCTTGACAAAACCCGGAGAGAAACTTGACAGAGAACTCAGAGCAACCCCCAGGCAGCTCTAAAAAATTCAATCTGACTCACACACTTTCATCTCACGCAAACCCTAACATTGCCTTGCAAACCCAGCCGTGCCATTTGATTTCAACCGGTCTCTCCCATCAGGTTTGCCTCATTCCCATGATTTTATGCTCTTAATTTGGATCATCTGAATGTATGAGGTATGATGGATGAATTTCATTATGTTTTTGCCCACAGGTTTAATTATGCATGAATGGGTGAAACCTATGCCTTGAATGTTTAATCACATGATTTCTGAAATGTATGCCACAGGGTTTGAGGTTTCTGAAACCATGCTGTTATCCATGAAAAAAATACTTATCGTGTTTCACTAACCCTTTTGTTGAGTTTTTGTGAGGGCTCACAGACTCTTGCAGAGATGGTTTGCGTGGTTTTCCCACTTTATTTGTGGGATACCCCCTGGAGGTTCATTCCAATTACCTGTACTGACTCACCTTTCTTTGATGGCATTAGCTTGGGAGATCCCTGGGTTTCTTACTCCTTTAATTGCTGTTACTTCGGATCTTTATCCGTGTGGTACTTTTACCTCTTTTCCGCATATTATCGCTTTCTTAGCTGGAAGACCTCGACAGGAGGCATTTGTTTTCTTTTGTTTATTTACTTCTGATCCCCTTGTTGGCACATTTACTTTATACATGTTTGTTTTGTATGTGTTCGTATCCCTGCAGGTAGCGCGGTTCCTTCGTCAAGGACTGCCTTTTTGCCCTTGAGCATCCCAAACCCTAAAACCCAACGCAACACGTTAACTCCTTCTACTACAGGCGAGTAAGTCTCCAAAGGTCGAGCATCCGGTAGATTGCGTAGTGACGTCGTTCGTCCAAAACCCAATCCATAACCCCGTAGTTAGCCGAACTACGTTTTGCTCTGATTCTCAGGCCAGATGAGATACGTAGGCATAAGACGCGATGTCTTAGCGAGCACAATTACCCAACCCATAGGTCAGCCGAGCTACGAAGACTCTGATTCTCATATTCAGATGAGATACGTATGCAGTGGATGCGACATCCGCGCGAGTCATTTTCATTTAACCCTTTTTTTTGGTAAACAGCACAAGATAAACTCACACCCTTTAGACAATAACTACAAAAGTGGATCCCGTAGAGTACTACGGATGCGTAGGGGTGCTAATACCTTCCCTTCGCATAACCGACTCCTGAACCCAAGATTTGGTTGCGAGACCCCGTCTTGTCCTTTCCTTTTTCAGGTTTACTTCGAGCGTTTCCTTTCCCTCCTTTGGGATGAATAACGCACGGTGGCGACTCTTCTGTCATTTTCTTTCGCCGGTTGTTTTTTCGCTTACTGTATTTTTCAGGTTGCTACAGCTGGCAACTCTGCTGGGGACACTAAGAAGTTGACCTCTTGCTGGTCCATCTTCCCTAAGCGAGTCCCTCCTAGCTTTTGTGAATTTCTTGTTTATTGGGTGTTCATGCTTTTGTACATTTATTTGCTTACCTGCTTGCATGCATCTGTTGTATCTGTTGGATCTGTTTGTTTGTTTGTTGGGATGGGGTGTTCCATGAGAGATAAGCCCATTACCCAGGCTTAAGTGTACACACAGGTTTTAGAGTGGATAATCATGAGGCTTGTGTGGCATGTTGCTACATTAAGTTGTTCGTGAAGAACCACACCTAGACGAGGTTTCTTTTGGATATATTATGTCTTACGGGTGTTCCGTAACGGCAGGATGTTCCTCTAGAAATCGTCGACTCTGGTGACCATTTCCCGAGAACTCAGTCGAGGCCTCTCCTCCGAGACGTGATTATGTTAGCTCTGGTGGGCGCATTCTCGCTACTCAATCCGAGGATCCCGAGACTGGGAACTTGCTATTAGGATGTCCTGTTGAGGGGAGTCAATGGAGGTCTTTTGTCCCGTAATAATACCAAACCTTCAGTGGTAAACGTATTATTCGCGACTGAAGGGCTGAAGCTGACGAACTTCTGTTCTTAGAACATACCAGTGAGGGGCGGGCTAAATTCAGGAAACCTTAACCTCCAACCAACCCGGTTTTCTGGAGCAGAGTTTTGGTCTTGTATTATATTCCTCAGTGAATTTCTCTCTAGATGTTCAAGCGGATCCATCAATTCTGATTGACATGCCTTTGCATTGCATAACATCATCTGCATATTTGTATCCAACATCTCATGCTTATTCATTTGCAGGGTATTCCCTTTCAAAACGGGGGTGCCTTAAAACTGAACAAGCAGTGCATCGCATACCATGCATATTAACCCTTGTCTGTTTTGCAGGTGTCACCGCAGTGTCTCATGTTTGTTCCCTGTATCAGGCAGTTATTGGTCCCAAGCGAGTCCACAGGTACCCGACAAAGGAAAATCGTCCACAGCTAGCGATGGACCAAGTACAGAAAGAGCTGGCTGATATGCGTGAAAGGATGGATCAGTTCATGACATTGATGACTGGTATGGCAGAAGGCCAGGAAAAGCTGAGGGAATTGGTTGAGCAACCGAGGCCCGATCCGGAGGTGGAGATACCAAATGCTGAGGGAAACCCTGGTAACCCTGGGAACGCTGATAACCCTGTGAACACTGGTAACGCGGGTAACGCAAATGCTGATGGAAACCCGGGTAATGTTGGCAACACAGGGAATGTTGGAAATGGTATTGACGGAAGGTACAATGTGAATCAAGGAATTCGGATTAACGGGCACCCCGTTACTGAAGATTATCAGTATGATCAATTTTCTTTGCACGACGAGGCCCTCGAGACCACTCGCCGTATGGATGAGCTTGCTGAGAAGCTCAAATCTTTGGAGTCTCAAAATTCCTTAGGCTTTGATGTCACAAATCTTGGTCTGGTTCAGGGAGTAAGGATTCCTCACAAGTTCAAACCCCCTACTTTTGAGAAATACAACGGGGCTTCTTGCCCACGCACTCATCTCCAATCTTATCTGGGAAGGTTGGGAGCTCACACGGAAGATGAAAAGTCGTGGATGTACTATTTTGAAGACTGTCTAACTGGAGCTTCTCCTGAATGGTATTCTCATTTGTCTCGTACTACCATCAAGAGCTGGAAAGACTTGGCAGAGGCTTTTGTCAAGCAATATCAATACAACTTGGACATGGCTCTAAATCGGACCTTGTTGCAAGGTATGTCTAAGACTGCCAAGGAAACCTTTAGAGAGTATGCTCAGCGTTGGAGACAGATTGCTGCGTCCGTCCAACCCCCTATGTCTGAAAGGGAGATGGCGGACATGTTCATGAACACTCTTCAAGGCAATTATATTGAGAGATTGGCTGCTTGCCCATCAATCAGCTTTGCAGAAATAGTAATTGCTGGAGAAAGAATCGAGAGTCTGTTGAAGATGGGTCGAATTCAAGATAATAGTGCTTCCAACTCATCAGGTCCCAAGAGACTGTTTGCTGGTAACGGTCAGCGAAGAAAAGAAGGCGAGGCAAGCGTTGTGTATACCGGCAGAGGCAGGGGTAGAGGACGCCCTAATTATTATCAAGATCAAGTGGCCGCAGTCACTATTCCAACACCTGTTCCTCAACCGCAATATCATCCGCAACAACAACCCAGGTACAACAATCAACAACAAGGAGGTAATCCGGGTCAGCAGAGACACTATCAACAACGTCCAAGGCAGACGGACCGGGTCATCGAGCCAATCCCAATGCCTTATTCAGTATTACTTCCCAAGCTGATTGACATGAATCTGGTTACGTTGAGAAATCTGGCCCCACCAATTGATCCCAATAATTTGCCTAGAGGTTATGATGTCAACGCCAGATGTGCTTTTCACTCCAACGCACCTGGCCATACTACAGATAATTGCAAGGCTCTCCAGTTAAAGGTACAAGATTTGAGAGATGCCCAGGCTATCAATTTTGCTCCAGTGCCTAATGTTATCTAGAACCCGATGCCGGCTCACGGCGGGCAGAGGATTAATGCTGTTGATAGTGGGGAAACTTTGAATTTGGTTTCTGATGTGACTAAGGTGAAGACTTCGCTATCGGTGGTTAAAGACCGACTTCTGAAAGGACAGATTTTCCCAGGCTGTGGGGAAGAATGCAGAAATTGTTAAGCTGCCGAAAACGGATGTGAAAGTTTGAGAAGGGGTATTCAGCAACTGATAGATGAAGGTTGTCTTCAGTTCGATCAGGCCCGTCCAGTGAAGAATGATGTATCGACGGTGACGTTTTATTTCACTCCTGAAGAAATATATGTTCCCGAGAGACTCGCTCCGACAACAATATATTTCCCAGAAAGTACAGAACCAGCAGCGGTGAACATCGAAAGTTCAGCACCAGTTGCAATTTACTCTGACAGCCCTCAACCGACTTTGGTTGGTCCGATCACCATCACAATACCAGGACCCGTTCCGTATGAGAAAGACAGTGCTATCCCGTGGCACTATGGGGCTGATATCTACTGCCAGGGGCAGAGAGTTAACGAAGAAGACATTGACATTGGTAGCTCCGCTGTAGACAATGTTGGAGGGGTTGGTGGCTTCACTCGCAGTGGACGCCTATTTGCACCATCAACATTACGCGCGAATACTGAAGCCGAGGCAGCTGCCAAGGCTAAAGGGAAACAGATGGCCGCCAAAGAGGTTACTACTGAGGAAGATCCTCCTAAGACCGCATTCGAGAAGGAAGTGGGTGAGTTTATGAGGATTATCAAGAAAAGTGACTACAAGGTAGTCGACCAGCTAAATCAGACACCCTCAAAGATCTCCATTCTCTCACTATTGTTGTGCTCTGAGGCGCACAGAGCAGCCTTGTTGAAAGTACTGAATATGGCCTATGTTCCACTGGAGATAACTGTTAACCAGCTGGAGTCGGTAGTTTCCAATGTAAACGCTAGCCGGGGGCTAGGTTTCACCAATAATGACCTGATATCTGAGGGCAGGAATCACAACAAAGCCTTGCATATCACAATGGAGTGCAAAGGGGTGGTGCTTTCCCATGTTTTGGTTGATACAGGCTCTTCTCTGAATGTTCTTCCAAAGAAAGCCTTAATGAAGTTGGATTGCAATGACACCATCCTGAGGCCAAGTAACTTAGTTGTGAGGGCTTTTGATGGCTCTAAGAGAGCTGTCTTTGGCGAAGTTGAGTTGCCAGTTAAGATTGGACCGCAGGTGTTCAAGAGCACCTTTTATGTGATGGATATCCAGCCTGCCTACAGCTGTCTGCTAGGTCGGCCTTGGATTCATGTTGCCGGTGCTGTTACTTCTACCCTTTACCAGAAGCTCAAATATGAACTAGAAGGTCAGGTCGTCACTGTCTGTGGTGAAGAGGATATTTTTGTTAGCCACCTGTCTACATTTAAGTATGTAGAGATGGACGGCGAGATGCACGAGATGCTTTGTCAGGGCTTCGAAGCCATAAACATCAATGAGGTCGCGCCCGAAGCTGTCTTTTCACCTGAGTTTGAGAAGGTCGGGACTTCTATCTCTTCATACAAGCAAGTTATCGAAGTGGTTAAAGCTGGTAATGCCCAAGGCTGGGGCAAATTTGTGGAGCCAGTCATCAAAGAAGACAAGTTTGGATTGGGGTATGCTCCGGGATCTCAGAAGAATGAAGTCGGTACTCTCTCCAGCGGGGTTTGGTTTCTCCCCACATCGTCAATGCTGCAGATGAAGACAAGGCTGACAGCGATTGTGACTTAGATAGCTGGATTCGCCCGTGTGTCCCGGGAGAAAAGCTCGACAATTGGTCGTTTGAAAAAAAACCGTCCGGGTTACTCTACTGAAAGAGTGATTTTTATTGTTTTCCTTTATTACATGCATAATAAAGTCTTACACTTTGCCCAAGGTGTAACGGCTCATTTGTAGGGCCATCCATTTAGTTACATTTCGCAATTATTTTTATCATCAATAAAGGACGGCTTTTGCAAACAATTTTGTGTTCTCTTTCTTTCAGTTTTTTTTACTTTTACAAAAAAAAAATGGCAATGTTTCTTTTTTCGTTTTTTCTTTCTTTCCAAAAAAAAACTCTCATTCTAAGGTAAAGCATGATCCTCCATCATGCAGAGTGGACCACCCGGATCTCACTACTAACGACACTGCTATGGCCAAGTATGACTTCGACAATCCTATCTATTAAGCCGAAGAAGGGGTTGAGGAAGATTGTGAATTGCCTGAAGGGTTAGCCAGATTGTTGAAACAGGAGGACCGAGCTATTACACCTTATCAGGAGGTGATTGAGACCGTCAACATCGGTACCGCAGAAGACAAGAAAGAGATCAAGATCGGGGCAAGTCTACAGGCCGAGAGGAAAGACCGTTGATCATGTACTTGACTGTGTTAGAAAGGTCAATGGGTTGTGTGCTCGGTCAGCATGACGAGTCAGGTCGAAAAGAGTATGCAATATACTACCTTAGCAAAAGTTTACCGACTGTGAACAAAGATACTCATTGCTCGAGAAAACTTGCCGCGCTTTGGCATGGGCTGCTCGCCGACTAAGACAGTATATGTTGACTCACACGACTCTATTGATATCAAAGATGGATCAAGTCAAGTATATTTTTGAAAAGCCAGCGTTTACCGGAAGGGTTGCTAGGTGGCAAATGATGCTGACAAAGTATGACATCCAATACCCTTCACAAAAAGCCATCAAAGGAAGTGTCTTTCCTGATGAGGACATCATGTTTCTCAAATCGAAAGATTGAGAGGAACCACTCCCGGAGGAGGGGCCTGACCCTGAATCCAAATGGGTTATGATGTTTGATGGGGCGGTCCACGTCAATGGTCGCGGAGTTGGTGTAGTGTTGATCACACCGGAAGGGGGTTCATATGCCATTTGGTGCCAGAATAACTTTTCCCTGCACCAACAATGAAGCCGAATACGAAGCTTGTATCCTAAGACTTGAGTAAGCCGTCAATATACAAATTAAAACCCTGGATGTATACGGGGATTCAGCTTTGGTCATCAATCAAACCAACGGGAAATGGTATACACCTCAGCCTCATCTGGCTCCTTACAGAGACTACACGAGAAGATTGTTGACTTTCTTTTGAAGAAAACCAATTTGCTGATGCTTTGTTTACCTTGTCTTCGATGATTAAGGTGCTATGCTGGAACTACGTACCCAGAATTGATGTATCTCGGTCAGAGACGAATGAAGAAAGCATTTGGTCAGAAAGTGCGCCCTCGGGGGTATCAAGTCTGTGAATTGGTACTCAAAAGATTTCTTCCTCCCAACACAGATCACAGGGGCTAATGGACACCGAACTATGAGGGTCCGTACGTGGTTAAAAGGATTTTCTATGGCGGAGCTTTGATGCTAACAACCATGGATGGAGAAGGATTCCCGTCCCATATTAACTCAGACGCAGTTAAAAAAAAATACTTCGCATAAAATAGACCCGCTGGACGATAAAAAGAATAGTCCAGGCAAAAAAAGGGCATCCCGACGAACCAAAAAAAAAAGAATAAAGAGGTTCGGGCAAAAATTAGGGATATAAAAAAAGAGTACACCCGGTGAGTCGAAAACCCAAAAGGGCGGCTCAGGCAAAAATGGGTATCCCGGTGGATTGAAAACCCGAAAAGGGGGCGATCCAGACAAAAGTTAGGGAATAAGCGAATGACTGTGATCTGAGTTCATCAGTGTTATATCACCGTTTCATTCAATCCGGCAATCTCCGAAGGTTAAAGATCGACTAATCATCCACTTCAGAAAGCAAGATCAGCAGAGCGTCTTGAGGACATACGAGCCATAGCAGAGTCGAAACTCGGTGGGACCCCGTTTCCACATTGCCATTAGGATAGTTTCTCTTGTTCAATTTATAGCGATCGCCTCTTTCCAGGGATCAGCTTCCTGATGTACTCGCCTATTCCTGGCATAAATTTTCTCCCCAGTAAGAGTCGAATAATTCAGTTAAAGAGCCTCTTTATTTTTCATTTATCAGTTTGTTTGCAAAAATGTCCGAATTTTTGATAAAACATATTGCATATGAACATAATGGTGGCTTTTGCAGATGATTTGCACAGGAAAACATTTAAAATTGCTTTGAATGTGATTAATCCCGGATGGTGAATTCAAACCGAGTAATTCCCCCGAGGCATACATGTATTTTTGGTTGCAGGTCATAGGAACCGGATGCCAAGTCATGAATCCTCATCCCCAAGCGGTTGACAAAGTCTCTCCTCAGCAGAGCATGTTCCCCAGCAGAGTTGACAGTATCCAGACTATATATCCCCAGCGGAGTTGACAGTATCAGACTGTATCTTCCTAGCAACAACGGAGTGGTTTCATAACCAACAGATGAGAGGGTGGTGTTCCCAGTGTTCATCTCATTCCCCAGCAGATTATTTTTAACAGATTTGTTAATCCCCAGCTTGAGCGCGATTAGCAAGTTCATATCCCCAGCAAAGGTCGTTTCCTACGACATTTCCCCAGGAAGTGTTTTCCCCACAGACTCTCCTCACAGAGCCTCGCCGAACAAAGTTTCCATAGTTGATACTCCCCCTGCAAGGTCAACTTTTCAAGCAGCCAATTTATTTTTGGTGGCTCATTGGTCCCGGCATACGGATCATTCCCCACAGAGCATTCAAGGATTGATACAGCGATCTGTTCCCTACCGGAGTTTGCTTCCCCAAGCAGATTTCTTTTTACACCATGCATAACATTTGCATTTGCATGCATATCATATCAAGCATACACATAAGTTGATAAACAGGTTCTTCCAAGCAGACTGAAGAATTACTTTACAAGCAAGGTCATGAGATCCAGCCAGAGGATCAAGCGTGAGTGATCCAGCCTGAGGGTCGTTTTGAAGATTCAGCCTGAGAATCGTTTTCCAGTGATCCGGCCTGAGGGTCGTTTTGAAGATTCAGCCTGAGAATCGTTTTCCAGTGATCCAGCCTGAGGATCATTTCGAAGATTCAGCCTGAGAATCGTGTTCCAGTGATCCAGCCTGAGGGTCATTTCGAAGATTCAGCCTGAGAATCGTGTTCCAGTGATCCAGCCTGAGGGTCATTTCGAAGATTCAGCCTGAGAATCGTGTTCCAGTAAGCCAGCCTAAGGCTCAATTTGAAGATTCCCCAGTGAAGTCGCCTACAAGCTTTATTTCCCTAGCAAGCCCAAGTCTAATTGAGGAGTCATTACAACATGTTCTAGCCCGAAGAATATGTACGAAGCCCAAAAGTGGAATATTCTCGAAGCTGCATATCTAATATGAAGGTTGGGTGTAGATTTCAAAAGAGGGTCAACCAGCGCATGCCTCAGATGCGGGATCCTAATGATGGGAATTTATCATCAAAACAATCCAGATCTAGCCAGAAGATCAAAGTAGATTTAGCCAGAGAATCAAAATAAAGAAGATGTAGCCAGAAGATCGAAAATCGCAACAATTGAGATCTAGCCAGAAGATCGAAGTAGATTCAGCCAGAGAATCAAAGGAAATAGATTCAGCCAGAAGGAGATATAGCCAGAAGATCGAAGAAGATCTAGCCAGAAGATCAAAATCGTATCCAGCCCGAGGATCAAAATTAATATCCAACCAGAGGACTAAATTGAGTATAGGTTCAGCCAGAGAATCGAAACTCCAGATTAAGCCAGAAGACTGATTTAGATCCAACCAGAGGATCGGAAGAAAAATAAACAGCGCGGTGTATTTCCGCGTTTTTGTGGTGTTCTCGGAGCGCAAATTTTCGGTCTGTCTTTGGTATTCAATCACAGCTCACCCCGTTTGTCTGATAAGCTGTTCGCTTTCATCCTACTCGGGTTAGCTGATGATTGAATAGGGGCAGCTGTAACACCCCAAAATTTGCCCTCCTCATTCATGCATTCATTTAGCATTTCATATTGCATTTCATCATGTCAATCAGAATTAGATCAAAGAGAAAAAAAAAACGAAAAAAAAATAAATAATAAATAAATAAATAAAAATAATAAAAAATAAATAAATAAAATATAATAGAAAAAACTTGGACTTTGACCTCTCTCATTTGAGCCCACAAAGCCATGAAAATCAGGTTATAAAAGAGGGAGATCAGACAGAAAAAGGAAGGGAAGCAAAATACTCTGAGGTTTCCTTGAAACAAAACCCTTGACAAAACCCGAAGAGAAACCTGACAGAGAACTCAGAGCAACCCCCAGGCAGCTCTGAAAAATTCAATCTGACTCACACACTTTCATCTCACGCAAACCCTAACATTGCCTTGCAAACCCAGCCGTGCCATTTGATTTCAACCGGTCTCTGCCATCAGGTTTGCCTCATTCCCATGATTTTATGCTCTTAATTTGGATCATCTGAATGTATGAGGTATGATGGATGAATTTCATTATGTTTTTGCCCACGGGTTTAATTATGCATGAATGGGTGAAACCTATGCCTTGAATGTTTAATCACATGATTTCTGAAATGTATGCCACAGGGTTTGAGGTTTCTGAAACCATGCTGTTATCCATGAAAAAAATGCTTATCGTGTTTCCCTAACCCTTTTGTTGAGTTTTTGTGAGGGCTCACAGACTCTTGCAGAGATGGTTTGCGTGGTTTTCCCACTTTATTTGTGGGATACCCCTTGGAGGTTCATTCCAATTACCTGTACTGACTCACCTTTCTTTGATGGCATTAGCTTGGGACATCCTTGGGTTTCTTACTCCTTTAATTGCTGTTACTTCGGATCTTTATCCGTGTGGTACTTTTACCTTTTTTCCGCGTTTTATCGCTTTCTTAGCTGGAAGACCTCGATAGGAGACATTTGTTTTCTTTTGTTTATTTACTTCTGAGCCCCTTGTTGGCACATTTACTTTATACATGTTTGTTTTGTATGTGTTTGTATCCCTGCAGGTAGCGCGGTTCCTTCGTCAAGGACTGCCTTTTTGCCCTTGAGCATCCCAAACCCTAAAACCCAAAGCAACACGTTAACTCCTTCTACTACAGGCGAGTAAGTCTCCAAAGGTCGAGCATCCGGTAGATTGCGTAGTGACGTCGTTCGTCCAAAACCCAATCCATAACCCCGTAGTTAGCCGAACTACGTTTTGCTCTGATTCTCAGGCCAGATGAGATACGTAGGCATAAGACGCGATGTCTTAGCGAGCACAATTACCCAACCCATAGGTCAGCCGAGCTACAAAGACTCTGATTCTCATATTCAGATGAGATACGTATGCAGTGGATGCGACATCCGCGCGAGTCATTTTCATTTAACCCTTTTTTTTTGGTAAACAGCACAAGATAAACTCACACCCTTTAGACAAGAACTACAAAAGTGGATCCCGTAGAGTACTACGGATGCGTAGGGGTGCTAATACCTTCCCTTCGCATAACCGACTCCCGAACCCAAGATTTGGTTGCGAGACCCCGTCTTGTCCTTTCCTTTTTCAGGTTTACTTCGAGCGTTTCCTTTCCCTCCTTTGGGATGAATAACGCATGGTGGCGACTCTTCTGTCATTTTCTTTCGCCAGTTGTTTTTTCGCGCACTGTGTTTTTCAGGTTGCTACACATGTTTATTATATTGTCTTTACTTTATTGTTATCATACTCATAAAATCAGCAAAAACATGATAAAATTGCAATACCCAAAAAAATCCATGGCACTTAACCAACTTGTACTTAGAGGATCCCATTTAGGATCTTTTCTTGGAGGCTTTTCTCTTTACTCTTTTGTGACACTTTGATTCAAACTTTGGGTTCCATATTTATTTATATTTGGGTTGTAAGAATGGCATCATGGCACCACCTTAGGGAGACATGTTTGTAAGACCATTATCCTTTATTTAGCATAGGTCACTTTTGCATACACAAGGCTTTCTCTTGGGCTACCTTACAATGAGTCCCTTTTATTTTCTTGTTGGTTACTTTGCATTCATGTTACATAAGCCAAATTTCTTGATCAAATAAACAAACCCTTGATTCAACGTCAAGTGGTTTTTTCATAATCAAATTCAAAATACTTGATAACTACGATTGCTATTGTGCACCATGAGCCTTGAGTGGTGGAAAATGAGTGAGAGTCGAACATTCCTACCCTCACTCTGATTATTTTGGATGCAAGACGTTTGGCTTGTTGTCTAGAATATTCACCTCCGCCCCTAGACTTTAGTGAAATCTAATCATAAACATTCTTTTTAAAACCCCTTGTTTAAGGTAAAATCAACACAACCCATCAAACCTAATTTTTGTTCCTTAGGGCACCCACCCCGAAAACCCTTTTCTCAAAGGTAAAATCAACCAATACACAAACATTTTCTACTCCAAACTATGGAGCTCTGATTCCTCATCCCCGATTAGTGATACGTAGGCACAAGGGCAACAATCCTTGGTGAGCACCATAATAAAAAAACTCCTCTCTTTCACACACATTCTTTTGAAAATAAAACAATAACAAGTTAAATCCCCATGTACGTAAACAACCCAAATGGTTCCCATGGAATACCATGGATGTGAGGGGTATTAATACCTTCCCCTTGCATAACCGACTCCCGAACCCTAATCACGATTGCGAGATTGATTCCTTATCCATTTCTTGTACTTCTCGTACGCTTATATTTTTTAGGGTTTTATCGACTATTTTCCCCCGCCTCTCCGATAGAGGCACACAAATAAAATTCAGTGGTGACTCTTCTGATATTGCCTTCTCCTCTTTAATAGCCTATTCTTTTATTCAGTCCGTCTAGTTTCCTCGTTATCGAAACCCCGGTAGCGACAATTGGAGACTAAGTTGGGGATAATAGTGTTCGCTAAGCGATTTTAGCCTAGTTTGGGTTGTCTTCCTTTTTACATACGTGGAGGTTTATTTGTTATTTAATTTTTATGTATATATTACTTTATTGCTAACCTGTGTTTATTTTCCTTGTTTCTTCGTTTGTTTGTAACTTTAGTCCCGTGACGAAGAAAATTTGGAGGCAATAATAGTTGCAAAGAAAACCATGTGTGAAAGACTCTCCACCCGAGTCTTAGACCTTGCTTGAGATAAGAGAGGTTGAGTAGTATTGGTCCGCGAAGTACCTTCCTAGTTAGGGTCGTATGAGAACCTCACTTAGTGGTATACTCTCTTAAGGGGATTGATGACCTTTATGCTTTCTGAGTAAGCATCCTTTCCTTTACTATAGTTTGTGACCCTAAGACCCCCTTTTAGAACATTTAACCATGGACATCCTAGACCTATGGTCGTGTAGCATAGGTCAACGAGGTACCTTCCTCGTAGGGGTCGATACGAAGATCTCACTTAGAGTAGATGGCCTTGATGGAGCAGTCGTCTGGCAAGGAAATTGACATAAGAGGTTGACAGTCAAGGAAGTCCATGACTCTAGGGGAAGTGTCTTACATCCCATTTTACAAAAGCCTTAGATCATGCAAAGCTAGAACCTTGGTTTACTAAGCAGTCATTATTAAACCTCATGCTTCATCATGATGGTCCTAAACTTTGAACCCATGCCTAAGTTTCGTGGAAATAAATAAAACCAATCATTCATTCATACATAAATTCATTCATCATCAAATTAATAAGAAAAGCTATTAAGACTTTTGTTTGTTCAAACACAGAATTACAAGACTTTTTACCGACACAATCATGGATTCCTTAATAAGGAAAAGCACGTCTACCTTCAAATTCAAGAGTCCCAACATCAGCTCATTGAAGGTCCTCATCTCAAAGGTAACATCCCTCAAGGAGAACAAGTTTAGAGCCACTTTTGGGAACATCATAGATCTTCTAACCGAGAAAATTGATTATGGTGTTATCACTATAATGGCCGAATACTATGATGTCCCTCTGAGATGCTTCAGTTTCCCCGACTTCCAAATCTCTCCAACCCTGGAAGACCTTGAGAGACTCCTCAACCGATCAATAAAGGAATATAACCCATTTCCCAAATTGGAAGTGGGTTTCTGCTTGACCGAGCTCTCCATTGTCTTGGGTATCAATGCCAACAAGCTAGTGGCTAATTGGGGCACTAAAGGCTCCGTCAAGGCTTTGACTCAAAATTTCCTCGAAGCCCATGCTTGGGAAATGTTAAAGGAAGAAAGACCTGACATCTGTAGTACAACCTTAGCACTTATGATTCATGGAATTATTCTATTCCCAAATGTGGATACGTTTGTGGATCACTTGGCATTTGAAGTCTTTCTAACAAAGAACCTGGTGCTGTTTCTACTTGCCGACTTCTATCATACCTTCCATACAAGGCATGAGAAGAAAAGAGGTACCTTCCTATGTTGTTCTCCCCTGCTGTTCTTGTGGATGAGGACCTGCATGCCTCAACATGGACCTTTTGCTCAAAGCAATTTTACGTGGCCTCAAAAGTTTGCATCTCTCTCCGCCAGTTCAATCCTATTGTACAAGAGAGAAATGTGATACAAAAGAAGTCATTGCAAGATGTGGAGGGTTCCCAAACATACCCATAATAGGAATGCAAGGTTGTATCAACTATAACCCCGCTTTACTCAAAAGACAATTGGGGTACGCCACGTTGAGTCCTCCCGAGGAAAGAGACTTCATTCCTTTTATCGTCAATATCGTGGATCCGCTCTATTTAAATGTGAAGAGAGTGTGAAACGCTTGGACAAACATAGTCCGTATTGACCAAGAATGGGGTAAGAATAACATCCTAGCCAAGGAACCCTACTTTGTGTGGGTAAAAGATAAGGCTAGGGTTGTCAATATGTCGTTTTTGTTTGAACCTTCTCCATTCACGTTAATGCTCGAGCCCAAGCCTATCCTATAAGAGGACACGGAAGATTACCAACCAAATAAAAGAGTTTCAGCAAGAGAACACTCAATTATGAGTCCAACTCAATCGTGCCAAGGAACGTAATCACGTCTTGGAAGATAAGGGTAAGCAAGTTTGTGAAAAATTCGAGGATAGAAAGAAGAGGCTCTGAATAGCCGAAGGCAAAAGAGTTTGGGTTTGTAGAGCTCTACAAGGAGCTAATTCTGAGCTAGACTTCTGTAATGACAAGTTGGATCAAGTGTTCTAAACCATCAAGAACCTTGAGAAGACCGTTGAAAGGTCTAATGCTATGAAGAAAGAATCGAGGGAGGATTACGAAGCCCAAATCCTCGAGCTTAGAACCACTCTCAAGGAGTGTAAGGACCTTTCAGCTAAGGAATATATAGAGAGAAAGAATATTCACCAAATCTTCTCGTGCGAGCAGTTCAACCTTGGACGAGCTTGCAAGCAAATCAAGAATCTCAAGATGGGAATCTACGACCAAGTATATGTGGAGTTGCAAAACAACTGTAGATATTGGGAGGAGCGTTTCCATGAAGCTAAAGCTACCATTGCTCAAAGGGATGAAATCATCCATAATATCCAAACCCTTTACAACAAGTGGACGGACAAATACGCCAACATGACGGTGCTGACTAACTATGCCCTCCAAGACTTTCCCGACAAGTTGAAGGAGGTTGACCTGATTATGTGCCCATACAATAACCTAAGGAGGTCTATCACTTCGTCAAATTCTGCAAGAAGATGATGGCCTAACTTATTACCGACATTGAGGCTCTCCGCAAGTCTCAAGGGGTCACTTTTAGGGTTGACATATAGTAAGTTTATTTGTTTCAACTACTTGTACTTTGCAACTTCTATGTATTGTAACATGTTTGGATTTCCCTTCAAAGGATGAATAAAAGTTTTGTGATTCTCTCTAATGTGCTTTCCTTTATCTTTGATTGTAAACATAAATCATTGAGTATTTTCTAGCCATAAATAAACACGATTAACTAAAAGAGTTTTGCATTAACATAAAAACAAAAAAACATGCATCATTTGCATCTTTTAAAAAATGAAAACAAAACCTCATTCGTCCACCCTTTTCTAATCAGAACCATACTCAAAAGTTGACTTTCCGGTACAATACTGAAGACACCAACAAGTCGTAATGGAGCAACTTCGGCAAAACCAAGCCGCACTCCAAGAAGAAGTATCCCAAGTGAGGTCCCAGGTGGGGAAACTAGTGGAAACGATACAAGCGGTCGCAAGGGGCCAAGAGATTATGGATAAGATGCAAGAAGACATGAACCATCGTGTTAATTCTGCTAATTCTTCCATTCCTCCGGTGGTCAAGACTCTGATTCCTCATCCTCAAGTTGACCCTTCAGTCCACATAGGCGTACTCGGCGGTGTCTCACATGTCAATCTTCATCCTCCTGTCGTTGAGATAGATGATCAATATGATGCTTTCTTTAGCCTTAAGGTTGCCTCTCAATACGATGCTTTTGGTTTGACGATCAATGAAGTAGAGAAGAAAGTAAGGGCCATTGAGGAAAAACTTAAAGCAATGGAGAGTACTGATGTATTAGGTCTTGATGCAGCTGAAATGTGCTTGGTGCCTGGCGTGGTTACCTTGGCCAAATTCAAAGTCCCCGACTTTGAGAAGTATAAGGGAGCCAGTGACCCTAAAACCCACATCAGAGCCTACTATCGGAAAATGGCTGCCTATTCCAATGATGACCAAATTTTAATGCACTTTTTCCAAGATTCACTAAATGAGGCATCCCTAGATTGGTACATGAAATTTGAGGGAACTCATATTCGTACTTAGAGAGAGATGGCTGAAGCTTTCCTCGGACACTATCACTACAACACTGATATGGCGCTGAACCGCACACAGTTACAAAATTTAACACAAAAGTCTAAGGAAACCTTTAAAGAATACGCTCAAAGGTGGAAGGAGCTAGCAGCCAGAGTGCAACCTCCATTGTCAGAACGAGAATTGATATACATATTCATGGGCAACTTACAAGGCCCTTACCTCGATAGAAGGGTGGGAAGTACCTCCTCCGACTTATCTGATTTAGTGTTGGCCGGTCAAAGGATCGAGAACATGATCAAGATGGGTAAAATTCAAAACTCTGCAAGTACATCCGACGTAGAAAAGAAACCTTTCATTCCCTATGGAAAGAAAAGAGAAGGCGAGACTAATGCAACAAAAGTCATCCGAGCAAGGACTCCAGCTTATCAAGTTCCATATCAACAAGTGGCCTCCGTCCAACCAATTCAACAACAACTGTTTACTATTCTCATTCAACCTCAACAACAACAACATCAACACTACCAACAACAAAAATGTCAACAATGTTATCAACCACAGCAACAACAACAACAACCACAACCACCATATCAACAACAACAACAAAGAGCAAGAAGGCCTGAAAGAAGGTTTGACTCGGTTCCTATGTCGTACAGGCATATTTTACCATACTTAGTAAGAGGATTACTTGTACAACTAAGGGAGTTGGGACCCCCACCAGTGGTTCTTCCTCCCGATAATGATGCAAGTGCCCATTGCAAATTCCATTCAGGTGCTCCCGGACATTTTATCAAGAATTGCAAAGCTTTGAAGTGCAAAGTCCAAGATCTAATTGATCAAAGGCAATTACATTCGTGCCCAACAACCCGAATGTAAACAACAACTCTATGCCTTCGCACAATAAAGAAAATGTGAATATGGTAGAATTGGACGATGGAGGAAGGTGATAACCTCTATCAGTGAATTAAAGACTCCGATCATTGAAATCAAGAACATACTCATGAAAAGTGACACATTCTCAATTTGCACCAAGACTTGTGAACATTGTTTAAAGGACCCGGAATAGTGTGAGGTATTCAAGGCCTCTATTCATATTATGATGAATCAAGGAATTCTTTTAATTCATCAACCCTCTACACTCAAAGACGTGTCCACTCTCGAGATAATATACGATGAAGTCCCCCATCTGCAAATTTTGTATAACCTATCTCAGTTAACTCTCTAAGCAAATCATGTTGCTCCAATAGTAATAACGGTTCCAACACCTTTCCCTTACAATAACACCAAGGCAACCCCATGGGTGTATGACACCTCAGTCTACATCCATGGTCAGAAAATTCAAGAAGAACCAATAAAGTCCAAGGATCCAATAATCAGCATCGTCGGAACTGGCAGAGTCACAAGAAATGGAAGGATCTTTGCACCTGCACCTCCTCCAATTGGTACTAGCAATCCTTAAACCTTAGACAAGGGAAGGAAAATCGACGATACTCAACAAAGGCAAGGCCCTGTACCTGCCAATGAGATAGAAGAGTTCTTACACATTATCAAAAAGAGCGATTATCGAATGGTTGATCAACTCAACCAAACACCATCAAAAATATCGATGTTGTCTCTGTTGATGTGCTCATAAGCGCATAGGGATGTCTTGGTGAAATTCTTATAAACAGCTCATGTACTACAAGATATTTTAGTGTGCCGGTTTGAAGGAGTAGTTAACAACACCGCTACTAGTTTAAGCTTGGGTTTTAGTGACAAGGGGCTCCCCACTGAGGGAAAAAATCACAACAAGACTCTCCATATTTCTATTGAGTGCATGGACATAGTTCTATCAAGAGTTTTGGTAGACACTAGATCTTGCCTCAATGTGATTCCCAAAGGCTCCCTTGCTAAGTTAAGCATTGAAGGACTGACAATGAAATCGGGTGAGCTTACGCTGAGATAATTTGATGGGTTAAAGAGGACCGTGACCGGTGAAGTTGATCTTCCTATGAAGATTGGTCCCCATACCTTCTTTATCACTTTCTTTGTCATGGACATCCATCCATCTTACAGATGTCTACTTGGGAGGCCATGGATTCACTCAGCCGAAGCCGTTACTTCAACGCTCCACCAAATGTTGAAATTTTTGGTTGACGATAAACTGCTTATCATAGAAGGTGAGGAGTATATTGTGGTGAGTCATCTCGCATCTTTCCGTTACATTGAAGGAGATGGAGAAATGAAGGAAATCTCATTTCAGTCGTTTAAAGTTATCAACGTCAAAATGGTTTGCCCAGTAAGGGATGAATCAAAGATTGCCGAATTTCTGATGGCCTCTCTCCAAGACGCCTTGACTATCATAAAGAATGGACACCCTCAAGGATGGAGAAGAATGCTTGAGTTACCCAACAATAATGATCGTTTGGGATTGGGATATAACTCCCAAAACTTGAAGAAGTTGTCATCAATAGCTAAGAAGGGGCAAGTGCTCCCATTGTCAGAATATTTATCGAGTGGCAACCACTTAGTTGACGGTCATGTATGTGCTTTGGAGGAAGATAAGAAAGACGACACTTGATTAATCTTCATGAAGACCAAAGGAAGGGGTTCCACCAAGTGAACCGTGACAGAAGTTCCTGAAGAAACCATGATTAAGATGTAATTTTACTTGTTATTTTCCCTTTTTAATCCAAAGAACCCATGTCAAGCCCAAGGCATGGGGGAATAGTTTATAGGGCTTCAATGAATTTCCCTTTTTAATCATTAATGAAAAATCCACGATTCGCATTCAATTTTGTGATCCTTGTCTTTCATTTATTATTTCACTTTCCAAAAATGGAAATTTTCTTTTTCCTTAAAAATTATTTTCAAAGCATTTTTATTTCTTTGATATCAATAAAAGCATGAACCCTAAAATCATGCAGATCACCCTCGATAATCACCAATGACAATTCTGTTATAGTATCATATGACTTTGATAACCCGATCAATCAAGCCGACGAGGATTGTGATGAAGATGTCGAGCTCCCAAAGAATTGGCAAGACTGCTCAAGCAAGAGGAAAAGGTCATCTAACCGCATGAAGAATTGGTGGAAGTGGTCAACCTTGGAATAATCGAGGAGGCAAAGGAAGTCCGAGTAGGCTCATCCCTACACGACGAGGTGAAGACAAAGTTGATCAAGCTCTTGAAGGAGTACATGAATGTATTCGCATGGTCATACCAAGACATACCCGACCTCGGTATTTACATTGTAGTCCATCGTATGCCTCTTAGAGAAGAATGCCCTCCCGTAAAGCAAAAGCTACGAAGGACTCGACCTGACATGGCTATGAAGATCAAGGAGGAGGTATAAAAACAACTCAACACCGGTTTCCTAGCATTCTCCAACTATCCCCAATGGATTTCCAACATTGTGCTTGTGCCCAAGAAGGACGGCAAAGTAAGAATGTGCATAGAATATAGAGATCTGAATAGAGCAAGTCCCAAAGATGACTTCCCACTACCCCATATTGATATGCTAGTAGACAACACCGCTCAGTTCTCTATTTTCTCCTTTATGGATGGTTTCTCCGGATATAACCAGATCTGAGTGGCCCAAGAGGATATGGAGAAAACCACTTTCATAACCCCATGGGGCACCTTCTACTACAAGGTTGTGCATTTTGGATTAAAGAACACTAGTGCAGCATACCAACGAGCCATGGTCACTCTCTTTCACGATATGATTCATAAAGAGATCGAGGTTTACGTTGACAATATGATATCCAAATCTCAAACTAAAGAGGAACACCTTGTCAATCTAGAAAAGTTGTTTGAGAGGTTGAGGAAGTTCAAATTGAGGCTTAATCCCAACAAGTGCATGTTTGGGGTATGATATGGTAAATTACTAGGTTTTATCGTCAGCCAACATGGCATTTAGGTAGATCCCGAGAAAGTGAGGGCCATACAAGTTATGCCTCCATCCAAAACTGAAAAGGAAGTCTGAGGATTCCTAGGTAGATTGAACTACATTATTAGATTCATATCCCACCTTACAGCCACTTGTAATCCGATCTTTAAACTTCTTCGAAAGGATCAGACCATCATTTGGAACGAAGATTACCAAAGAGCTTTTGAGAAGATAAAGGAGTACTTGCAAGAACCTCCTGTTTTGATGCCTCGTGTTCTTGGAAGACCATTTATTATGTACCTCACCATACTCAAAGGATCCATGGGATGCGTCCTCGGCCAACATGACGAGAATGGTAGGAAAGAACATGAAATATACTACTTAAGCAAGAAGTTCACGGATTGCGAGAGTAGATATTCGATGCTTGAAAACACTTGTTGTGCACTACCTTGGGCTGCCAAACGCTTAAGACAATACATGTTCACTCATACAACATTATTAATCTCCAAGATGGACCCTGTCAAATACATCTTCGAGAAGCCTTCTCTAACCGGTAGAGTGGCCCGATGGCAAATGGCTTTAACCGAGTACGACATCTAACATGTCACTCAAAATTCCATTAAAGAGGGTGTATTGTCCAACTACCTTTCACATTATCCCTTAGAGGACTACCAGTCTATGCGCTTCGAATTCCCCGATGAGGATATAATATTGATTAGGAATTGCAACATCCCCGACCCCGAGGAAGGACCAGAGCCTGGACCCCGACGGACCTTGGTGTTTGATGGAGCTTCTAACCCTCATGGTAATGGCATTGGGGCAGTCATCACCTCCCTAACTAGTTTCCATATCCCCTTCACCGTAAGGTTGTGTTTTCAATATACAAACAATATGGTGGAGTACGAGGCATGTATCTTTGGTATTGAAGTTGCGATTGATCTTAGGATCAAAATCCTTGAAGTCTACGGAGATTCATCCTTGGTTGTTAGCCAAGTCAAAGAAGATTGGGACACTAGAGATCACAAGATCATCCCTTACAAGGAGTATGTCCTGAAACTGATCCCTTACTTTGACGAAATCACATTCCTCGAAAAGATAATGAGCTAGCTAACGCCTTGTAAACTTTGGCATCCATGTTTAAGGTCAAGTGGAAGAATGAAGCACCATCCTTTTACCTCAACTACTTGGACGAGCCTGCTTACTGCCTGGCATCCGAAGACGAAGCCGACGGTTATCTTTGGTTCTATGACATCATGAGATTCTTAGAGGACCAAGAATACCCTAAGGACACATCAATCACCGACAAGAAGTTTCTTCAAACACTGTCATCCAAGTTCTTCTTAAGTGGATGGGTACTATACAAAAGAAATTATGATTCAGGTTTGCTAAGATGTGTGAACAAGCAAGAAGCAAACCAGATCATAATGGAAATCCATGAGGGATCTTTTGGAATGCATGCCAGTGGACACACCATGGTGAAAAAGATCTTGAGGGTCGGTTATTATTGGATGACCATGGAGGTTGACTGTCATCGCCATGTCCAAACATGTAACTAATGTCAGATATACGCCGACAAGATCTATGTGTCACCAATACCACTCAATGTCTTGACACCACCTTGTCCTTTTTCCATGTGGGGTATTGATGTAATCGGACACATATAGCCAATTGCCTTGAATGGACATCACTTCATCCTCGTAGCCATTGACTATTTCACAAAATGGGTGGAAGCGGTCTCATACACCAACGCGACCAGACAAGTGGTGGCTCGGTTCATAAGGAAATAAATCATTAGTCGTTATGAGGTCCCCAACAAGATCATTGCTGATAATAGATCTAACCTCAATAACAAGATGGTGAAAGAGTTGTGTCGAAGCTTCAAAACCGACCACCACAACTCATCTACTTATAAGCATAAGATGAATGGCGCTATCGGGGAAGCTAACAAAAACATTAAGAAGATCGTGCAAAATATGGTGGAAACCTACAAATATTGGCACGAAATGCTCTCGTTCGCATTACATGGTTATCATACCTCAGTACGGACTTCCACTATGGCAACTCCCTTTTCTATCATGTATGGCATGGATGTTGTCCTTCCTGTTGAAGTTGATATTCCTTCCTTAAGGATTTTAACCAATGTCAAGCTTGATGAAGCCGACTGGGTTCAAGCCCAATTTGACCAGCTGAACCTCATTGATGAGAAGCGCTTGGCAACCATCTTCCATGGCTAGCTTTACCAAAAGCGCATCAAGAGGGCATATGACAAGAAATTCTTCTGTCGCAGTCTCGAGGCCGGTGATCTTGTATTGAAGAAGATTCTTCCCACTCACACCGATCCAAGGGGAAAATGGAATCCGAACTACGGAGGCCCATACGTTGTAAGAAAGGTCTTCTCTAGAGGATCCTTGATCCTTACAACTATGGATGGTGAAGATCTTCCATCCCCTATGAATGCGGATGTAGTCAAAAAATAATACGCTTGAAAAAAAGGGAGAGCTCGATAAGTTGAAAACCCGAAAGGACAACTCATGCAAAAATGGGTATCCTGGTAGACTGAAAACCGGAAAGGGAGATCTAGGCAAAAATTAGGGATTTAACAAAAGCAAAAGACTGCATCCTGTAAAGAATCTTTTTTCCCTCCGCATCGAGTCAATCTAGTGGCTTCCCCAGCAAGCCAATCCAATCACTCTCCTTCTTAAAGCAAGATTAAAGGACGACAAAAGGCATAAAGACTATAGCAGAATTGGAATTTGGTGGAAATACGAGATGTTTTATTGCCATTATAGTTTTTTAATTTTTTTTCGCAATCACCTCTTTTAGGAATTCCTTCTTTATACAAAATCCCCCATTTTTGGGGCCATTCATCAATAAAATCAATTCCCTCATTTGTGCTTGATATTTTTACTTTTCCTCCTTTGTCTGTGAAACATGACTTTTTCTCAAAATGATATTACATTGGAAAGTCAGAAAGTCAGCACGCTTTCCCCAGTCAAACTTTCCAGCCCAATCATTACTTGGCACAACTTACAAACCTTGCATTTACATAATCCTCCTGCAGTAACCCAAGCATCAGCATCTTGCATACATGACATCATATCATAAGTATCTTCTGAAAACTTACATTAAATTGAATCACGAAACTTCCAAACCGCTGTTAGGAATTTCCCCCAATAAAGTCAATTTTCAACATCTCCCCAAACAGAGTTAGGTATTTCTATATGTTTCCAGGAATCGTCACTGAACTGTCATTTTCTCTCTCAACTGGTTTCCCCAAAAGAGTCAGGTATTTTAAGTCGTTGCTAAAGAATCTTCACTGTACTTATTCTATCCCCAGAGACTCATTACCACCTTTTCATTCATCCCCACAGAGTCAGGTGTTCTTAGCCGTTGTTAAAAATCGTCATTGAACTCTCCCCTTTTTATTAAACGTGAGGTATTTTTAGGCTTATTCCCCAAGCCGAGTCAGATATTCACAGCCATAGCTAACAATCATCTTTGAACTTTCTTCCCCAACATGAGTCAGGTATTCCCATCTTCACGAGGAATCATCACTGAACCTAGTTGTCTTCCCCCAATAGATGTCAGGTATTCCATCCGTTGCTAGGAATCGTCACTGAATTTCTCTTTTTTCCTCAGCAGAGTCAACTATTCTAGCCGTCACTCAGAATCATCATTGTAACTTCTCGAGAAGTTTATCCCCAGCCAAGTCAGACATTCCAACCATCACCAAGAATCGTCACTAAACGACTTCTTTTCCTCACATGGTCGGGTATTCTAGTCGTCTCTAAGAATCATCATCGTATCTTGTTTATCTCCAGCAAAGTCAGGTATTTCAATCTTTTCTAGAAATCATCGATGAACCTAGTTATTATTCCCCCACTAAATCAGGTATTCTAGTCGTTACTAAGAATTATCGCTGAGTTCACTTGGTTGATCCCAATAGATATCAGGTATTCCAGCTGTTGCTAGGAATCTTCGCTGAATCTATGTTCTCCCCGCCAGAGTTAGGACTTCCAGCCGTTGCTAGGAATTACCTTCTTTTTCTCCCCATTCGTTGCTAGGGGAAATCGTTTTTTCTCTTTTTCAGAGATGTTAATTCCCCAGCAGAGTTTCTTCCCTCCATCTTCATGAAATTTTTTACATCAAAAGATACTTATGTTGCATACATCATATTGCATGCATAATCATAGCCATGTATAACCCCCAACAAATCAATTTCTTTCACCATTATCCCCAGAAGAGAAAATTGCTGGTTACTCCTACTAGTATTTAATCCCCTCCTACCATGAATGCATTGGAAGCCGTTGTTATTCATACCTTCGGTCCGAGAAGATTAAATAGGGGCAATTATCATACCCTACAATTTTCCCTACCCCATATAACTCTCTTGATCCCTGAACATTAAGCATACATCACATGCATATCATATCATATGCATGTGTACTTAATGATCACAATAATCCACAAGCCCAAGGCATGGGATTTATCTGCAAAGCCCCAAGATCCTCAAGTCAAGCATGTATACATTATTTACCCTCCAGCCCTTAAGCATGTCATTCTTTTTATTACTATGTTCAATCATGCAACAATCTTTTGAAACCAATACTTTATATCCTTTGTCACATAATTGGCTAATACTAATGAGATTGTGCTTAAGGCCTTTAACTAAAAGGACGTCTGAGATAGTAGTAAAGGAGGGATTACCCACACTATCTTTTCCGAGTATAGCTTGCTTGTTACTATCACCATAGGTTACAAACCCTTTATTCTTATACACAAAGTCAAAGAACAAGTAAATGTCACATGTCATATGTCTTGAGCATCCACTATCGAGAACCCATGTTCTCTTCATATCCTCAAGATATTCCACCTACAAATTTAAACAAGGGAATGAGGTACTCAATTTTCATTGGGTCCTAGTGTGTGAGTGAAACTTTGGTTGCATTTGGGCAACCATTTAAAAATGCCTTTAGGAACCAAAAATCTCCTAAATCGACATTTAGCAATAGCCTGTCCCCTTTTGCAACAATATAGACAATTTAAGTTCGGATGAGAGTTGCTTTTGCTAACTTGATCCTTTACCACATAAGTGTACTTTTGATAAGGATTATTCATGTTACTTATAAAATGTGATTGATCAATAGCAAAGGTAACTTTAGGTTTTAAAGCCTTGTCTAACTTAGCTTGAAGAGTATAGCCTCTCTTTGCCAAATGTTACAAGTTTCACATCCAGGCCATCTAAACCAAAATCCCTTATCATCTTCAGTTTTTCCTTTAGTAGCCTCTATCATATATTTCTTAAGAGTTTCTAATTCCTTTTCGGAATCAGATATATTCTTTTCTAAATAACAGAAAATTTTATTATTTGAGGCTAAGCGTTTAAAAGCTTTCTTGGCCTCATTATGTAGAGTTCTAAAGGCATTTTGCAAATCAAAATATGACATTTTATCAACATGATCATATTTAGAATTACTTACATTCTTTTTCTTCTTTTGATGAGTCGTAAGACAATGATTGACATTTTCTTCTTCATCACTTGAGTTATCATCACTTGAGGACTCACTATCGCTCTCCCATGCAATGTATGATCTTCCAACTTTGCTAGATTTGTTGTGGTGTTTGTATTTTCCTTTGTCTTTCTTCAATAAGGGACAGTCCGACTTATAGTGACTGACCTTTCCGCAATTAATGCATGATCATTTTGACTTAGTTGTCTTACCTTCATCTCGATTCGGGAATTTTGATTGTCTTCTATAGTTGACAAGATTTTTATCCGAATGTTGAACTTCATTCTTTCTAAGGTATCGGTTATACCTCCTTACAAAAAGCCTCATGTCTTCATTCGAATCTTTATCATCATCACTTGATTCATTCTCACACGCATCATTGGTGGATGACTTATATCTTGAAGCCTTTAAAGTGATAGACTTCCTTTTGGTGTCCTTAGCTTTCTCCTTCTTTTCCTTCTTTTGACTCTTCTCATGTTTCTCAAGGTTCATAAGCTCTTGCTCATGCTCTTGAAGCTTACTAAACAATGTTGTCATGTCCAATGTTCTTAGATAATTGGCTTCCTTAATCGCGGTGACCTTTGGTAGCCAATCCCTGTTAAGACATCTTAAGATTTTATTAGTGGCAACAGCATTAGGGGTAGTTCTATCAAGAGCATTTAATCGATTAATTAAATGAGAAAATCGCTTTTGCATATCGGCAATGGTTTCACCATCCTCCATATGAAAAAGATCAAATTCTTGAGTTAAAGTGTTGATTCTAGCTAGTTTGACATCATTGGTTCCCTCATGGGTAATTTGCAATGAGTCCCACATAACTTTAGTACTAGTACAATGGGAAACCCTATAATACTCATCAACACCTAAGGCGGTGATAAGCATATTTCTGGATTTCCAATCATAGCTATACTTTTTCTCATCTTCTTCATTCCATTGTGCTTCAAGTTTAGGTATAACAACACCATCCGCATTGGTCATGGTTATTTCCATAGGACCATCTTGGATGACTTTCCATACCTTCCTATGAATAGAGTTGATATGGATACGCATACAATCTTTCGAATAACTGTAGTTTTCACCGATAAAAATAGGCGCCCTATTGTACGCCCCTTTAGGATTATTAATCATTTTCTAAAAAGTTATATGCGAAGCACTATATGAACTGGCGCTCGTGATACCACTTGTTAGACGATAGTACCTATCTAGAAGGGGGTTGAATAGATCAGTATTTGAAATTTAGCATTTTTTTTCAAAATGATTTTAACGGTTACGAAATCTCCTTAGATTACAATCGTCTAAACGGTCTGTTAATGGAAAGATCGGATATGCGTGAAACCGAATGAAATAACTAAGATAAAGATAATCAACCACTATCTAAATCAATCAATTAATTACTATAATCCTTGATATGGTTACCTCTAATGATGAGTTAACACAATAAGAGAAAAAGTATAATATTAATTGATTTATGTGAGATTAGTTTTATCAAACACTTGGTGTGCACTTCACACCAAGTATCAATTTCACTCAAATTGAAAGTGCGGAATTTTACTTAGTTGCAATCAAGGTGATTGCACCAATTTATCGAACATCTACTATGCACAACAATTGAGCGATATTGATTTTACTATTAATTTCACACAAAACTTAATTTCTCCAGAATTTAAAGAGATAAGAGAAAGAGAGAACAAGACCGGATTTGTTGAGGCAATTCCCCCATCGTCCTTGCTTAGGATACGTCCGCCCTTAATTCTAAATTTAGAACTAAGATGTTTTTATTAACAAGTTACAAAGTTAATACAAAATAAGTAATGATCACCACCAACCAACCCCTAGTGTTGTTGCAGATCCTATTCACTTCTCTCCCCTTGATTCGAGTTGAACCAAGTCCTTCAAGCGCTTCGAACAAACCTCCGGTTGCAACTACCTTATTACAAGAACTCCACGTTCTCCAAGACTTTAGCTCGGCTGATTTCGATCGCAAGTCACTTGAACCCTAATCTTTCTTCACAAACCTCTAGTTACCGTTAATTGTTTGACCGAACCTACCATTCTTCAAACTTTTCACTCGGATGAATCTGTGAAGCAAAGGTTAGTGAAAAACCCGCAATTCTTGGAGGACAAAACCCTAATGGTTTTATTCAAGAAAAACCCACACAAAGCCTCAACCCAAACTAAGATTACACAATCCTATTTGGACGTTATCACCACAGCAATGCACAATGATCAACAAAAATTGTTATGTGTATTTGTTGAGAAATGCAATGGAGAATGAAGATGAAGAGCACTTTGGTGTATATCTTTCACTTTTCTTGTTGTTTTGTTGAAGAAGAGACTCTAGAATATTTATATGGTGCATGGACCAAATAACAGACATAACAGAATTATTTTGCAAAATTACACTGCAGAAAATTGAGTCCAAGCAGCGACCACTCGACCTATTCATATAGGTCACTCGACCTGTATGGACCTAAGGCAAAATTATTCAAGTGAAATAGGAGATGAGTCAACTCAAATAGGGGATGAGTCGACTCAAAGAGAGTTTTTCCAGGGTTGAGTCGACCTATGACTCGACCTGTTCAGACCCATGGCTACATGGTTCAAATGGAAATAGGCAATGAGTCGACACAACATGTGGATGAGTCGACTCATTCAGTTTCCCAGAATTGAGTCGACCTGTTCAGACCCAAGAGTTACGCTTCGAGTCATGAGTCACCTCACAGTTCTTAAACTCTCAAAAATGAGTTTTAAGATGCATTTTGATCAATTTAAACCAATCTCTTATGAACCTAGGGTATTAACGATGATCAAGTGCATGATTCACATCTATGATATGCTCCTATATGCCTGGACACGTTGAACTTATATTTTGAACATGTTAGAGGATGAATGCATTCTATGATATGATGACACCGTCCAAAGTACACGTTATGGGCGAATAGAAAGGTTTGACATCATTAAAAAAAGAACTAAGTATATTTGCCCTCACACTTTCATCTGATTCTCCTCCATTTATGGTGCTTAATCCATTCAATAGTTTTTTGTTCATGGCCATTCATTTTGATTCTTTGGTTTTGATTCCATTCACTTCATGGTCTCACAGGTGCCACCTTGTGTTTGTTTGTAACCATTGTTTCTAGTCTAAATCCATGGCCCCATAACTTTCATCTACTTTAATTCATCCTTGACATTTCATGATTAGCCCATTTAACTTGTCCATGATTTTCTTATGTTCTTTTCGTTTGGTCACCTCAAGTACATAGTCCATCTTTAGTTTATTCATGTCATTGACCAATTTAGTCTTTGCCAAAGCCTTGGGATTCATCTAAATTTATTATCATTTAAAAACATCCATTGGTTTGTTTCTATTTCTTTCATGATTTATTCATAAATCTTTGTTTTGTTTCAATCCAAGTTATGTTCATTCAAGTCATGATTCATTCCATACAATTCATCCAAATATCATACAAATTCATTTAAATCCAATTCCATTCATTACATATTCATTACAAATATCCATACATGAAAAATTAAAAAAAAAATGATACTTTGACCAAATGTGGACTTTTGTTAAAAGTTGACTTTTTGGTCAACTTTGACCAAAGACAACTCAACCATTTTTCATCCCAAATTTCTATCTTAATTTTAATCCTATATCCAAATCCCATTTTTGATATTTGGTTGGCCATATGAAGTTGGATGCTTGAAGTTTCAAGTTGGATGTCATGGCACACATTACCTATAACATACAAACCATGAAACAGAAATCAGAGCTAGCAACACAGCCCTAAGTCAAGACATGAATGAGACCATGAAACCAACACAAATCATGATTCTATGCTACATAACGATACCAAGCCATAACTGCATAGGTATGAACCAAGATCATGACATGAATCATCAACATATACATAAGCAAACAATACCATGATGCATAATTTATAGTGCGCTAGACCAAGTCTAAATTCAAACACATCAAGGCCATTTACAAGTTAGTAGCATTGAAGTTTAAATGGATCCATTCGTAACAATAACAGTTCAAAAATGATCAAAACACCACATCGTAAACTCAATTGAATGAAGCCAATGGAGCAAAACATGAGGCTATGCAAACATGAGCAAAAGCCTAAGGCAAACCACAAACTAAATGCTGCAGAACACACGAGAAGCAACCAAAAATCACCTGCAAAATCCAATTCAACTTGCAAAGTACAAATAACTTTTCACTTATAACCAATGTAGCAGTTCATCCCACATAGTTCAAACAAGGAAATAACTAGTATCAACTTACAACCAACAATGCAACAATTACCTATAGCTGACTTCACCATATCAGATCATACAATCCTAGGTCATGACAGAAGTTCAAGCATAGCATCATTGGCTTGACATCACCAAACCTACAAGATAAAACAAGCCATTAGTCCATGCCAATGCCTTACAACCTGTCTCAGAAATTCGAGCAACATCAAATGGAAAAGGCCCCCAAACTCACTTAGTTGTTTATACCGAGGTAAAAAGTAAAAAATGAGATACAATGGTCCAAGACACACAAAATGCAACAGGACAAAATAGAGGTACATGTGGTAGTGTTGCTTTTCATACTACTAGCATGGAAATAGACAAGCAGGGCTTACACAAGCAAAGTCCACTGCTTTCCTTTCTGATAAAACAAACTTACAAACCCTAGTTTATTCCATTATTTAAGCTTCGATTCAGGGTACAAGAAAAGGGTTGAATATTGGATTCTGAGAGAAAAAACAATTGAAATACAGTGCAAAGAATATAGGGAGCAAGAGAACTAACCTGAGTATCATTTTTTTCTTGTCACCTTCTACGGTGAAGGTAGACCCCAAACCTTCATTTTCTTGCATTTAAGTTACCCGCTTATAAAGTTCACTTAAGGGAGTATTTCCCCTAAGGTTTCAGAGTCGTCTTGTCCCAATCCACCATTTAATTTTACTTTCAAAGTTCTAGGGTTCATGCTTATGTTCCTTCGATTTGGTCTGATGTTTGGTTTCTGTTTGAATTAAGATTGGGATTTGGTTTCATCATGTTGAGAGGTTGAGTTTGGTAGCCTCATCTGGTGATTTTAGCAACGCCGCCGACGAAGAGCTCCGGCGCAGCTGAGCGGGAAACTTCAAATTTTTGAATGAAGAGGGATGGAACTGATATTATTTCCCTGAGTGTTTCGTGGGCTTGATCCCACTGGGCCTTGTTCCCACACATGGATTTCTCTTGGGCTACCTTATAATGAGACCCTTTCATTTTCTTGTTTGTTACTTTGCATTCATATTGCATAAGCCAAATTTCTCAATCAAATAAACAAATCTTTGATTCAACGTCAAATGGATTTTCATGATAAATTCAAAATACTTAATAACTACGATTAGTATTGTGCGCCATGAGCCTTAAGTGGTGGAAAATGAGTGAGAATTGAGCATTCCTACCATCACTCTGATTATTTTGGACGCAAGACGTTTGGCTTGTTGTCTAAAAAATTCACCTCCGCCCCTAGACTTTAGTGCAATCTAATCACAAACATTCTTTTTAGAAACCCTTGTTTAAGGTAAAATCAACACAACCCATCAAACCTAATTTTTGTGCCTTAGGGCATCCACCCCGAAAACCCTTTTCTCAAAGGTAAAATCAACCAACATACAAACATTTTCTACTCCAAACTAAGGAGCTCTGATTCCTCATCCCCGATGAGTGATACGTAGGCACAAGGGCCACAATCCTTGGTGAGCACCATTATAAAAAAAACTCCTCTCTTTCACACACATTCGTTTGAAAATAAAACAATAAAAAGTTAAATCCCCATGTCCATAAATAACCCAAATGGTTCTCAAGGAATATCATGGATGTGAGGGGTGATAATACCTTCCCCTTCTGTAACCGACTCCCGAACCCTAATCTCGGTTGATACCGATTCCTTATCCTTTTCTTGCGCTTCCCGTGCGCTTATATTTTTTATGGTTTTATCATCTATTTCCCCTCGCCTCTTTAATAGAGGCACACAAATAAAATTCGGTGGCGACTCTTCTGATATTTCCTTCTCCTCTTTGATAGGCATTTCTTTTGTTCAGTTCGTCTAGTTTCCTCGTTATCGAAACCACGGTAGCGGCAGAGTAGGTTTGAGTTTCAAGTGAACCAGGATAAAAATACTTGTGGTTTTATCTATTTGTTGTTAACCTGTTAGTGGTGTTCTTGTTGCGGAAAAAGATTTTGCTTGTAAAACCAAATTCAAACCCCTCTTTCTTGTGTTCTTCACACCTTCACCATAATGTTTGATTTGTCAGCTCTCGTGAAGTACTGGTGTCCAAGAGTCTTCGTCTTTCTGGCCGAGAAAAGGACAAGGTGATCTATTTCTGGTTGTTAGTCATGAGATGCAAATGAATGAATGCACATGTTGGGGATGAAATGCAAATAATTATGCAACATCCGTAGATTCAAAGCATATGTGGTATAATAACTCAGGTTCAAAATTTCGGCATATATACAACAATGCAAAAATGATATGCAATAATGTATGTTAACACATAAAATAATCCGGATAATCTGCGTATACTGCTCGATGCAGGATCAAAGGTTCCATGTATCCATGAGAATAAGGTATGTAGAGTCTATGGTTTCCTGAAGAAAAACACATATCCCCCTCACAGGTAGGCTCTAGTCTTCAAAAGGTAGTTCCTAGAAGGTTCCCAGAGTCATCGATTCAAAATGAAAATACCCCGCCATAGCAAATTATCGCAAAACAAAACTACTTCCAAGTGAATCTAGTATGAGTATAGTTCTCGTGACAACCCGCTGTCGCATTACGCGAAAAACCGGCGGGAAAAAGACACAGAGCCGCCACCGTGCGTTATTTATCCCAAAGGAGGGAAAAGAAACGCTCAAACTAAACCTGGAAAGGAGTGGTCTCGCGACCAGAGATTGATAGGATCGGGAGTCAGTTATGCGAAGGGAAGGTATTAGCACCCTTACGCATCCGTCGTACTCGACGGGATCCACGCTCAAGAGAATAGAAGAAAGGTTGCTAAAAGACTGCTCAAAACTGCACACAACTGGAGTGAAACACAGAAAAGACGGAAGAAGCGGACTCGGCAGGATATCGCATCCTGGGCCTACGTAGTTTGTCAGATACAAACATCAGAGTCGACGTAGTTCGGGGAAATGGGAAACGTGCTCGCTAGGACCTCGCATCCTATGCATACGTATCTTCTCTAACCAGAGGAAGAATCAGAGCACTCGTAGCTCGGCTAACACACGCCAAACAAAACACAAACAGGAAACCGACTGCCAATCGCTGGACTTACGTCAGACTCCGAACAAACAACCACACACAGGAAACCGACTGCCAATCGCTGGACTTACGTCAGACTCCGCACAAACAAACACACACATGAAACCGATTGCCAATCGCTGGACTTACGTCAGACTCCGCACATACACAAGGGGTTGAAAAAGCAAAAGGGCGCCCGGAGAGATCAACTCATCTTCTGCCTACGTACCTCATCTGGTATGAGGATCAGGGCAACGTAGTTCCCCTTAACAGGGAAAAACTATCCTAACCAGAGACTAGGGAGATCACAGACTACTAGGGAGACTACGACTCGAGCCTAGAAGTTGTCATGCATACGATCCCTATGTTGAAGTCTCTAATCCTAACTCGCACGGGAAGCAAGCTAACCTAAACATCAATCAAGTAAGCAAACACAAGCACAAGAGAGCAAGCACACACACTATATGCAAACAAATGTCTCATACAAGGCTGGGCTTTAGTCAAGGGGTCATGTCAACCTCGACATTCAAGCCAACTGGAAAGGGTGTTTTGTGCTCTTAACCCTAACATTGAGAGTTAGGGTGAAGCAGATGAAATAGGAAATGAGGGCAAGACCTCATAACTCTTATCCATGGCCTGGGAGAGCTTGAAACAATCAAAGTGTGGGAGTCCAGAATGAGGAACTCTACTCCACATGACTGACTCTGGACAATGATCTTGGGTGTTTATTCAAAATGCATCAGCACGTAGTGCGAGCAAGATGAAAGACTCAACTGAGTAGCAGGGGATGGATTGCACATCCCTTCTATCTGCCAATGCCTCTTCACTTAGGAGGTCTTTACATGTACAAGGCACAAAGATAAACAACCACAAACATTGCCTCTTAAGGAGGGCTTCAGACAAGTGCCTGCCAAAATAACATGATAGGTCTTCCAGACTACATGAAGTCAGAGGTCATTACCTGGGTGGTATGCCAACCACAAGCAAAGCCAAGCAACTCAAGCAGTGAGTTAAAGCTACTAAAGTACCTGTGTAAATAACCAAACAATCAGTATAGTATTCAGACAAATCAAACAGAAAGTCCAACAGTGAGACAACCAATCATCATACAACATCAATGCAAGGCATAAGATGCAAGCAAACTAAATTGATTCATCATCCACAAGACCTACAAAACAACAAGGTTAGTCAACCAAAATAACTTGTATCTCAAGTGATGAGATCAAATCAACCAATGTGGCTAATTGCTTGAAACCTGAAACACAAAGTCCAAAAGATGAGAACAAACCACTAGCTCAAAGGCTAGGGTCAAAGGTGGGGCAAAAAGTCAAAACAGAAGCTAAAACTCAACATGAATCACATTTAAACAATCATGAACATGTCCTAAAAAGGACCAAGTCAAAAGCATTAAGTAAATCCACCAACCAATCATGCTAAGGCACAAGGCAATTTCAAAGCATACATTTGGTCAACAAGAATCAAAATTCCACATTAAAACAGAAAAGACTCAAACAATTCTGGAAATTTTTATGAGCATATAACATGTCCAACACAATCATCATACCAAAAATCAGAATCAACAGAATCCAATTGACCTAGAAATGAAAATGCACAAGCAAGACATCCAATTGTGTGACACAAATTGTCACACCTAAAGTACATGTGTCCCAAATAGTGAAGGAAATAGCAAAAAATGCCAAATAAAATCACACAAATCCATCATCATATTAAGAGTCATCATGCAAAATTTCATGGCATTTGGATTATGTATAAGCATTTTATGATAGGATGAATGAAGCAAGGTTACAAAAGCATACATGTTCAATCACTCTAACACAATTCAAATTCCAGAAATGGTAAAATCATAAAATCAAAACCATAAAATCCTAGACATCTCAAGGATCATGTAGAAAAAAACCTGGAATTATTTGGATCATTATTCAATTAGTTGTGATTTTCAAAGATCATGTATAAAATGAAATAAAAATTGCAAAACATGAAGAAATAATGAAATGAATTGGAAAATTGAAAGTGGCACAGGCCAGGATCGAAGTGAGGGACGCGCGCTGCCTGAAACGACGTCGTTTCAAGGCTAGGCAATTAAAATGAAAAAAGAAAACAGAAACGCGCTCCATGGGAATCGAAGGGAGAAACCTGGATCAAACAAGGCCTGCAGCATGTTCTTCAGTCAAGAACCCTAGCGCAGCACTCATGGTGGCGCACGGTGGAAACCACCGTCTTCTTCATGAAGACGGTGGGAACAGTGACACGTGGATATTTTTTTTCCAGAATTTACGAAATTATATGCCAATCGATTCGTCTTGACATGTAGGTTCCAAATCCACTATCGTTTTATCCTAATTCCTAAAGAATCATGCAAATCGAAGAGAAGAAAATTTCACATTCTAAACTTAGATTCATCATATCTCCATGAATATTGCACCAAATTTCATGTTCTTTATACCAATGGAATCAACAAGCAATGAACTACAACATTATAACAATAAAAGCAGGAATTAAGAGATACGAAATTGTGACCTCTTGAAGCTCCAACAATGGCAGTAGTAGGTTCAAGGCTTGGCAAGCATCCAAATTCACTCCTGTATCACTGTTATGAAGCTTGAAGTTGAAATTGAGGCCTGGAGATGCTTGGATCTAGCTCAATCAATAATTTCCATCTTCATGTTCTTGCTTGGAATATGCACAAATTCTGCTCGAATTCAATGATCCAATGCTTGATCTACACTAAATCAATACCAGAGAACAAGAATATGGAAGAAAAATCAAGTGTTCTTTGAAGAATTTTTGAATTTGGAAGAAGAGAAATTTTGGAGGGAACTTTTTCAATCTAGATCTAGAATTGTGAAATCTGAAAATTCTGTTAGGATTTACTATTTATATGATATGTTAATCCATTTCCTAATCATGCTTAGGCTTGGCTAATTAAACTTTAATGAGAAAAGAGGTGTTATGCAAAATTTGGTTTTTTCACCCCATGCATGCAATCCCACGTGAACAGTAACCAATGGCCATGCATTTTCACTTAAAACCATATTATGAACATGTTGGAATGGTTAGAAAGCTCATATGATGCACCAAATTCAAATTCATGATTTTCCCTCATAAATAAGCATGAATGAACAAATGGCTATGTGATGAGATTTTGTGCAATGTGATGAATGATTTGGAAAGTTTATGTTATGAGAAGAATTATGCAAAAAGGAGCACTCAATTTGGAGTTATGAATCAAAAGTTATGGCCTTTTGAAGTTCCATACACACTTGGCAATGATTGGATCATATCTCCTCAACCATTCATCAGATGCTCATGATCTTGGACTTTTTGGAAATGGGGGAGAAAGATATTCAACTTTCATGTTGGACAAAATTTCATTTGAAGCTTATTTGATGTTGGAAAGTTGAGTTGAAGTTGGTCCAAAAACTTGCCATTTTTGGAAACTTGAAATTACAGGTCACTTTCCATTTTGGGAAACTTTTGATCTGGCTTCAAAATCTTCAAGGTATGAGTTTGACATGTTGATTAAACCTCTTTGGGACATGAATGAAGTGTCTCAAACCATTTCTCCACCTCCTAGCCCTCAGTTGACTTGCAGTTGACTTTTATGGGCCCTAGATGACCTGAAACTGCACTGTGGACTTTGAGCCTCTAGCACTTGGTACAATGGCTTCAAAATGAACCTTGATTCATGTAAGCTCTCTAGAACAACCATAGGTCCTTTATCTCATGGAAATGCCTGGTCTCTTGCATAGATGAATTCTCCTGATACCAGTCTTGACTGATAAGATGCAAGGTACTATGCAATGTTAATGCAATGTTAATGCAATGTCAATGACCTAAAAATGAAATGAATGTACAAATGGGGGGTGCAAATTTGAGGTGCTACACCCAACATGCGAAATACAGTTGAACATGATTATCCACGAGTCAATCATATGTATGTACTTAGTTCAGGTATAGAGCTTCTCTCATGTAGCATAGTCCCAACCCAAAAAAGAGTATAACAGATATCCAGTATATAATGAATATTTAAAGCAATAAAGAATACGATAAATAAAGCGAGTAAAACATAAAGATAAACACCTAAAGCAAGCAACAAATAACCAAAGCTAGGCTCGACTCCTTTTAGCGACTAGGAAATACTCCAAGTAGCAAAATATCCTCAGCAGAATCGCCAGCTGAAGCTAGCAAAAATATACCTGAACGCATCACACGCTGAAACATACAACAGAGTCACCCTCAAACTTTATTTATTCCCGAAGGAAAGGGAGAACATCGATAAAACTCGGGGAAAGAGAAAATAGGTAGGGAAGTCGGTTATGCAAGAGGAAGGTATTGGCACCCCTAACATCCGTTGTACTCAACAGTAACCGTTTTGATTGTTCTTTGCTTGAATGAGTGTGATATAAGGATTACTCGCAAAAATAAAGAAATAGATAAAATACTCAGAGAGGATTAGGGCCTTCATGCCTATGTATCCTTATAGTGCAATAAGGATTTCAAAGCTCCGTAATTCATAGAACTAATCATGGGAGATGATAGAAGAGTGATAACAAATATGGTTTGAACCAAAGAATAATGTGGTTTGACTCCAAAAAGCGGTGAAATCTGAACCTAAGAGTAAAACTGGCATTAACCAATATGTGGGTAACCTGAAGCATTAGCGACTATATGGTATGACCGAAAACAAAGAGAATTAAGTGTTTGGTATCAGGGAAAACATTTCTTGGTTCACAAGTAGACACTGAATAGAGCTCAAAGAGATAATGTATTTGGCTTAAAGAGAAAGTACATCACATGAAGTGAATGCAGGTAGTAGATGATGAAACATCTGGGTGATTCCCTAAGCCAGGAGAAGAAATAATGATAAATATGCTCGCGGAGGATTTGAACCCTCGTGTCTACGTATTCTCATCGTGCAATGAGAAATTCAAAGCTTTGTAGTTCATGGAACCACGAAAACATAGAAAGAATATATGATTGATTTGATTTCCCAGAGGCAAAGTAAATTGCTTAACAAGCAAGAGTGTGGCAACAAGCAAGAGTGTGGCATTAGCGAATGATGGTAATCAACCACAGGGAATTAATGAAGGCATGGTATGAACCAAAGATGCTACCAGAGTTTGAGACTCCATGGGGTAGGAAAAGGTATTTTCCAGGGTTTGTAACCCCACAGGGTATGATGAGAGATAGCCAGAGTCTGTAACTCCCTAGGGCAAGAGCATAAAGATATGCCATAGTCTGAACATACAAGGGCAAGAAACAATTATTTGAATGCCAGAGTCTGTAACTCAATAAGGGCACAGGAATATGATGCCAAAATCTGAACTCTAATGCAATGTCAAAGGTTGTCATATTCTATACTCCATGGGCAAGATGCATAAGTGGGCCATATTATGTAATTGTAAGGCATAATGAAATGTCAAAATTTGTAACTGTATAGACAAAATCAAGGTTTCCACAGTCTGTAACTCTGTAGGGAAAGAATGCCAAGGTCCATACCTTATAGGCAAAGAACAAAGTATGCCAAAGTCTGGACTTTAGAGGCACAATTAAGGGTTGCCAAAGTTTGTACTTCATGCTCAAAAAGAGGCTGCCAAAGTCTCTACTTTATGGGCAATGAAAGAATATGTCAAAGTCTGTAATTGTATAGGAAATGCATGTGGAAATTTATTAGTAAATGGTTATGTGACCCTAAGGTAATGATCCCAAAAGATGTATGAACATCAAGGAGGAGAGTCTGGTACTGAATTCAAGAGGAGAGTAAAAGTGCTTCACTGTTGAAGGAGGATTAATGTGCAATGATGCTTCACTATTGAAGTGTTGAATGATTGATGTGTCTGAAGAAGACTTGTCAATTACATGATTCAAATTGCACTAAAGTCTATGAACAAAGGCGAATACCCTGAGCAACTGGGTCATTCGCCTCGTACCCAAAGATATTCTAGTCAGGGATAGGAATGTTCCACTCTCATCATTCTTTGTTTCTTAAGGCTCATGGCATACAACTTGGATTAGAATTGACAAGTTGCTGATAAGAGATCCTGAGTGTTGTTGATCTTAATGATGCAATGCTACTTATTATAGAAGAAGACTTAACAATCATTTGATTTGAATTATGCTAAAATCTATGAATAGAGGTGAATACGATGAGCCACTAGGTTATTCGCCCCTGTAATACCCCAAAATTTACCCTTCATTTTTCCTGGAAGCATACGCTTTACACCTCATGCATGCATTCATTTTTAGGTCATTTAGCATTTGCATTTCATCATGGCAATCGGAATCGGATCCAAGAAGCTTGATCATCATCCAGGACACTTTGTGGGCTCTATTTAGATGATCAGTCAACACAAGGGAAAGACTTGAGTTACTTCCAACAGGGGTCTATTCGCCAGTCAAAACGTTAATCTTGAAGGAGCAAAGGTTTGTTCATGAGTTGTCATGCTCGCTAGGCGAAGCCCACGTGTTTTGAAAAAAAAAACAAAAACGAAAAAAAAAGAAAAAAAAAAGATAAATAAATAAATAAAAGAAAAAAATCTTGGACTTGGACCTCTCTCATTTGAGCCCACAGGTCCACAAAAATCAGGTTATAAATTCAGAGTTTCAGTGAAACAAAAGGTCATTCTATTCCTATTACCCTGTCTGGGAAAAAGATAGTGAGAGAAGAACCCTGGGGAAAAAGATAGTGAGAGAAGAGCTAACAGAGTTCAGAGCAACCTCCAGGCAACTCTGAAAGGTTCATTCTGACTCACACACTTTCAGCTCAAGCAAACCCTAACATTGGTTTGCAAATCCAGCCGTGCCATTTGATTTCAACCGATCTCTCCAATCAGGTTTGCCCTTATTCCCATTACCTTTGTGCTTTGAAGTTGAATACTCTGAATGTTTGAGGTATGATGGATGAATTTCATTAGGTTTTTTCCCACGGGTTCATAATTATGTATGAATGTATAAATAATGCCTTGAATGCTTAATCGTTTAATTTCTGAAGTGTATGCCACAGAGTTTAAGGTTTCTGAAACCATATTGTTATCCATGAAAACCATACTGTTTTGCTCTAATCTGACTTACGTTTGTCATAGCATGTTTTCTCCTAATTCTTATCTTGTTTCACTAACCCTTTTGTTGAGTTTTTGTGAAGGCTCACATGACTTTTGCAGGGATAGCTCGTTGGATATTCCACTTTGCTTGTGGGGTACCATTTGGGAGATTTATTCTAATTTCCTTGTAGGCACATTTACTTTATACGTGTTTGTTTTGTATGTGTTCGTATCCCCGCAGGTAGCGCGGTTCCTTCGTCAAGGACTGCCTTTTTGCATGAGCATCCCAAACCCTAACCCTTCATTGATTTTTCTTCTCCTAAACACACGTTTACTCCTTCTACTATAGGTGAGTAAGTCTCCAAAGGTCGAGCATCCGGTAGATTGTGTAGTAACGTCGTCCGCCCCCAAAACATAATCCTTAACCCCGTAGTTAGCCGAACTACGGCTTACTCTGATTCTCATTCCAGATGAGATACGTAGGCATAAGACGCGATGTCTTAGCGAGCACACATCCCCCTAACCCATAGGTCAGCCGAGCTAAGAAGACTCTGATTCTCATATTCAAATGAGATATGTATGCAGTGGATGTGACATCCGCGCGAGTCATTTTCATTTAACCCCTTTTTTTAGTAAACAACACAAGATAAACTCACACCCTTTAGACAAGAACTACAAAAGTGGATCCCGTAGAATATTACGGATGCGTAGGGGTGCTAATACCTTCCCTTCGCATAACCGACTCCCGAACCCAAGATTTGGTTGCGAGACCTTGTCTTTTCCTTTCCTCTTTTCAGGTTTACTTCGAGCGTTTCCTTTCCCTCCTTTGGGATAAATAACGCACGGTGGTGACTCTTCTGTCATTTTTCTTCGCCGGTTGTTTTTTCGCGCACTGTATTTTTCAAGTTGTGACAGCTGGCGACTCTGCTAGGGATCCGGTTTCCCTAAGCGAGTCCCTCATAGCTTTTGTAGTTTGTTTGTTTATTGGGTGTTCATGCTTTTGTACAATTATTTATTTACCTGCTTTACCTTATTGCATTGTGTACATATCATTGATGTATCTGTTGGCTGGCTATGGCTGCTTGGTGATCTTTGTGAGATGAGTTCTATACCCGAACTCGAGTGCACTTAGGATAGGAGAATGGCATAGTCTTGTCGACTTGTGTGGAGTTATTCCTTAGCAAGTTGACTTGCAAGCCCATTCACTTGGTGGAGGTCATGTTGAGATCAATAATGTCACACAAGTAAGTTGTGGTTAGACATTACTTTTTCCAATATAGACCTTAGAGGTCGAGGACCTTAGTTTACCAAACCCATCTTGGCCTATTCGTAGGACGTAGTGCGAAAGTCGTTCAAGTGTAAGATTTGATACGATTGTTACACGATACTACACTCATAAGAGTCTCTCTTGAGAATATTTTTGGAATACGAGTAGTCGTTCCTCCGATAATATCCGAAAGATGGGATTATGACTATGGGAACCTTTTGTAGAACATGTTTGGCAGGTTTAAACCTTAGTACACTCCTTTTGGGTGGTTCTTAACCTAAACTCCATGCTCGTGACTTGCAACAAACCCTTGATTCATGGTTGATCCGATCAGGTATCCTTAATATCAATGAAACTTGGGTGTTGATAAGGTGTAAACCATAATCCACCAAAATGGGTGGTTGATATTAAGGATAACATGATCCATCCCATGACCTTTGTTTGGTGTGCTCTTAATTTCTCTCTAGACAGTGCAACCTGACAGATGTTCAAGCAGATACAGCGATCCTGATTCCCATGCCACTGCACTGCATTCACATCATTTTGCATTCATAATCATTCACACATGTTTATCCATTTCTGTGGGGTTTATATCTTCTACTTGATTCTAGTCGGAATTTTCTTGGTTCTCATCAACGACTTAGTCTTTTTTTTTACATCGTTTATCTATTGAGAGACTGGAATCAAGGGGGTAGAATACCTTTGGAATTGATAAACATGTCATTGCATTTACATATTCATTAGCATGTCTTGCATAAAAGGTACTGCCACAGTGTTCTCAGTTTGTTTGGTGTTCCATTATCAGGATAGAAGACCCAGGCATTCACCGGTATGGTACCCGCAGAAACCAACAGAGAGTAATGGAAAGCCTACAGGCAGAGTTCGTCGAGATGAAAATCCGCATGAATCAATTCATGGATGTGGTTCAAGGGGTGGCTCAAGGACAGCAAGAGCTCAGGCAGATGATACAGAGGAATCCTCCTGCTTAACCAGAGACGGTGACTGATCCTCCAGCTAGAGAGGCTAATGGACCCAATGGACCGGGGCCTATCCCAATCCTACATGTCACCTCCGGTCAACAGCCCGTTCATGATGATCAGGACGATCAGTTCCCCCTACTACAGGAAGACTTTGGTATGGGTCATGGTGTGGACCCCATGTTTAGAAGATTGGAAGAGAGGTTGAAGGTAGTGGAAGGACAGAATCCTCTGGGAGTAGATGTTGCTGACTTGGGGCTGGTCCCAGGTGTGAGAGTGCCACCGAAATTCAAGGTCCCGATATTTGACAAATACAATGGCAACTATTGCCCGAAGACCCATGTGCAAGCCTATTTCCGTAAAATGGTTGCATACTCCGATGACGAAAAGTTGCTTATGTACTTTTTCCAAGACAGCCTAGCTGGGGCATCCCTGGAATGGTATATGAGGCTGGACAGAGCCCACATCCGTTGCTGGAGGGATTTGGCTGAGGCTTTCGTGAAGCAGTATCAGTATAATGCAGACATTGCTCCAGACAGAACTCAACTTCAAAATCTGTATCTTAAAAGCAATGAGTGCTTCAGAGAATACGCTCAACGCTGGAGAGAAACAGCTTCCCGTGTTCAACCTCCTATGTTGGAGAAGGAAATGGCTAACATGTTCATGAACACTCTGCCAGGACCTTATTTGGAGCGCCTGGTGGGTTGCAATGCCTCCAATTTTGCTGATGTAGTCTCTACCGGAGAGAGGGTGGAGAATTACCTAAGGACATACGAGACCCAGAGTGGAGGTGGATCCTCATCAGGGGTGAAGAAGTTGTTCATTTAGGGACAGAAGAGGAGAGAAGGGGATGCAAGTTCCATATCTTCTTATCAGAACAGGGATAACCAGAGGAATAACTTTCAGAACTATCATCAGCAACCGTATGTTGCGGCTATGACCATTCTAGCTGCATCACCACTACAACAACAACAACCACAGTGTCAACCAGCTCAATACCAACCACAACACCCGGGTAACAGACCCGTCTATCAACCGAGGCCAAGGAAGATGGACCGGCGTTTCGACACTCTTCCAATGTCGTACGCTCAGTTGCTTTCTAGTCTTCAACAACTACAACTTGTGCAGTTGCGCACTCTGGCTCCTCACGTTTGTAGGCTTCCGGTGGGTTATGACGCCAACGCTAGGTGTAGCTTCCATTCTAGGGCACCTGGCCATAATATTGAGAACTGCAAAGCTTTTAAGCACGTAGTTCAGGACCTCATTGATTCAAAGGCCATTAACTTTGCACCATCTCCTAATGTCGTCAACAATCCCATGCCCCAGCATGGTGGAGTCAACGTTAACATGGTTGAAGGAGAAGTCAAATTAATCTCTGCGGTCAATAATAAAGATGGGGATAGTGATTGCGACATCGATAACTGGGTGCGTCTGAGGATCCCGGGTGAAGTTCTCAACAATTGGTCTTCTGAGGAGATTGTCCAAGCCACTTGTCTGGAGGAGTAATTTTCTTTGTTTATTCATGCATATCCAAGTCTTACGTTCCGCCAGGGCGTAATGACTCATTGTAGGGCTCATCTATGTGACACTTGCATTTTTTATCATAAATAAAGGACGTCTTTTTGCATTCAAATATTTCGTTCCCTGTCTTTCTATTTTTGCAGTTTTTCAAAAAAAAATGGCAATGTTTTGTTTAGTTTCCACTTTTTTTTCTTCTTTTTTTCACACTCATAAGCACATACCATCACTCATGCAGATGCACATCACCGGATCCTATTGATAACGGTTCTGCTATGGCTCGCTTCGACTTTGAAAATCCAATCTTTCAAGCTGAAGAAGAGGGTGATGAAGACTGTGAACTCCCTGAAGAACTTACCAGGTTATTAAAACAAGAGGAAAGGGTCATTCAACCGCATCAAGAGTCTGTTGAAGTGATTAATCTTGGCACCGAGGACGCCAAGAGAGAAATCAAGATAGGGGCTGCTTTGGAAGACAATGTGAAGAAGGGGTTGATTGAATTGCTGCAAGAGTATGTTGACATCTTCGCTTGGTCTTATCAGGACATGCCAGGGCTTGACACAGGCATCGTGGTACATCGCTTGCCGCTCAAAGAAGGTTGTCCTCCGGTCAAGCAGAAGCTCAGAAGAACAAGACCAGAGATGGCTGTCAAGATAAAGGAAGAAGTGCAAAAACAGTTGGATACAGAGTTTCTAGCAGTCACAAATTATCCGCCATGGGTTGCAAATATCGTTCCGGTACCTAAGAAGGATGGAAAGGTACGGATGTGTGTTGACTACCGGGATCTGAACAGGGCTAGTCCTAAAGATGATTTCCCCTTACCTCACATTGACGTTTTGGTGGATAACACGGCTCAGTTCTCGGTATTCTCCTTCATGGATGGCTTTTCCGGCTATAATCAAATTAAGATGGCACCAGAAGACATGGAGAAGACAACATTCATAACCCCATGGGGCACCTTCTGCTACAAGGTGATGCCGTTTGGTCTGAAAAATGCCGGAGCAACATATCAGCGAGCGATGGTGACTCTGTTCCATGATATGATTCATCATGAAATCGAGGTTTATGTTGATGATATAATTGCCAAATCTTAGACAGAAGAAGAACATTTGGTGAATTTGCAGAAACTGTTTGAGCGTTTGAGGAAATTCAAGATGAGGCTTAATCCGAACAAGTGTACTTTTGGGGTAAGATCTGGAAAACTACTGGGTTTTGTTGTTAGCGGAAAAGGGATTGAGGTGGATCCGGCCAAAGTGAAAGCGATACAGGAAATGCCTGAGCCAAGAACAGAGAAACAAGTCTGTGGTTTCTTAGGGAGGTTGAACTACATTGCAAGGTTCATCTCTCACCTAACAGCCACGTGTGAGCCAATATTCAAATTGTTGAGAAAAGATCAGGCTATCAGGTGGAATGATGATTGTCAAAGGGCGTTCAAGAAGATAAAAGAGTATTTGCAGAATCCTCATATCCTTGTGCCTTCGGTCCCAGGGAGACCGCTGATTATGTATTTGACAGTACTGGACAATTCCATGGGTTGTGTTCTCGGTCAACACGACGAGACATGTAGGAAAGAGCATGCCATCTACTACCTGAGTAAGAAATTCACAGATTACGAGTCGAGATACTCAATGCTTGAATAAACATGTTGTGCACTTGCATGGGCTGCGAAGCGATTGAGACAATACATGTTGTCTCACATAACCTTACTGATCTCCAAAATGGATCCAGTCAAGTATATATTTGAGAAGCCAGCTCTCACCGGAAGAGTTGCTCGTTGGCAAATGGTACTGACAGAGTACGACATCCAGTATACTTCCCAGAAAGCCATCAAGGGGAGTATTCTGTCAGACTATATTGCTCAACAGCCGGTTGAAGATTATGAGCCGATGAAGTTTGATTTTCCAGATGAAGACATCATGATGAAAGACTGTGAAGAGCCAGTTGTTGAAGAGGGACCTGATCCAGACGAAAAGTGGACTTTAATGTTTGATGGGGCCGTCAACGCCAGAGGAAGTGGAATTGGTGTTGTCATTACAACTCCGAAAGGTGCCCACATGTCTTTCACCGCTCGTCTGACTTTCGAGTGCACCAATAATGAAGCTGAGTATGAAGCCTGTATCTTGGGTATTGAGCAAGCCATTGATTTGAGAATCAAGACTTTGGACATCTTCGGAGATTCATCTCTGGTAATCAATCAAGTGAATGGTGATTGGAACACTCTCCAGCCTACTCTGGTCCCCTATAGAGATTACACGAGAAGACTGTTGACTTTCTTCACAACAGTAAAGTTGTACCATATACCTCGTGATGAGAACCAGATGGCAGATGCTCTTGCTACTCTATCCTCCATGATCAATGTGATTCGGTGGAACCACGCTCCCAGGATCGATGTGATGCGCCTCGACAGGGCCGCGTATGTGTTTGCTGCTGAACTGTTAGTTGATTACAAGCCCTGGTATCACGACATCAAGTGCTTTCTGAAGAATCAAGAGTACCCTGCAGGGGCATCCAACAATGATAGAAAGACTTTGAGAAGATTGGCAGGCAGTTTCTTCTTGAACAAAGACAATGTTCTGTATAAGAGGAACTTCGACATGGTTTTGCTCAGATGCGTGGACAGACACGAAGCAGACATGTTAATGCAGGAAGTTCATGACGGCTCCTTCGATACTCATGCCGGCGGACATGAAATGGCTAAGAAATTGTTGAGAGCAGGTTATTACTGGATGACCATGGAATCTGATTGTTTCAAATATGCTCGGAAGTGCCATAAATGCCAGATTTATGCTGATAAGGTGCATGTGCCGCCGAATCCTTTGAATGTGATGTCTTCACCGTGGCCTTTCGCTATGTGGGGCATCGATATGATTGGAAAGATTGAGCCGACCGCCTTCAATGGGCATCGCTTCATCCCTGTTGCCATCGACTATTTCACCAAGTGGGTCGAAGCAGCATCGTTCGCGAATGTCACCAGACATGTGGTTGCCCGATTCATCAAGAAAGAAATCATTTATCGCTATGGGATTCCCGAAAGAATCATTACTGATAATGGTTCTAATCTCAACAACAAAATGATGAAGAAGTTGTGCCAGAACTTCAACATTCAGCATCACAATTCTTCCCCTTACCGCCCTAAGATGAACGGTGTTGTTGAAGCGGCAAATAAGAACATAAAGAAGATTGTGCAGAAGATGGTCGTTACGTATAGAGATTGGCATGAGATGCTACCCTTCGCCTTGCATGGGTATCGTACTTCAGTATGTACATCGACCGGGGCAACCCCTTACTCCTCTAAGAGTCCTATTGGATGTCAAGTTAGACGAAGCTGAATGGATTCGGACAAGGTTCAATGAGTTGAGTCTTATCGAAGAGAAGCGAATGGCAGCCATTTGTCATGGGCAGTTGTATCAAAGTCGGATGAAGAGAACCTTTGATCAGAAAGTGCGTCCTCGATGCTTCCAGGTCGGAGATTTGGTGTTGAAAAGGATCCTTCCTCCTCAGACAGATCACAGGGGCAAGTGGACTCCTAACTATGATGGACCGTATATTGTCACCAAGGTTTTTGATGGTGGGGCCTTAATGCTTGCAACGATGGATGGTGAAAACTTCACTTCCCCGGTGAACTCATACGCAGTTAAAAAATACTTCGCATGAAATAGACCCGCTGGACAATAAAAAGAGTAGTCCAGGCAAAAATGGGCATCCCGGCGAACCAAGAAAATGAAAAAGGTTCGGGCAAAAATTAGGGATTAAAAGTGAAAAGATTGTACACCCGGTAAGTTGAAAACCTGAAAAGGCAACTTAGGCAAAAATGGGTATCCCGGTGGATTGAAAACCCGAAAAGGGCGATCCAGGCAAAAGTTAGGGATTAAGCGAATGACTGCGTTCTGAGTAGTTCTGAATCTCATCTCGTGTCAATGATTGGAAACTTTTGAAGGATAGGAAACAGTCCAATCACTCTTTCAGAAAGCTGATCATCTGGAGGATCTTGAAGACGAGCAAGTCATAGCAGAATTGGAACCCAATAGAAATCCATTTCACATTGCCATTAGATTAATGTGTGTTTTTATCTGTTGTGCGATTACCTCTTTCTAGGGATTGCTTCCTGATGTAAATGCCTATTCAGAGGCCGTTCAATCAATAAAATCATGTTGTTCAGTATATCTCTATTTTCATTTTCATTTTTTTGTTTTGTTTGCAAAAATGACGTCCGAATTTTTTGATAAACATTGCATCATGACACATAAGAGCTTTACAGGTACATGCTTAATAAACATTTAAAATTGCTGTAAATTTTAAGTGCTTTGGATCGTCTATTCAGAACAGGTACCCTCGGGGCATTTCCTTAAAATCCCCTGCAGATGATCGTGAATGTTTTCCCCCAACAGACGAATTCGGTATCTTATCCCTGCAGAGCTGATCAGAGCGTTGGATTCTTCAATCTCTAGCAGGTTCTCACCACTGTACCTCCCCCCAAGCGGTGGTTTCAAATTACACACTCCCCAGTAGAGTTAACAGTGTCAAACTATATACCCCCAGCGGAGTTGACAGTGTCAGACTGTATCTTCCCAGCAGAAGCGGCTGCTCCTCAGAGTTCGAGGCCAGATCGATAATCCCAATGCCAGATCCATGGTTTCTTTCCTTGAAGCAGAACCTCGGTACCGTATCGGTGTTTGCTTCCCCTGCTGAGTCATCTCTCGCAGATCGTGGTTGCCAGAACCACTATCGCTTTCCCCAACAGCAGGTTTTCAGTGTCGTTCTCTCCCCAGTCAGAATCTAGGTATTTCGTCATTGCTAGAACACCGTGTGGCGGGTCATTTCCCCACAGAATTCTTTGCGCTGTGCATCTCCAGCAGCCTTGCCAGGGTCCAGAAGATGGTGATCATTTTCCCAGTAGATCCCATTGCCTCAGCTTGGCATTCTACCCAGCATTTCGCATCCCTGCATGTAGAATCATATTGCATTGCATCCTCCCAAATCGCGTAGCATTTCCATTTTCATGGAGCATTACGCCATTGAAAAATTCAAACATACGCATGTAAGCATAAAACATTCTCGGTATCCCAAGTGATAAGCCAGAAGTTGTTTCCAGTACTCAGACTGAAGATTGTTCATGACTTAACTTTGTTATCCCCAGCAAGTGTCATTGGCCCATGCGCCGCCTCTATTATCGTTCCCTATTTCTGCCGATGCTGACAGGCATGAAGTTTCCGGTATTCAGACCGAAGTGGCGTTCAGGCCAGTTTTCCGATGTTCAGATCGAAGAAGTTTCCGACGTTCAGGTCGATGCAACTTGTGGCATTCAGGCCAGTTTTCTGATGTTCAGATCGAAGAAGTTTCCGACATTCAGGTCGATGCAACTTATGGCATTCAGGCCAATTTTCCGATGTTCAGATCAAAGAAGTTTCCGACGTTCAGGTCGACGCAACTTGTGGCATTCAGGCCAGCCTCTCGGTGTTCAGACCGATATTAATAATCTCATATCTCCCGATGTTCAGATCGAAGTCATTTTCAGTATTCAGACTGATGAGCGGCATTCAGGCCATGGTTATTTCTGTGTTACCATTTATTTTGGTATCCAGGTTAACATTCTTTTTCGGTATTCAGACTGATGAGCGGCATTCAGGCCATGGTTATTTCTGTGTTACCATTTATTTTGGTATCCAGGTTAACATTCTTTTTCGGTATTCAGACTGGCTCTCACCGTACCAGACATATTCTTCTTTCAAGACCACCTCTTTGCCGATTCTGACAGGCATTGTTACTTCATTTACTTCAGTGCAAATTTTCGGGCTTTTATTGTATTCAATCCCTTGATACCTCGAGAGCACGAAAGTCGCTGCTATCTTCTTTCCAGGTCTCCAGTTGATTGAATAGGGGCAGCTGTAATACCCCAAAATCTACCCTTCATTTTTCCTGGAAGCATACGCTTTACACCTCATGCATGCATTCATTTTTAGGTCATTTAGCATTTGCATTTCATCATGGCAATCGGAATCGGATCCAAGAAGCTTGAACATCATCCAGGACACTTTGTGGGCTCTATTTAAATGATCAGTCAACACAAGGGAAAGACTTGAGTTACTTCCAACAGGGGTCTATTCGTCAGTCAAAACGTTAATCTTGAAGGAGCAAAGGTTTGTTCATGAGCTGTCATGCTCGCTAGGCGAAGCCCACGTGTTTTGAAGAAAAAAAACGAAAAAAAATGAAATAAATAAATAAATAAATAAATAAAAGAAAAAAATCTTGGACTTGGACCTCTCTCATTTGAGCCCACAGGTCCACAAAAATCAGGTTATAAATTCAGAGTTTCAGTGAAACAAAAGGTCATTCTATTCCTATTACCCTGTCTGGGAAAAAGATAGTGAGAGAAGAACCCTGGGGAAAAAGATAGTGAGAGAAGAGCTAATAGAGTTCAGAGCAACCTCCAGGCAACTCTGAAAGGTTCATTCTGACTCACACACTTTCAGCTCAAGCAAACCTAACATTGGTTTGCAAATCCAGTCGTGCCATTTGATTTCAACCGATCTCTCCAATCAGGTTTGCCCTTATTCCCATTACCTTTGTGCTTTGAAGTTGAATACTCTGAATGTTTGAGGTATGATAGATGAATTTCATTAGGTTTTTGCCCACGGGTTCATAATTATGTATGAATGTATAAATAATGCCTTGAATGCTTAATCGTTTAATTTCTGAAGTGTATGCCACAGGGTTTGAGGTTTCTGAAACCATACTGTTATCCATGAAAAACCATATTGTTTTGCTCTAATCTGACTTACGTTTGTCATAGCATGTTTTCTCCTAATCCTTATCTTGTTTCACTAACCCTTTTGTTGAGTTTTTGTGAAGGCTCACATGACTTTTGCAGGGATAGCTCGTTGGATATTCCACTTTGCTTGTGGGGTACCATTTGGGAGATTTATTCTGATTGCCTTGTTGGCACATTTACTTTATACATGTTTGTTTTGTATGTGTTTGTATCCCCGCAGGTAGCGCGGTTCCTTCGTCAAGGACTGCCTTTTTGCATGAGCATCCCAAACCCTAACCCTTCATTGATTTTTCTTCTCCTAAACACACGTTTACTCCTTCTACTACAGGTGAGTAAGTCTCCAAAGGTCGAGCATCCGGTAGATTGCGTAGTAACGTCGTCTGCCCCCAAAACATAATCCTTAACCCCGTAGGTAGCCGAACTACGGCTTGCTCTGATTCTCATTCCAGATGAGATACGTAGGCATAAGACGCGATGTCTTAGCGAGCACACATCCCCCTAACCCATAGGTCATCCGAGCTACGAAGACTCTGATTCTCATATTCAGATGAGATACGTATGCAGTGGATGCGACATCCGCGCGAGTCACTTTAATTTAACCCCTTTTTTTTAGTAAACAGCACAAGATAAACTCACACCCTTTAGACAAGAACTACAAAAGTGGATCACGTAGAGTACTACGGATGCGTAGGGGTGCTAATACCTTCCCTTCGCATAACCGACTCCCGAACCCAAGATTTGGTTGCGAGACCTTGTCTTTTCCTTTCCTCTTTTCAGGTTTACTTCGAGCGTTTCCTTTCCCTTCTTTGGGATAAATAACGCACGGTGGCGACTCTTCTGTCATTTTTCTTTCACCGGTTGTTTTTTCGCACACTGTATTTTTCAGGTTGCGACAGTCCCGTACCCAAAGATATTCATAATGAGTTAATGGAATTCCCTACTCTCATCATTCTCTATTTCTTAAGGCTCGTGCCCCACAATCTAAATTATGATTGACAGGTGTTGATACCTTTGTTGTGCTTGAGAAGTAGTCCACTTTGTCAAGTATGCTTGATAGGTGTTGACTTTGAAGTCTTGATCTTGCATTTGAATCTTGAGGTCTTGAGCTCATGAGATTCAGCATATCCAATACAACTTGAGTATTATGGACTTGACCTATCAAGTGATCAAGGGTCTTTTGATAACTTGAATAGGCTTGGGGATTAAAGCACAATACAAAGGATTTGGTTAACCAAAGTGACCTTTGATCAACACTAATCAATGGGATTCAAAGAAATTAACCGGGCTATGTACAACCACCTAATGAATTAATCAATTAAAGAATCAATTGGCGCTAAGCAAACCCTAAGCTGAGGAATCAGGCATTAAAAATCAGAATTTCCTACCTAGGGGCAAAATGGTCAATATGAAATCAATTAGGGAAATATTTTCTAAAAATCAACATTTAATTAAAAACTAATTAAGCCTAATTATATCTAATTATGTGAAAATATAATTAGTCTAAAATTTAATTATCCTAATCAAATCTAAACATAACCTAATCAAGCATTAAAACCTAATTAAATTCTAAAATCCCTAAAATCTAACATTCTAATTAGGACCTAAATTTAATCTCAATTTCTAACCTCATTACCCCAATTAGATTCTAAAAAAAATCAATTAATTCTAATTATCTAAATCAACCTAAATTTTTTAATCTAATCAAAAATATAAAATCTTAATTAATCTAATCAATATACTAATCTCTAATTAACAATCACAAAACATGAAAAAACAATATGAGAGTGACCCAATAAGCTTCACTTGGGCCCTAAATGACGAAAGGGGGGTGTATGTTCATTCGAGAGTGAAGGAGGACACTGAATGGCCCGTTTGCGTGGGTTGGGCACTACTGAGGTCCATAAACCAATATTGATGGATGCTTGTGGGGTATGTTCAACAAGTAGGTGGTACAAAACGAAATTCAATGGGCCTAACGGATAACCGAAGCCAAAATGCACACCACATGAGAGGAGAAGTCAGTATCCACTTCACATGTGCAAAAAACTAAAACTCTTATACACATGTCCTCCACCAAAACGAAATCCAGCAACCATTTCGCCACGCCAGAAATTGCCTCCGGCGGTGGCGGAGGCTTAAACCACACAAACCATACCTTAAAATACTCGTCTCAATGAGCTCTATTAAAGCCCTAAGCCAATTCCAACTAAATCCTTCTCCATTGCTCAAATTAAAAGGGTCAAAGGAAGGACCCTAACATCCAAGTTCAACCATCTGAAGGTCTCGACGCAGAAAGGGAATCTGAACCCTAGGGATTTGATCTCTATTGCTTAAATTTATGTCTTAATGATGAGGAATCGCGAAGAAGAAGATGAATATGTACCTATGCGTGAGACGTCGAATGAAGCTAATTGTATGAAAATACTAGAGGAAAGTTCACCAGGTAATTCAATCCTCTGCTCTTAAATCCCTGCAAATTCTTCTTCTTCTCTATGATCCTAGTCTATAGGATGAGATTCGTTTTGGTTTGTGCGTGTTATGAAAGACGAATCAGGGGAGGAGCATTGTGAGATTCTGAGATTGTTAAGAGAGTTGTGAGAGATGTTAGGTTTGAGCTCAACCAATTGAAGCTTCAATGGCCTTGTTGAAGATTTTGTGAGGGTGAGAGAGAGAAGAAGATGAAGATTGAAAGATGAGTCCCCTATGAGATTTCGACGGGAAGTGATTTTATAGAGTTTGTTTCTAACAGGACCTGACTCTATTAGCTTCCGGATGAATAAAACAGTTGCAGCTTGTAACTTTGTTAGCGGTTAGGATTCAGTTAATGCTAGATGGAGTTAATTGGTTAGAGTGGAATGAATCTGTTCATTGTAGTTAAACGATCTCAGTTAGTTTCAGTTAAATAGTGAGTTAGTGATGAAATGGAAACTTGAATTAGTGACTGTTGTTAATTTGAGAGTTAAGTGGTATTAAGTTGGAGCTTTTTTGTTGAACTGAATTTGAAATTCCTGCTAAATGATTAATTAATGAAATGTCAGGTCAGTTGACTTTGGTCAAGGTTAACAAAATTTGTCAGTAGTCGACCAAAGTCAAGTTTTGGTCAAAGTTGCTATTTTTTGTAATTTTTTTGTATGAATGTTGTAAATTGTAATATATGAATGAAATGTACCCTTTTGAATGGAAGTAACTATTTTATTTCAATGAAACAATGTGTTAATTTCAAATAAGATTTTCCCACCAAAACTCATGTTTGAATCATAGTTTTTTGAATCATGATCTCTGAATGCATTATGGACTTTGAATGAATCATGTAACTTGAACAATTGGGCTAAAAATACACCATGAATCAAGAATCAATGGATTAGAAATGCATTAAAATAATATGATCCACTGAATGCACTACAATAAATGAATCAATGGATTATGAATGAAAGTTATGAAACTTGCACTATGAAGCATTATGAAGTATGAAGCCATGGACTAAGAATGCACCATGAAATAAGAATCAATGGACTGTGAATTTGAATGAAAACATGAATAAAATATGATTGAAATAAGGCCTTTGACCAAATGAATATTTAAAAAAATAGACATGCAACAAGGAATGATCTACAAATGACTGATACCAATAGTAAACTTGATGAACGGTTCTAATGGAAATGACATGATGCAAACCACAATGATCAGATGCCTCATTCCATGAATTAGGGTTTAATAGACAACTAGACGATCAATATACAAACCACAATGGTCACCAAAAATTGAACCACCCACAATTAGGGTTTCATGTTCAATCCAAGGTTACCAGACAAATCACATGATGTATGGTCCCCAAAATAAGCAATAGGCCCTCTTAAACAATCCCCAAAACAAGTGGCCAAAAATTGTTAAGAATCAACAATTAGGGTTTTCAATACCGCAAAGAAAACGCATGGTCTATAAGAATCAAAGATTAAGAACTAGTGTTTAGGCATGAGTGAATACCATGATGCAATCTAGAATGTCTAAAGAACCAAGATTTAGGGTTTTAATGTCATGTTATGTCAAGATATCTCCTTGAACCAAAGATCAAGGATAAAGGAATTAGGGTTTTGCCCCAATGATGAACAAGTGTCATAAACCTCATGCAAAACCAAGTTTTTTTATTATCCACAAGCTTTGAATCTATGATATTTATGAGAAAGTGTTAATATGAATGCATGATGCATATGAATTAATGCATATGAATCTCAAGTCATAGGTTGGATAAAAAATGAAAAAGGGAGGGTAAATTTTGGGGTATGACACATAGAATTCAACATCATTTAATTCTATAACCACTTTAGAAATTAGGTCATAACACCTATATGTCTTACTATCAGCTGCTTACTTAATGAATACACATTCATAAGTTATATTATCGAGTTTAACTTGCTTTTGATTCAAAATTCTGACATAAGCCAGACAACCCCAAGTTAAAAAGGAAGACATGTTTGGTTGCCTTTTATTCAATATATCATAAGGAGGGATCTTATTTTTATACTTGGGAACTCTATTCAAGACATACCAAACAGTCAATAAAGTTTCCTCCACTAGTGAGATGCAACACCGGAATTCAACATAATAACACTAACTAGTTCATTGAGATTTTTATTCTCTCTTTCTAATTTACCATTCACTTCAAGAGAATATGGTGCAGTCATTTCATGTAAATTTCCATGTTTATAAAATTCATTAAACAAGCTAGAATCATATTCAGATTCTCTATCACTACGGAGTCTTTTAATCTTCTTACTAAATTGATTTTCAATTTCATTCACATAAGTCTTAAACATGTCAATCGCTTCATTTTTATTCTTCATTATTTATACATAAGTATAATCAGAGCAATCATCAATAAAAGTGATAAAATGACATTTACTATTTCTAGTTAAAGTGTTATCTAGTTCACATATATCAAAGTGTGTACTCTCTCCATTCTCTTTTATATGCAATTTTGACTTTTAGGTTCATTAAATAAATGATGTATTTGAACTATATATAGAACATATACATCACTTATGCAATGAACCTAAAAGTCAAAATTTTGCTTATAAAAGAGAATGGAGGGAGTAAGATCTAAGGCATCTAAACCTTTAATTACTGATTTATGTGAAGCCTTGGTTATTTTAGCTTGATTGCAATATTCAAATTTATCTAACTCATTGACATTTAATTTTGGTATTAGGTCTAAATTACTTAAATTATAAATAATATGCTTATTAATATGACAAAGTATACAATTTCAACCATTAAAAACACACAAGGAGTAAACAAATGGAGAGATTTTATTCCTTTCAATATTCAACTTAAACATACCATCAGTGGTGTATCCTTTCCGAACAAAAATACCATTCTTAAAGATGGTGTACAAATTTGTCCCTATCGACTGACTAACCCTTCCTTATTTAGAAGAAACCCAAAAAATCAAGATTCTTCCTAATCTCAAGAGTATGCATGACATACTTTAAGGTTAAAGTCTCTCTGAAGGGAAATTCAACTCCACGTCTCCAGTTCTAGCAACATTAGCGGTGTGACCATCTCCCAACAACACTTTCTTATCCCCAACATTCATGTATGTTTTAAACATAGCACGGTCGTAACAGACTTGACGAAAGGCGCCAATATCTAAACATAGCAGTGATCGTGGCAATAAATTACTCATCAATCAAGTTAACCCGTGCACTAGAGCCAACAACAGGTTTAGACCTGCTCTTACATCTCTTAGTCACATGACTCGATTTTCCATATTTAAAGTAAGTGAAAACAGGAGCATCATTTCTTTGAGATGGTGGATGTTGCCTAGCAATTGAAGCAATTGGGGTCCTAGAGGGATCTCATTCTTAATTTGGCTCACAACATTGCTATTATGATTCTTAATTGGTTTGCCATTTGGCTTTTGAACCGCACCGAATTTCTTTTTGTTGTTAAAAACAACCAAGACTTCATCTTTTTTATTTTGTTTCCAAGATTCTTCTTCAATTCGGAGATGAGTAATCAGTCTTTCAATTGAAAATTGTTTTGTTTTGTGGCGAAACAAGTTATTAAAACTTTCAAACCAAGTGGAAATTTCTCAATAATAATAACAATTTCAAATTGTTCTTCTAAGCGCATACCTTCAGTGATGATCTGTAAGTTATATTTTGAAGTTTGTGACATTGAGTTTCCATAGACCTTTCACTTGTCATCTGATACCTTAAGTAGTGACTAACAACATATTTCTTTGCTATAATCTCTTCAATATCATACTTTATTTTAGTTTTCCAAACTTATTTTGCAGACTTGTAGTTATAGTAATAATCATACAGATCAGTGTGATTTTTTTTATAGAGATGGTCTTTATCTTTCCAGAAGATGATTTCTTTCTTGTGTTGTAAGTCGTTCGCTTTAGTCTATACAATAGTGAAATCTAATTAAGTTGAATTAACACTTACATTTGAATCCACATATTTCAAACCATAGAAGAGCATTTTGTCCATATAGACCTTTCTTTATTTCAAACCATAGAAAATCATCCTGTACATATAAATCTTGCTTTAGTATGTGTGCAATAGTGAAATTGCATGTCTTTATAATCTTAAGGATTAATATATTTGTGGTTCTCATAAATATTTCGAATTTCGTTTTTAACCCATCAAAATTGTTTCTTCAAAGAATGGTCATTCTAAAATTTTTCATACACACTTTTGATCCTTAATATTAAAATCGTCGTTAATTCAGTCGTTAAATAATAAACTGTAGCTAATTTCGTCACTAAGTTGTAAAAACCGACGCTAAATTGTAAGAGGGACCAAAAGTGCATATGAAAAATTTTAGGATGACAATTATTTGAAAGAAATATTTGAAAGATTAAAAACAAAATTTAAAATATTTAGAATGACCGATTTACCCCTATTAATTTAGATTAAAAAAATAAAAAAATATTCAAACTACATCATGAAAACCCTCAAAATTAAGGTAGGAAAACATGTTTATTAATTATTAGTGAACATTATGTGTCTGGTACATGGCTTTCAATTGAACATGATATATCTATTTTAGCCTATTTCATCGGCAACCTGTGCAAAAATTTGTGGCCTTGTGTACCCCATTAATTGAATGCAAGTAGGTAGAGTACCTTGAATCAAAATCAAAAAAACAATTTAGGAAGAATAATGTTTAGATTCCAACAGAAAGAATTAATTGAAGGATCCACACTCCTATATTCTTGCTGCATGTTCCCAGGTTGCGTTGACAGGTGCCACCATGTTTTTGGATAACAATATAATTGATTTGAAAGGAGTAACCGGAGAAGGTTTTATTGGTAATAACGCCGGAAGTGAGAATGGTGACATGAGTAACGAGAAATCCGGTGAAAAAACACTATCGCACCGGAAGGGGAAGGCTTTATGGGTAAGGTCAATTTGTGCAAGTTATTCGGTCCATAAACAACCTAAACAAATATTATCATGATGTAAATGTATTATTTTTTTATATTTTAATCTTGTAATTTTTTATTGTTTATATTTTTTTAATCAAATATTGATGTACAAGATGATAAATATGAACAAACAAATAAAAGAAAGAAGAGTGAATAATAACAAATTTCTAATACTTTTAAAATTGTTACAAAATGGTTGCACACACACTCTAAAATGAATAAAGGTATTAATGCTCACACCATTCAATTGCTTAAATACAAGTGAGACTTAATGGAAATACTAAAATATCATCTAACAAACTTTGTCAACAAATTTCTGAAAATATGAATTAATTCTAACATTATCTCTTAATTCATATTCAGCATAACCAAAACTAACAACACCAATTTCATCCCTCAAGCGGAGAAATTGACCAGTCTTCATCACATTCGTTAAGACATTTGTCAGCTGCTTCTGGGTGCTACAGTGCACAACTTCTAACACTCCATTATGAACCTGATTTCTCAGAAAGTGATGCTTAGTCTCAATATGCTTGCTTCTCTCATTCAACATTGGGTTCTTAGCAAGATTAATTGCATACTTGTTAGCGATCATCAGCTTCAGATGCTTGTTTACTTTGATCTTCAGATTCTGCAGTAAATTCAAAAGTCATACAGCTTGACAAACAGTTACAACACCTGCAATATATTATGCTTCACAGATTGACAAAGCAACAACTAGTTACTTCTTTGAACACCAAGAAATATGACTTCCCGGAAACTTAAACAAGTATCCAGAAGTACTTCTTCTATCAACTTTATCTCCAGACCAATCAGAATTTGAGTAACTCAGAAGTTCTGAGTCAGTTTCAACAACAGAAGAGAACAAAACTCCATACTTTAGAGTTCCCTTTATATACCTCAGAATTCAGACAACAACTTGGTAATGAGACCACTTTGGTTTACTCGTAAACCTACTCACCATTACAATTGCATAGCAAATATCAAGTCTGGTATTACACAAATACCTCATAGACTCTACCAATTGCTTGAACGTTGTCGTATCACCATCGACACCATCAGAATTAGAATCCAATTTTTGATTTGTATCAGCAGGTGTGACTACAACTTTATAATTCAGAAGCTCAAGCTCGTATTTCAACTGATGTTAAATTATGCCTATCTCATAGTACATATTCTCCATCCCTAGAAAATAAACCATATTTCCTAGATCTATCATCTCAAACTCATTCATCAGCTCCTTCTTGAACTTAGTTATCTCATATTCACAACTTCCTATTAGCAATATGTCATCAACATATAGACACACAAGAATCATATTGCCTTCAGAAGTATGTTGAACATATACACCATAATCCATCTCACATTTTTGAAATCCCTACTTCTTGAAAAACGAATCAATTTTTAGATTCCAAGCTCTATGGGCTTGCTTCAATCCATACAAAGTTTTGTGTAATCTGTACACCATCCCTTCCTGGTCTTTTTCTCAAATCCAGGAGGTTGTTACACATAAACCTCTTCTTCTAATGGAACGTTCAAAAATGCAGATTTCACGTCTAAATGCATCAAAGGCCAATTCCTGTTAGCAGTTATCGCAATCACCAGCCTGATTGTTTCATGTCTTGCTACAGGCGCAAACACTTCAAAGTAATCTAACTCAGGTTTCCGCAGAAAACCTCTCACAACTAACCTTGCTTTGTGTTTTCCAATTGATCCATTTGGCTTTAGCTTCAACTTATAAACCCATCTCATTCTGATGACTTTCTTGTTCTTTGGAAGTTTTGTCAGCTTCCAAGTCTTGTTTCTCTCTATGGCATCAAATTCTTCTTTCATGGCCTACAACCCGACTTTCTATTTTAGAGCTTCTTCCGTACTCACGGGTTCAGAGTCTACTAACATGGCACACTGAATAACTTCCCCTTCAGAATCTACTCCAGTATCTTGCAGGATGTCAAACTCTGCAAACCTTCTCGGAATATTTATGATTCTTTGTGGCCTCTAAAATTGTTCAGAACCTGCTGATTCTGGAATAGTATCAGATGCTGGAACTCCAAAAGTAACGACTTTAGAAGCATGACCACCTTTAGAATCTGGAATATTCCCAGAATCTGGACTACCACAAGAATCTGAATCACCATCAGAATCTGGATCACCGGAATCTGAATCACTATCAGAATCTGGATCAGAATCAGATTCTTCCTCAGAATCAATCTCGCCTTGTGATTCTAAATTACTCTCAGAATCATTTTCACGCTCTGACTCGTCTTCAGAATCATAATTATTATCTTCAGAAGTTAACTCTGCACCGAAGTTGGATCGAGATTTACTCCAATCCCATACTTCTGACTCTTTTATAATAACATCTCTGATTACTTCAACCTTATTAGTGAATGGACAATAAAGCATATAAGCACTTGTACTGTGATGCCCCACCAGTAACATCACCTTGCTTTTATCATCTAGCTTCTTTTTAGTAGCATCTGGAACATGTTTATAACAGACAGAACCAAATACTCTGAAATGAATCACACTTTACTTATCTCCAGTCCACCTCTCAAAAGGAACACTTTCCTTCAGCTTCTTGGTTGGACACCTGTTGAGCACATATGTTGCAGTGGCAACAACTTCTCCCCATAAAATGTTAGGAAGCTTATTCTCCTTCATCATGCTCCTTGTCATATCAAGCAAAATTCAGTTTCTCCTTTCAACAAGACCATTGTGTTGAGGAGTATATGGAGCAGTCACTTCATGCTTAATTCTATTCTCCTCACATAACTTCTTGAACTCGGTAGAGTTATACTCACCTCCACCATCAGTTCTGAGAATCTTCAGAGTCTGACCATTCTGTTTCTCATCCTTGATTCTGAATTTCTTAAATTCAGCAAACACCTCGCATTTGAACTTTATAAAGGATATGCATGTTATCCTTGTGAACTCATCCACAAATGACACAAATAATTTATTCCCTCATAGTGAAGGTTCTGGAAATGGTCCACACACATTAGAATGCACTACTCTCAAAGCATGTTTTTCTCTTGGAGCTACTTCTGCTGCAAATGACAGTCTTGGTTGTTTCCCTCTCATGCACACATTGCATGACTTTTCTGGTTTCTTAATTGCAGGAATTACACGTATCAGTTTCTTTGAATTCAGATTCCCTAAGCTTCTGAAGTTCAAATGACCAAATCTTTTGTGCCACAACTCATTTTCCTTCAAAACACTTGTTGCGCTAAGGCGCTCAGAGTCTACAGTTTTAACATTCACCTTGAATGTTCTAATCCTTCCCCGTTCTGAATCCATAATCAACTTCTGATTACAGTCATACAACTTCAAAAGATTGTCCTTCATGGTAACTAAGAATCCATTTTTAATTGATTTACCTAGAGTCATCAGATTGCTCTTCATGTCAGCAACATACCAGATGTTCTGAATTAACGCGAATTTTCCATTATTCAGAATCACTCTAACATTCCCCATTCCTTCAGTATTCAGATACTTATCATCAGAACATCTGATCTTGGTCCTCTTCCCAGAGTCAAAATCAACCAGCCATTTCTTATTTCCAATAATATGGTTTGAACAACCAGTGTCCATATACCACCAGTCTTCTAGAGACGCACTATCAAAATCATAATCCATTAATAGCACATGTTCATCATCAGAACTTCTGGCTATATTTTCTTCTTTTGATTTCCTCTCCTTGTTTGACCAACAATATGCAGCGAAATGGCCAAACTTCTTACAACGATAACATTGAACTTTTCTCTTGTCATACTTCTCCTTTCTCTTCTAACTCCCAGAAGTCGAGGTTTCTGACTTCTAAGACCTACCATGTCTTTTCTTGACTTCTGACCAAGACTGCTTCTGGTCTTTCTTGACAAAAAAAGCTTTCAGAGCCTACTATACCTCTCTCTCATAGGGTCTTTCAGTCATCCGCAACTCTTGCGCCTCTATATTTCTTTGCAACTCTTCTATTCTCATGGTGCTCAGATCCTTAGAACGTTCAATTGGTACAACGATATAATCAAACATAGGAGTAAGATATCTAAGTACTTTCTCAATGATACTTTCTTCAGAAATAGTTTCTTCACACGACTTCATCTCATTTGTGATCAAAATCACTCTGGATATGTAGTCAGTACCTTCTCATTGTTTTTCATGTTGATATTCTCATACTGCTATAGAGACCGAAGCTTCACCTTTTCCACTGATGCATCACCACCGTAGCACCGCACCAGTGTGTCCCAAGCAGCTTTCACAGTCGTCGAGTCAACGATTTTCTCAAACACGTTCACATCCACACACTGATGGATATAGAACAGAGCTTTATGATCCTTCTTCCTCAGATCACGTTGAGCACTTCTCTGTGCATCTGTTGCATTTTCTGGAAGTGCAACCTGAACGTAACCGTCGTTGATGAGATCTAGAACATCTTGAGCCTCAAACAACACACACATCTAAATCATCTAACGATTCCAATTCTTGCCATCGAACACTGGAAGCTTGGTACTCAGATTACCATTTCTGTTCATTTTTAACCTTGTGCAAAACTCGGATCTCACCTAAACACAATGTTTCCCAATCCGCAGAATCGAGATATGTGATTCTGTTATGATTCTAAATATAAATTCACCACGAATTCTTCGAATAGAAATCAATCACACAATGCATCACCATTTCACTCGTGTTTTCCTGCGGATCTGAACCGGAGATCTAGATGTCAATTGTTGGTGCACAAGGTGATAAAGATGAACAAATAGAGAAGAGAGAATAATAAAAAACTTCTACTACTCTTAAAATGATTACAAATTGGTTACACACACACTGCAAAAGGAATAAAGGTATTAATGCTCATACCACTGACTTGCTTAAATACAAGTGAGACTTAATGGAAATACTAAAATACCCTATAACAAACTTTGTCAACAAGTTTTTAAAAATATTAATTAATTCTAACACATATAGTTTACTAAATAGATATTAAACAAAAAAGAGATATAAAAATTATTCTTAATTAATTTTTGAACAAGCGAGATTCTCAATTTAAAAAGTTAATCGACACTAGCATTTTCTTAGTGTCTGATGTAACAAAGACAAATTGCCACTCTTTATGAATAAGAGACTGGATATAATTCACCAAAGACGCGTAATAATGAGTAGAAGACACACACTCTTGAATAAATTTGAAGGTCGTTTCAAAATCACTCACAAATCACATTTCTAAAATCAATATTTCAAGCAATATCAAAACCATGAAAAATGGCTTGAAGCTCAACATTAATATTAGAGGTGAAACCACAACATTTTACATAACTTGTGATCCAACTTCTAGAAGAGTTTCTCAAAAAATCACTAAAGCCAGATAATCTTGAATTACCAATAGAACTATCATCTACATTGACTTTTATCACATTCCCTCTCTCTAGGAGGGTGCCAAACACAAGTATATGGACTTATATCTTATTAGAACCACACAAAATTGGCTACATAAAGTGTAAAAGAGTAACTATTTGGTTAAAAATATTTTAGAGAGAGCGGTGGTTGTCTTTGAATGATTCTTCTTTATAAGACTTTCAAATCATCCAACAACAAATAAGAAACAAAGTGTCATGATTGACAATCGCATTAATTTTCAACAAATTTGAATTTTATCTTTATAAATATTTTTATTTTCTTTTTGATAATGATTCTTTTGTTTTATTTTTTGTAAAATTAATTTATATTAAAATTAATAATTATAATATATAAAATATTTGTTTTAATTTATTAATATTAATAATATACAAACTAAAATAAAATATTTTGTATATTATAGAAACTATTTTTTTATATAAATCAATTTTAGAAAGACTGAAACAACAGAATAAAGATAAGAAATAAAATTTAAAAATTTAAAAAGATTAAGATTGACAAAATTATAAAAACTAAAAAAAATTATATATCGCAAATACTAAATAATTATTTAAATCTATATAATCAAATATTTTAGACATGTGAACATGCTAGTGCATAATTCAAAAAAAGAAGAGAAAACCTTCATTCCTACTTATAAATAAACTCAACATTACAAATTGAATATGACCAAAAAAAATACTTACATTGTTAGATACCTCATTATCAAATAAAATTTTCTGGGACAATAGTTTACATTAAGACCCCGTTTGGTAAAAAGTGGTGAATGATTTATAAACTAGTTTTGTTTATAGTAAATAAATTTATAAAAGATATTTCATAGAGGATAAGTTAATTGATTGATTTTGTAAAATTAAAGGATGAACTAGAATATTACATGGAGGCATATAGCGACATAGACGTGCAAGTATCATTTAAATCATGTTTTGTCGGATGACATATATCTCATTTCACACATCGATTATTGTTAGACCACAGCCCAGGAAGGATGTATGTTGATACTCAGAGTGGCTAGGGTGGCTAGTTTGTGGGACTCGACTCATATACTTTATACTTGCTAAAATGTAAAATGAGATAACCCTGTATTTATATGATTGTTTTATGTGTTTAAAGTATTTGAACAACACACATGACTTGCTCACATAGAGTGAATTAACATAGAGTGAATTTTTAAAGGAAATCGGAGATTCCTTTTCAGTCATAAGATTGAGAGTGAATTTTTAGAGGAAATCAAATATTCTTTTTTGGTCATAAGATTGAGTTATTTATAAAGGTATTTCCGAACCTGGATCAAGGAATGGTGACCCACTCCCTTACTAGATATGTGGGGAGGAAGAAGTTTGTGCTTTCTTAAATTGTGGAGGAGGTGGTTATCCCCATAACTTCCTGTTAGACCCCATTTTAGTGGGACACGTCATTTCTCAAGTTCACGAATACGTGGGTAATGAGGCTGGTTCATATGAAACTCAGTTGGACGACATGGTTAGAATATTCAACCAATCTAAATGTACCCTTCTAGCGGCCAAAGGCTTTGTGGCCAGCTCACCCTCGCTAGTGTGTTGGTCTTTAATATCTCTTTGGTGGAGTATCATTTCTAAGAGTCCAACAAAATTATAACAGTTCACAATCCATCAAGTACAATAGCTTAAAGGGGTCGAAGTGATTTAATTCAGACAAAAGATAATTTATTTTTGGGTGAGACTCTAAGTTGAGTCTCTCAGACGAGACTTTAAGTTGAGTCACTTAAGTAAGACTCTAAGCCAAGTCTCTCAGGCGGAACTTTAAGTCGAGTCCCTCAAATGAGACTTTAAATTAAGTCCTTCAGAAAAATCTTCCAGTTAAATCCCACAGACGAAACTTTAAGTTGAGTATATCAAGACTTCAACCGTAGTTTGAACTTGTTATGTTAACTCGACCCATTATTAATGTAGTACTAATAGTTTATCTAGAAAAAAACCATTTCGAATCAATTACAACAATTGTTCATGAGTTTTTAAGGACAAGTTGACAAAATAATATGTACATATGTTTCTTACTAGTATATGTAAGGTCATCAAATTTTAGGGGTTAACAAGAGAGAATATTTTTATTAGAGTCTTTATGAGCAACACACTTTATGAGAGACACATCACATACTCAGTAAAAAATTTAAGATGATAGGTGTGTGAGTTCTCTTATTTATAAATATAAAAATCTCCACTTTTTTAATCAATATAAACTTCTCCACATTTAATTTTTTAACATTTCCAACTCACTTTTGTTTTTCTCAAACACTTGGCCTCAATTCACATTTATTTTTCTCAACAAAATATATATATATATATATATATATATATATATATATATATATATATATATATATATATATATATATATATATATATATATATATATATATATATATATATATATATATATATATATATATATATATATATATATATATATATATATATATATATATATATATATATATATATATATATATATATATATATATATATATATATATATATATATATATATATATATATATATATATATATATATATATATATATATATATATATATATATATATATATATATATATATATATATATATATATATATATATATATATATATATATATATATATATATACTTGCTATATTGGATGTATATTTTTTTACTGGGCATGATAACCTCACCTACGTAATTAAAACCTAAATTTTCACCGCACCCACATGCATTCAGTTAAATCGATTTTTCTCTGTTTGATTCAGAGTGGAGGGAGTGGTCAGATTCGGGCGGGTGGATTTTTTCCTATGTCTATCCTTGAGCTATAGAGCTGCTTATAGTGAATTTGTCGATACTAAATTTGCAGTACTTATCATATTGATTGCATGGCTTGAGAGAATAGTCTAATGATCTCGTGGAACAAGACAATTTATGTACAGGGATAAATTTGAACATAATAGATTACCTAGGATTTTGTAGGTGGTCCAATCCCCTGTCCTTGCATGTGTGTTGGAAGAGACAGAGAGAGATTATAACTAAGTTCTACTACTGGCTATAGGCATTTTGATTTGGTGAAGAGAGAGAGAGAGAAACACATAGTACTGTATTAGGTGATTACACAGCTGGAACAAGAATTGCTACAACTTACAAACTACTACTTTATTAAGCACATAAGCGTTGAGCTCGAGAAATAGCGTGTGTAAACTATGTTGGGATAAAGATTAGTTTTGAACAGATAGATTTTAGTCAAAAGCTAGTTTATCTTATTGATGCCAAGATGCACTTGATAGTTGTTAGCGTGTAATGTTTCTTGAGCACTATCTTTAACCTCATATTATAATCAAATAGTTTAAGCTGTGACAACTAGCATTTGTTTTTCTCTCCTCTTTAGTTTTTTTTCTATCTTATTTATTTATATTTATTAATTCAATCCTATTTTAGCTTATTAATTAATTATTATTGTGTTAATTATGAATATTTTAATGTATATCTTGATTGTTTGCATTTACCTTTTGTTTTTTTTTTTTTTTGGTTACTTTTCTTTTCTTTGCTCTTTAACTTTATATAATCTGGTATGGTTATAAAGAGTTTCTATATTAAGTTAAAGAAAATTATTCATTAATTATATAGTTAATTACATGTGGCGAATTAGCATGCATACGTCATTTTCACTGGCGTCCGAGTACAAGTTGATCAATGCATGCACCATAGTAAACTGACGTGTTGATTCTTTTTTTTTGAAAAATAATTATATTGGTAAATACTTTTAAATGTGGTTATTTTCTTATTATTCTTGAAAAAAAAATTATTATTGGTGTTTCGATAATAACAAGCATAAAAAATATCCAATCAACAAGCATGCATCTCATAGTGATTATCTTCTTCAAAGATGTCTAACTAGGAAGGTAAATGAATATTCATGAGGACAGATACTATGATATCTATATATGTCCCGTTGGATAAATATTATATTCGTATCCACTCCATATCCATGTGAATATCCTTTAAGCGGATAATCAATGGATTTTACAGTACTCATGGATATTTACAGATATCCAAGGATAATAATTATTTTAAAAAAAATTAGTTTCTTTTAAAGACACAAAAGTTATTATCACATTACACCCATACAACTCACTCTTAATTTAACAACAAAATTTTATTACATTAATTGTCTTCTTTTTTACCAAAATATAATAAGATCCAAATATAATATCCATACATTTTATTTTTAACCAAACAAAATATAATAAGATCCAAATATAATATCCATACATTTTATTTTTAACCAAACAAAATATAATAAGATCCAAATATAATATCCATACATTTTATTTTTAACCAAACAAATATAAGATAATGTGATTGTGAATTACGATGGAAGAGCGGACGACAGAGGAGTAGGAGGGGAGACACTGGTTTGACAGAGAAATGATGACATTGGCTGGCTGGATGGTGGAATTGTTGAAGTGAGGAATGGAGTATTGAAGAGTTTAAATATGAAATAGCTAATAGATTTGTATGGAATGTGAAAGGTTTCATCTAAGAAAATTTCAAAAAAAAAAAGAAAGAAATATAAAAGACTATTTTTTAGAAGATGAAAAAGACAAGGTATAATAAACTAATGATATTTAAATGATTTTCATATTTATTAACAGATACGGATATCCGCGGATACGGGTATCCTAAAATCCGCATCCATATCCATTAACAAACGGGTATTTAAATATCTATTTATTTTATCCGTGGATATCCATTAAGCCACATGTCTCATATCTGTGACGGATTTTATCCGTGGATATGGTTTTTTTTGTCATCCCTATGTCTATCCTTTTCAAATCCTCCTTTTGATATTCAACACACCTTGGATAATATATTCTTTCAACCATCTGGTTGTGCAATACAATCCTATGTAGTACTTAAATAAAATATATTGCAACTCGCAATTGCACAATGTTGGTATGGGTCTCTTAAGAATGTGTGGTTGAGTCTAACTCAATCCTATACAATCGACTTGTAAGATGATGTGTATCACTCTATATAAACTCTTTCAATGCTCTATCTCCAAACAATGTGAGACTTGAAATCTTTCCAATAAGCTCCTACAACACCAACGACTATATTCTCAATGGTCAAATCTTCCACTTTATAAAAGGAACTTCATTTTGAATAATAAAGATTTTTGTTGGTTGACTTTCTGGATGTATATTTGATTGTAGCTACCATTTCCACCATATAAAAAGGCATATGTACGGTGAAAATGAATATACATTGTAAAATACAATGTTGATGGGTCTATTATAGTTCTATATTTGATTGCAATACATTGTAAAATACAAAGTTGATGGATCTATTAAGAGATATTATTTGATAGAAAATGCAAACATGTCACAGACTTAAAGAGAAAGACATTTGAGTACTTAGGAATTGGTTTCTCTACAAAATGAAATATCCTAAGATGTGATGTCGTACCCAAAAAGTTGCTCTGAGAGTCATGGACTCTGACATCTGTTTCTCTTCGCCCTGTAAGGTGATAAACCTTAGCACTTTTTATTCACCTTGAGAGGTGTTAAACCTTGGCTATTCAATTCAGTTCTTTGCCCTGAGAGTCATAGGTTCTGGCATTTGTCTCTTTTTTCCTTGTAAGGTGATAAACCTTGACACTTGTTCCTAATCTTGTAAGGTGATAAACCTTGGCACTTGTTCCTTGCCTTGAGAGGTCTTAAACCTTGGTTATCCAATTCTAAGCCTTGAGATGTGATAAACCTTGGTTATTCAATTCAGTTCTTTGTCCGCAGAGTCATGGACTATGTCATTTGTTTCTCTTTGAACTGTAAGGTGATAAACCTTGGCAGTCCAGTTCGGTTCCTTGACATCAGTAGTTTTAAACTCTTGTAGTGATACCTTGCTTAGAAGGTTGTGAACCTTGGACTCTTTTTTCAGCCTTGAAGGGTCGTGTACCCTGGAAAATCAATCTCGTTCCCTTTTGTTTTAGTCGTAGTAGGCTGAACTACGATTGCTCTGACTTTCTCATTGCACGATGAGAATACGTAGGCACGAGGGTTCGAATCCTCCGCGAGCATACTTATTTATTCCTCCCGCCTTAGGACACCATTCATATCTTCCACGGTCCATATGATCTACCTTCAATCATTAAACTGCTCACCCTAATGACATTTTGTTTATTTGAAACCGAAATACAATTTTCTTTGGATATCCATATACACCCTTTTAGGACCACATACTGAAAAATCTGCATTTGTACCTAGAGTGTTTGGCTTGTATCCATACATTTAATTCTTCTTTTTTGACCTAACCATACAGTGATACCATGCCTTAGGTCCCTCACTTGTCGTTTGTGCCACCTTCCCTCTATGGTACAAATTTTATTTCAACTATGGATTCCAATGTATACTTTGACCTTTGGTTTCAAATTACACTCCTTCAGTCACTTGTTACCAAATATTCAATTTTGTGACTTTGGTCATTCATTCCATTCATATTCTACCTTCATTCACTTCATGTGATATACCAGTTAGCTTTGAGCCAAATACTATATCTCTTTGAGCTCCATCTTGTATTCCCTTTATGAATCAAGAGATGTTTGTGTTGTAAAACCAAACACTTAATTCCTTTCTTTTTGATTGTTCCAATATAGTGACACCATGCCTTAGGCCCCTCACTTGTTGGTTCATACTAGCTTTACTCTTCGGTTCAGATTTTCACCCCTTGTTGGAGTTCACAGATTATTCTTTGGTTCAGACCATATTTTGACCACAATTCTTTTCATCTCCTACCACTAGTTCTTTGAACTACGAAGCTATGAATTCCTCATTGCACTATGAGGATACGTAGGCACGAGGGTCCCAATCCTCACCGAGCACCTTATCCATTTCTTTTCTTTTCCCATTCTTTTGCGAGTAACCTTAGATATCACACCCATTTGAGCGAGAACAATCAAAACGGTTTCCATGGAGTACCATGGATGTAAGGGGTGCTAATACCTTCCCCTTACATAACCGACTTCCTTACCCATCATAGCTCTTTCTCCCGAGTTTTATCGATATTTTCCATTTCCTTCGGGAATAAATAAAGTTCGATGGCGACTTTGTTGTATGCTCGAGCGTATGATACGTTCGGGTATATTTACGCTAGCTTCAGGTGTAAATGGTTATATTTAGAGTTATAAAGAAAAAATGATTTCCAAATGATTGCCAAAGCAAGAACAATAAAAGGTTGATAGATATATTGAGAGTTACAAAAGCAAGAATGATTGCCTAATTATTCACTCAAATTTATGAAGTAAATTTTTCTGAGATATTTTCTTCATTTGCAATAATGAATAATACCAGGTTAATATTATCTTTAAAATCTAATTATATGAAGAAAGGAATTTTGTTGTGTATTTTTCTTGTAATGATGTACATATATGTATAAGAGTACAAGAATCTGTATACTAATTACCTATAATTGTCTAGTCTATAATTTCCTATAATAGAGATCCTATTTTAAATACAATTATGGTACAATTTCCTGATATACTTTGCCAGCTATATGGATATGCATTGCCAGCACATGTTTTCTTGGGCTTGACCTTCTTTAATGTGAATAATATGTGTTTATCCTTAACACCCCCCCTCAAGTTGGAGGTGGGATTGAAATCTCAAGAACACCCAACTTGCCGAGTAGTCGTTTATAAGTATCGCCTCCAAGAGGTTTAGTAAATATGTCAGCTAGTTGGTCAAAAGATCGGAGATAAGAAGGGCTGATAAGACCTGATTTAATTTTCTCACGAATGAAATGACAATCAATTTCAATGTGTTTTGTGCGTTCATGAAAAACTGGGTTTTCGGCGATGTGAATAGCAGCTTGACTATCACAATGAACGGTGATCGGTTGAGGATGATCAATGCCAAGATCCGAGAGAAGATATTTTAACCATTGTAACTCGGAAGATAAGGTTGCAAGGGAGCGATATTCTGCTTCAGCAGAGGAACGAGATATTGTTGGTTGCTTCTTGGTTTTCCATGATATAGGATTAGAGCCCATCATGGTAAAATAGCCGGTAGTGGAGCGACGAGTAGTAGGACAACCAGCCCAATCAGAGTCGGCATATCCAACTAAATTGAGGGAGCTAGAAGCCGAAAGAAATAAGCCTTTGTCGACACTCCCCTTAAGATATCGGAGAACTCGTGTGGCCTCATCGAGATGAGTTGTACATGGAGATTGCATAAATTGACTGAGAGTGTTAACAACATATTGGATGTCGGGCCGTGTCACTGTTAAATATAATAGACGACCAATGAGGCGACGATAGATTGTCGGATCAGGAAGAGGGCTTCCTTCATTGGGCCGTAGACGGATGTGTTGCTCCATAGGAAAATCTGATGGTCGGCAACCAGTCATACCAGAGTCGGATAAAGTGTCAAGTGTATATTTCCTTTGACATAAGAATATTCCCTTTTTAGAACGGGATACTTCGATACCTAAGAAGTATGAAAGATTTCCAAGATCTTTGATGGAAAAGGCCTGGGCGAGAAATTTCTTGATGTCGGAGATAGCATCTTCGTTATTTCCAGTGATGATGATGTCATCTACATAAACAAGTACAAATATAGTCGTATGATTACTTTTGAAAGTGAATAGACTATAATCAGAGATGGATTGATGAAAACCCTTTTGAATGAGGGTGGTGGAGAATTTTGAGAACCATTGACGGGATGCCTGTTTGAGACCATAGATGGATTTGTTTAATTTGCAAACACATGGTTTCCCTTTATGAGCGAAGCCAGGTGGTAATTTCATGTAAACTTCTTCATTAAGGTTTCCTTGTAGGAAAGCATTGTTAACATCAAGTTGGTGTAACGGCCAGTTTTTAATGGCAGCAATGGAGAGAAGTAGTCGAACCGTGACAAGTTTGGCAACCGGTGCGAATGTTTCATGGTAGTCAATACCATGTACTTGATTGTAGCCTTTGGCGACTAAACGTGCCTTATATCGCTCAACGGTACCATTAGAGTGATATTTAGTTTTGTATACCCACTTACAACCTATGGCGGTTTTGCCATTTGGGAGAGGAGATAAAACCCAAGTGTTGTTGGATTCAAGGGCGTGGATTTCTTTAGCCATAGCGTCACGCCATTCAGCTGATTTGATAGCTTGAGAATAAGATGTTGGTTCTTTATTTTCAATGATATTAACAAGAAGAGCTCGATGAGAAGTGCTCAAATTGGATAAAGAGAAATAATTCTTTAATGGGAAGGCATTCTGTGATGTGACATTATTAATGTCACATACGTGGTCCGTGAGGCGAACAGAAGGAGTACGAAGATGTTGAGGATAACGACGTTCTGCAGGATTGATCGCTGTAGGTGAATGTTGTTGGGGAGTTTCTACAGGAATGGATGGAATATTGGATGGAATATTCTATGAGTTATCATCCTGAGGGGTGAGAATGGGCACAATTGTGTCATCATGATGACTAATGCCGGGAGAGATACTTGATGCAGGTGATAAGTTGGAAGAGGAATCATCAAATTCACAATCAAGGATTTGAGTGTTGATGCTTATGTCGTTAGCGATGGAAGGAGTTTGAAGGTCGTGATATGGAAACATGGTTTCAAAAAATTGAACATCGCGAGAGACATATATTTTGCGAGTGTGCATATCGTAGATGCGGTATCCTTTTTGATTAAAAGGGTAACCGACAAAAATACCGGGTTTGGCTCGTTCATCGAATTTGTGTTGAATGTTCATATTTTGGCAAAACAGAGACATCCAAACACACGAAGTGATGAGTATGAAGGAGGAGAACCGAGTAAAATTTGATGAGGAGATTTATATTTCAGGATGGGAGTAGGAAGTTTGTTTATGAGATAAGCGGCAGTGAGTACGCATTCACCCCAAAAGGAAAGGGGTAATTTCGCTTGGAAACGTAATGCTCTTGCGACGTCGAGAAGATGGCGATGCTTGCGCTCCACAACGCCGTTTTGTTGAGGGGTTGCAACGCAGCTGCGTTGATGAATAATGCCATGATCATGAAACCATGTTTGGATTTGTTTGGACAAAAACTCCGAACCATTGTCGGAACGAATAGCTTGAAGTTGGGGAAGAAAGATGCCCCCATCGCCGGAATTAATTTTATTAATTTTAGTGTTGAATTGGCGATTGATTTAATTAAAAAAAGGAATTAGCGTAGTAAATGTTTCAGATTTATGTTGCATGAGATATAACCAAGTACATCGTGAATAATCGTCGACAATTGTTAAAAAATATCGTGATCCATTGTGTGATGGAGTAGAGAATGGACCCCAAATATCGACATGAATTAACTCAAAACAATGAGATGAATATGATGTTCTTGAAGAAAAAGGTAAACGTGATTGTTTTGCACGCGGACAAACGTCACAAACAAAATCTTTATTCGCATTAATATTTGGAGAGTTCTTAACAATAAATTGAAAGCGGGAAATAGATGGGTGACCGAGGTGTAGGTGCCATAGGTCAGCCTTATTACATTGCTTAGAACTAAAAAAAGAACTGGATGGATGGTCAAGGCAATAGTGATCCTTGTCATCTTTATTTAATGGTGGTTCTTCATTCAGGTAGAAGAGTCCATTCCGAGCACTACCCCGACCAATCATCTTCTTCGTTGCTCGGTCCTGAAATATGCAACCAGAGGATGAGAAAATAATATCACAATGTATTGATTTTGTTAATTGTGAAAGAGATAATAGATTATATTTGAAAGATGGAATGTGATAAACATTCGTGAGTGTAAGTGACGGCGAGCAATGAATATTGCCGATGTGTTTCACGGACGTGTGAGAGCCGTCGGGTAATTGAACAAGTATATTTTTATGAACAAGTGAATATGAAGAAAAATAAGAAAGAGATGCGCATATGTGATTTGAAGCGCCAGAATCAATAATCCAAGAAAAAGGAACACAAGTAAAGGCGGTACCTGCTAAATTCACAGATGATCCCATAGTGTCCTCTTTGGCTAAGAGAGATAGGAGTTTTTGGTATTGTGCGCTTGAGAGTTGATTAGCGGAAGTAGATGAGAGTGGTTCAGATTTCTTTGGTGGCTTATTTGGAAAGCCATGAATCTGATAGCAAGTAGCAATAGTGTGACCATACTTATTGCAATTCTCACAGTACGGACGCTGCCGTTTGCCTTGAGTGCGATACTGCACTTTAGAAGCTTGAAGCGCTGCTGATTCCTCAGCAGGGAGGGGTCGAAAATTAATCTCTTGTTGTTTCTCTTCCTGGCGTACGATGTTATAAATACGCTGAATTGAAGGAAAAGGATCCATAAGGAGAATTTGGCTGCGGACGGCCGAGAATCGGTCATGGACGCCCTGAAGAAATTCCATGGCCCGGTCCTGATTTTGTTGATCAATGGTACTCTTGGCATTACCGCAGATGCACGGTTTGGTAGGTGCGATGGAATGGAGTTCATCCCAGAGAGATTTCAGCTGAGTAAAATACAGAGATATAGACATGCCCTCTTGTTTTAGGGCAGAGATAGATTGTTTCAATTGATAGATTTTCGGAGCGTTGGACTGAGATAAACGCTCCTTGAGATCGGTCCAGATTTGTGCCGCCGTTTCAGCATAGAGAATGCTAGGGCGAATCTCGGTTGAAACCGAGTTGAGAATCCAGCTTGCAACCATATCGTTGCAGCGGCGCCACTTAGAGATATCATCGGCCTTCTTTGGACAGGTTAGGGTTCCATCGACAAACCCGAATTTGTTTTTGGCACGAAGTGCCATTGTTACGGCTCGGCTCCATGAACCATAGTTGTCGCTCGTGAGCAAAGGTGTAACAAGGACAGTTGCAGGGTTGTCGGAATGATGAATGACGCAGGGATCCGTGTTGGAGGTGGTGGCGGATTGGTCATGGATCGGAGGGTTTTGTGAAGGGGTTGGGATGCTGGGTGGTGGAACGTCGGACATGATGATGCGAGTGAGTGAGTGAGTCGATGAAGAAGGATTGAAACAGGATGATAAACACAAACTGAGGGATATTAACCAGAGAAAAACTGATACCATATGAAGAAAGGAATTTTGTTGTGTATTTTTCTTGTAATGATGTACATATATATATATATATATATATATATATATATATATATATATATATATATATATATATATATATATATATATATATATATATATATATATATATATATATATATATATATATATATATATATGAGTACAAGAATCTGTATACTAATTACCTATAATTGTCTAGTCTATAATTTCCTATAATAGAGATCCTATTTTAAATACAATTATGATACAATTTCCTGATATACTTTGACAGCTATATGGATATGCATTGCCAGCACATGTTTGCTTGGGTTTGACCTTCTTTAATGTGAATAATATGTGTTTATCCTTAACAAATTAGAATAGAAAATGATACCAATTTTATGTAAAAAATTCCTTCCATCATAGAGGATTTAAGGAAGAGATCTATATGGATGAACCCATTGGATACTATGAATATACTCCTCTAACATTGGGTGAAAGTTTTAAAAAAAGACTTTATGTAGATAAAGCATTCACCAAGAGCATGATTTAGAATATTAACTATGTAGGTTTAAGTTTTAAAAAAGCCAAAAATACCATATTTTAGTTATCAAACATTCATAGACATGGGAGTAGTTGTGGTATTAATGTATGTGTAGATATTATTGTTAGTGTAAGTTCTAGAGACCAATGGTTTTATATTTAACCATGTACTTGTATTGAATGATCTAATAATAATAATAATAATAATAATAATAATAATAATAATAATAATAATAATAATAATAATAATAAGACACTTCTTTGTTATGTTCATTTTTAGTGCAATTTGTTCATAGTGGTCGCCCGAGGTTGCTTTGGTTGACCCATAACAGTCACCCCCAAGCCCTTGCCAATATGTAGAAATGTGAGGGTTTTCCATGTTTAGCCTCGGATGTCGATCATTCTCTTTATCTATTTTAAAAGTGGAGAAGGAAACTCTTTTGCTTCATGGGGATTCGCGCATTTAATGTGTCATACTTCAAACGACTCTTCATAGGTTTCTTCATTACGAATCTTGGGAACTAAAACACTTAAGTGTTATGTGCTAGTGATTTGATCCATTTGAAAGGGTCTACTCCAATTTGCATGCTATAGTATAACTCTGGAAGATTCAACGTTGTTTTTATTTAAGGAATTTTCTCACTATAACGATTATCTTTTTCTTTGGATACCTCATTTTCATACATCTGAAAAGTTAGTGCAATATGGGTAAAAAATAACATAAGTGTGCTCACAAATCCCAAAAGGATGTTCAGTATTCTTGGGTGGACTCTGTCTATTCTTCTACCATTTGTGCTTTTGCAAAATATGGAAATCTTGATGGGACCTTTCTTGGCGGTTGTCCATCTTCAGAATGGGGTGTTCTAAGACCTACTAAAAAGACATGATATGTAGTAAATATAATGAATGTGCCATTCCTTTTTATGATATCTTTTCTTCATTTTGGATCTCTATTTTCCTTTTACTGATTTTGAGATAAAAGATCGCAAGCATCTGGTGGTTGCTCCTTCTAACTTTATCCGACCAACTGGACGTATGTGAAAGTCTACCAATATTAGTGTGAATACTTGAAGGGGAAGCCTTCTATGGATCCTTTCTTTCATCTCTTCCAATGTCGCCGAGATCCTGTAGCCCAAAGTCGGAGTAGAGGCTTTGTTTCTCAAATACCAATTTTTCGGGGCATCAACATTTTCCCAGGGTTGCAACCTTTCGAAGATCGGTTTTTTATGGTCACCCATATTCGTCCATAAGCTAACGCAATTATCTGTGTTATTGGAAGTGGAACGGAGAGGATATGTGTTGAGATATTTCCCAAGTACTAAACTAAAAGCCACATTCTAATGTAAAACGGGTTGTATGTATACGAGGAAGGTGACATCTCGGAGGAGGCCTTAAACTAGAAGAAGCGACTAACGAGACTTGTCAAATACCTGGGTTATCTTGGGGGTGGTATTCCCTAGGACGAGGTTGATCGAAAATGTTTGAAGCGCTCATTGATACCCAATTGCTAAGAGAAGCTCGTACTAGTGAAGAAAGGAAGGTTATATTTGGTAAATTCTTGAAGCTTTTGGCTTTTCTTCTTTGATTCGCTTATTAATGACATGTTTGCTTTAATCATGATTGTGCATATTTCATGAAGGATGAAGTACAAATATGACTTATAAGGTGAGGAATATGGCCGACTGGGACAAAAATAATCCCTTCATCTACCTTAGATCCTTATAGAAGTATTGCTTTCTTGATTTCTCTTCATCGATCGTAGAGTGCTTCGTGGTCAGGATCTCGACCTTCTAGAGAACATCTAGCTTTTACTCTGGAAGAAGATTGCTCGTATTTGATATATTTGTCTGGTCGTGCTTCAGAAGAAGAACTGACAACTCTGTTTCTATATACTACTGTGAATTTGCTACTTTGGCTCTCAGGGGAGCTAGTCATTGAGAAACTTTATATTCTAATTAGAAACGGGCTGAGAAACAGCTACTGGAAGAGAATGTTCACGGGATAAAGCTTCAGAGGGATAAGTTCCTGCAGAAAGTACAGATAACTTCTACATCTCTTACTAGGATAAAAGAGGCTTTTCTCCCTCTTAATCTTCCTGGCCCTCTGGCCGGACAGGTAACTCATCCGGTGAAGACCATTTGGAGGAAGAACCTTGATTTAGTTGTTGTTAAATGAAATTTACCATCTATCCAAACATCGTTTTTCGCGTCTCAAGAGGATCTGGAGTCTCTGCGCCTCGAGAATGCTTCTTTGACTCAGTGTTTGGATAATTGCAATGTCGCCAATATTGGGGCAGTTTCACATTCATTTGAGAATGCTTTGCAACAAGTGGAGAATTTTCACCATCCTCTGTATATCTTAAGGGAATAGTTTCATCCATATCAGATGCTCAAAGATGGGGAAGTTGTCTCCCTATCTAAGTAGGCCTGCATGTCACTCTTTTTTTTTAATGTACCGTATGCAGAGTACCTTTGTAATGAAATAATATATGTGCATAATGAATTGGATTTTTACCTGTCTGAGGTATATTTCTGTGATCCTGAGTGCAAGGCTCTCGATGTATATTTATATGATCCTGAGTGCGAGGGTCCGGATTCGGTGTGAACATACGAGGTCTTCCCTCTAATTTTATTGGACATCATTAGGGTCGTTCCTAGACAACGATTGGTTTCCCTCCCCCAAATGAATCTTGATCTGAGGTAGTTGTGTGGCCGACCCACCGTGGAATCTATAGTGGCTATCTTCCATAGGGGGTGGATTGTAATTGCGTGTGGGGATTTGATAGGTTTAGTCGGGCGTACAAAGCGTATTCGGTAACACCACTGACATTTGGTGGGGGATTGATTGCTTTAGTCAAACATGTAAAACATCTCAGACATCACCCATAACTTTCGGAGGAGGAATGAGTCTTGTTGTCAAATGTGCAAAGCATCTATGGCGACACCCCCTAACTTTATGTGGGGGATTGATTTCTTTATCTGGACATTCAAAGTGTCTCTGGAAAAACCTCTGGATTTCGATGAATTGATTGCTTTATCTAGACATGCAAAGTGTTGTTGGCAACATGCATGGCTTTAAGTAGGAATATATTGATTTATCCGGACGTGTAAAGCGTCTTTAGGAGCATCCTTGACTTTTTGTAACGGGCCTTAATCCAATTGGTTGTACCCTAAATTTGTAGTTTCTACATAAAAACACAATGAGACAGATATATCAAAAAATGTTGCATTGGATTTATAATTGCAAGTTTCTCTTGTACATAAGGAGAATGATTGTATAATCATAACATTTAATAAAAAAACAAGAAATAAAACATAACCATGCAGGCTATATGCTGCTTATTCTCCTTGTTTGACTTTTTCTCCTCTATCCATTTCTTTGGGGGACAAACGCCCATCTTGTTGAGTTGGCTGGTTAAGGAGACCACATTAATCGCCATGGCTACGCCTTCCTCTTGATCTTTTTGGATCACTTAGTAAATTATTTTTTCTCCCTCAAGATCAACGACAATGATGGCTGGATCTCCTTGAAGATTGTGATAATTTAGTTTGAGGTGGATTAGTGAAGCCACAATGGGCAACATAGTTCTAAAGGGTCTTCCTAGGATGAAATTGTAGACGCTTCTGCAAGGGACGACAAGGAATTGAGAATTTATTGCTCGGATGTCCTTACCTTTTCCCACTGATACTATCAACTCAATGTACCCCCATAGATGGGTGGTCGTCCCATTAAATGCCTGCAAATCCGAGCCTTTATATGACCACAAGCTTCCTCTTTCGATATTCATCTTTTCAAAATCTCAAAGTATATTATGACGCAGAAACTGTTAGCATCAATTAATATCCGGGAGACATCGAACTGCCTAATAGTGGCTGTGATTACCATATGAAAAAAATTCA